>NC_074720.1:22647215-22975429 GCF_947242115.1 Biomphalaria glabrata
ACCGAACTAAACTTGTTATCAAACCGAACTCAAACTTAAATCTGACTGGTCCCAAACTTTATTCAATTGGTTCAGTTCCCATCTCTAATTTTGATAATTAACAAAAAACAAACTTTAATTTCAAAGCATTATAACCTGAAAATGAATGGAACATTTTAGACTCAATTTTTGGTAACTGCTAATCACATCAGAAATTTTGTTAAAAGATTTTTATCACAGAAGCTCTTTAATGCCTTCAGGTTGTGACTTCACTGCTTGGTCATATGGATGGATCCAGTAATCCTATTTTTTCCAGTTTATGTTGCTTGTTTATATTTAACACAATGTCTAATTATTTTTTTTTACTTTCTTCAACTCTTAACTTCTTTGTAATTTTGTTTTCTGCAGTTTCTACACAACTTTGTTTGAGCATCAGTTCAAACAGTGCATGGAGTTTTTGGCACAGCATCGCTATAGTATCATTTTCCCAATGATATGTGGACATTTCATGAATGCTACACATAGTCTTTGTCCTGAAGAGGTGAGACCTTGGCATTGCTGAGTGATTAACATTTTTTCAATAGAATGGTATCTACTGCTGTACTTTGTATGTTTTGAACTTACCAACAAATATCTAGAGTTTAAATATATGCAATTTTAGTTTAGTTTCTATCAATAACTAAATTTAGCTTACCTACAATTATCTAGTTTTAATTATGTACATCAATAACTAAATTAAACCTACCAACATTCATCTATTTTTTAATTATACTTAATAGTAAAACTTATTTTGTATAATAAGTAAAAGCAAATATAGCTTTGAAGAAAAATATTTAAAGAATGCACCTTTTTTTTAAACCACCATCAAAGATTATTGTAAAAAGCAGAAAATATTATATATATATATATATTTGCTTAATGTGAAAATAACTATTATAAATAAAAACATATTAATAAAGCACAAATTAACTTTTTATATATCTACACATACATAAACAAGTTTCAATGAAACTAGGAAGTTATCTTGTATTTATTTTGTGTTTATTGACTTCATTTTATTGGCTTTACTACTGTCCAGCATTGCTCCTTTAATACTGCTCCTTCCAACTAGAATACATTAAGCACACCTTTCTTTGCTTATCCATCCTGCTTTTATATGACATTTCCCTAAATGGACTTTCACACTAGCGTCATTCCATTGGCACCACCAGTGTTCAGTATGCTCATTGGTTCTTGCGTGAGATGTCAGAAGAAGTCAATCAAGTGATAACCTCCATTTGTGAAGAACAGTGCATGCTTAATTACAAGGTAACCAGGTGTTAGAGTAGGTACTGCAATCTTTACTTAGTAGAAGCTGGCATACCCACTCATCAGGCCCACCAACTGGCTCAGTTACTCTACAGCTCAGCAGAAAACCTAACTCAAAGAAACTCAATGACCAACACATAAGTACAAAATGTCAGTAAAGAGTAGCTCGTTGTATGTGCTAGTCAGTCTTATACATTAGTGTTAAGGAAGGAAAGTGTAAATCATTGTAAAAATTTTTTTTAGTGGTCATATGGTGTCGTATGTCTAAGAATCTTTTTAAGAACTTTTCTTAATGTATGTTAGCGTTTATGTTGAATGCTCAAACCCTGTATTTTAAATCTAGAAATCAATTTTCTAATAAATGTAACATTTATTTTTAAACAATTGTAATACATGCTTTTTTGTGATCTAGTTAATGGAAACATGGGTATTATACTGGTAGACATACACTGTCTAATTGAACTGCATGGAACATTTAATTCATTAAAGCATATAATGATATTGAAGGACACAATAAAAGCAATTACTTGGGATATCTCTAAACTAAAGAGACATTGAGTGATACTGACATGAATATTATTTATCCCTACTTAACAGATTGACCACCACTTATCATTCATTCCTAGTAGATTGTAATCACCCACCAATAGCTTTATACATATAAATATTTATGATGAGCACTATCTATTTACCTTTACAAGTAACAGTTTGGACTTATTACTAGCTACTAGATAGCAGCTAAAGTATTAAAAGTTTTAAGTCCATGATTTTGTCAAATAAAGAGAGTCCCTAGTTTTTAAATATCTTCAAACAGCTCTCTAAATTTATTAAAATGATACCTTTTGATACTTTATTATGCAAATAAAATAATATTAGTTCTAAACTTTGAATATTAACTAATAATATTATTATCAAGTTCCTTCAGAATAATACATAAAGAAAAATCTTTTCTTCCTTAGAAAACTGAAAAAAAAGTTCAAATGCAAAAAAAAAAAAAAATTACCTCATCACCCTAACACACATTGTATCATCTTATTAAAGCATCAACTATGGTGAAGCAATGAATAAAGGACTATTTTCTTCCATTAAACGTTAGATATATCGAGATCTAGATGAAATCATCAGCTTGTCTGGGTTAGAACAAAGCAGTTTTATTTTTCAATATTATTTTGTGGATCTTGATGTTGCACTTTTTCAGAAGTAAACAAGAAAATGTTGCTTGCATGAATAGTTTTTCTTGTAGACATCTGGAAAATGTAAGAAAATGATATTTACTGCTATTGTAGTAGGTTTATTTATTAATTAGAACAACATTGTAATCAAAATACATTTCTATCTGTTATACAATATAAGGATATCTTGAAATAATATTATGTCTGCATTGAGAGCATAAACTGCACAGCTTCATTTCTAAAGTATATCTATACATGTACTTTCATCACTTAGCTCTATTAACTTTCAATAACCAACACTTACATTGGCTATATACTATTTGATTACTTTTTAAAAAATTATCTTTCATTTTTGTCTCTAATCAAGTGTGTAATTTGGAATTTTTTTCATTACTAAAATCATAATCAATTTTTTTTTTTAAACTAATGAATATTAGCCATATTGATTAAAAGCATTATTTATTTTGCCTTTTGTACATAGCATGGGTGTAGACAGAGGGGTTTTCGGGGTTCATCAGCATCCCACCATTCCTGAAATGAAATTGGGGTGGGGGAGCTTTTGTGACTATTTTTGTTTTTGGATGGGAGATTTCAACGTTAAACCATCACTTGCACCAGCATTGCCAATTGGGGTTTTGAGGTGAAAAAACCCTCTTCAATACAAAAATCAAAGCAAATTCCATAAGCTAGCAAAGGGATTTTGAAGTTAACCCCCCTTCCCTTTTTTTTTTCAATTTAAAAAAAACTAAAGTCACCAAATTCTATTTGCCATGGGGAATAGGGGGAAGGGTTCAGTTTAAAACCCCCTGCCAATAAAAAAAAAGGAATTCTAGTCTCTCAATTCCATAAATTTAGCCACTAACCCCCTTCCAAAAAAGAATAGCAAAGCTACAGTCACTGTAATCCATGAGCGTAACGAAGAGAGATATGATGTTAGAACCTCTTCAAATAAAAAACTAAAGGAAAACTACGGTCATCGAATTCAATATTCTGATTGCCATATTTAGTGTAAATTACAGTCATCGAATTCAATATTCTGATTGCTATATTTAGTGTAAATTTGCAATACTTAGGACCTATTTGCTTTTTTTTTTTTTGTTTAATAGATTTATTTTTCATCTGGCAAATAATAATAATGTCTGCACATTTGTATTTGTGTCAGCCATCCACAAATATTTCATAAATATTGAGCTGCATTTGAGTTCCTTGGAATAGTTGCAATGTAATAAGATATATTGACATTCAAAGAATATCTTGACATCTGTCATTGACAGATTAATATGTACAACTATTATTGGCAGTCATTGACAAATTAATGTGGCCAACTATTTTTGACAGTTTAACATAATCTGTCATTGACAATTCAATGTGTACATCTGTCATTGACAATTTAATGTGTACCTTTTCAATTCCTGACTTTTTTTTGTCATGGTTAGCGCATCTCTGTGGGCAGAACCAGTATAAAATATGCCCATTGGTTTCTGACAGAAATGTCTCATGAAGTTTGCCAAGTTGTCATAGATTTTTGTGATGAAAATGCTAAACTGGACTCTAAGGTAGGAGATTATTAGTTGAGTTTGACAAACTGGAATCTTCAGGCTATTTTTTTATAAATTTATTTTTGTTTTGTTTCTTATTGAATGCAGCCTGCAATTTTGATTAAATCTAAACAAGAGCCAAGGGAAAAAAAATCAAAGTGTTATGAGATCTAATGTATAATCATATACACTAGTTATTGCATGGGACTGTCTAATAATACATTCAACGAAGTTGTGTTTAATAGTCTAGACCTTTTTTTTTGTCTCGGCATTCAATAGTAAAAATGAGCATGTAGATAGGTCTGACAATGTGTTGGATGGAAGTAATCATGGTTTTTACTCTTTTGATATTATTGATTTCCTGCTGAGCTGGTAGTACTGAGTCTCATGAGGAGTGGTATGCTTGGTAATGTAAACATTGTTAGTAGTATTTATCTACATTGTAATTAGGAATATTAGACTAGTACAAAGAAAAAACAACACATATTTATAATGTGTTCAGTGAACCATAATCTGACAAAGTTGAAAGTGTATCAATCTTCCTTGTTCTCTAGCTCCTGCCTAAACATAGTGCTGCCATTATTTTGTCACAAAGACAAAAATCTAAAGAGAAAAAGGAGAAGAAAATACAAGAGCCAGAGAAACCAGGAGATGAAAGTATCAGGAAGAACAGAGAAAACTTTACAAGGTCAGTGGTGACATATTCATTTTGACATCATAGCAGAGTAAACTGTTATTAATAGAACTTGTAGTGTCTGTCTGTGGTGGCTCTTACACAAGAGCATCAAACAGTTATCTTTGAAAACAAACTAAGCTCTATGGTTTTTTTTAGTTTCACAAGATCTTGGTGTAAAATATAAATTAAATACATCTTCCTTTAGAAAAGTTGTTTCATTAATTGGCAAAGTGATATTAGAAATACATTTTCAGAATGGATAAGCTTCACATGGCTTTAACAGATTTATGCTATGCCATCAACTACTGCACAGTCATCAATGTCTGGGATCATGGCTTTGTGCCTAGAGAATTTTTCCTTCAACATTTAGAGAATAGATTCAATAAGTAAGTACACACAAACATTAGCCAACATTTAGAGACTAGATTCATTAAGTAAGTAAACACAAACATTAGCCAATTGTTTTTTGTTGTTAGACATTTTTAAGGAAAGCAGCAAGAATTGGTGAATAAAAAGACTTACTATTTGTGTTGGACAAAGATTTGATACTAAGAGATCAATGTGTTGGTGTCACATACATTTATGACCAGCAAGAACCGGTGAATAAAAAGACTTACTATTTGTGTTGGACAAAGATTTGATACTAAGAGATCAATGTGTTGGTGTCACATACATTTATGACCAGCAAGAACTGTTGAATAAAAAGACTTACTATTTGTGTTGGACAAAGATTTGATGCTAAGAGATCAATGTGTTGGTGTCACATACATTTATGACCAGCAAGAACTGGTGAATAAAAAGACTTACTATTTGTGTTGGACAAAGATTTGATACTAAGAGATCAATGTGTTGGTGTCACATACATTTATGACCAGTGGTGTGAGACAGGACTTTTTTTGTTTTAATCCACTCATTTCTTGTGGGTACTTGATTGGTATAAAGAGTAAAATTGTGCTGGAAACAAATAACTATTGTAAACAAAAACAATCATATGTGTATTTAAACCAATTTCCATCAGCTATGATAATATGCATTTACCTTCAAAATGTGTGTTGCATGTTTTTGTATGATTGACCTCACAGAGCATTAGTTGGTATGATGATGTATAACCCAGAAGTCAATGAGATTGCCAAGCCTTCAGAACTTCTGAATGGAGTAAGGGCCTACATGAATGTTTTACAGAGTATAGAGAACTATGGTAATGTTGTGAACTTTTTATAAAGTTACTTAGTACTTCATGTAGATTTAAAAAACAAAACAAAAAATTATAAAAAAAAAAACAAAAACAAAATATTCTAAGAGAATCAGAAAGAATTTTTACAAAATATAAGTTTGCTTTGTAAGTTTTTATAACATTACTATGTGTCATTCTATTGTGGCAAGCTCTGGTTAGCCTGTTAGTATTTTAGTTTAGAAAATTGAAATAAGTCTTTGCTATATGGATTCTACATAATTTTATTGTGTCTTTCCATCAGTTCATATTGATATAGTCAGAGTGTTTAATAATGTTCTGTCGATGCAAACTCAACCTTCTGATGCCAATGGAGAAAAGACTATCACCCATATCTATACACACTGGTTAGTTGATCATTTCAATGGAAAAATGTATACTCTCTGTCTCAATGTTGTTGTTCTTATTAAAAGTATATATATAGATACATTCAGCTTGTTGAAACTACATCAACCTTGTCTTCCTAGGTATTTGGAAATCCTCCTGATGCGTGTAGCCTGTAATGCTGGACAAATTGTCTTCTCACCCAGTAGAAAAGCTTTTGTTACTGTAGCTCAAGGAGATGGCCCACCTTTGGCTGCTGAAGAGTATGCTGATTTGACTGGTAGCTATTTGGTTTTAGTCAATACAATTTTGTGTTCTTATCATTGTTACAAGTTTCTATGTATCTGGTAAATACTTGGTCTTAATAAAGTGTTTGTCATTTTGTGTTGTTAGCATTTAAAATATATTTGAATACCTGCATTCAAGTGTTTTTAATTTTATTGTAATCACTCATATTTTTCATACAAGTTGATGAAAGAAAATCTTTTGCATGAACTGAAAATTGAGTGTTTTCCCTCTTTGATGCCATTAGAAATAAACGGCTTATAGTCAGAATTCTTGCATTGGTTTTTGTATGATCATAGATTCCTGAATGTTATTTGCTATTATCCAATGTAGATATTCATTTGTCATTGCTAGTGTGCCTCTTCATTGTTGGTACCACTTCAGTACACTAATGCATTGACAAATGTAATTTATTTATATATTATTGAAGAGTGAACTATGATTTGTTCCATACATAACACTTTTAAATATGTGCGCATATTAACAAGCACCAACGTTATTTGTGTGTCAGTCTTGTTTGATGACTTGTTATCTAGGTCTGTCCTATTAGGTGTTTTTGTCATGTTGAAACATGCTGATGTTATCTATGTCTGTCCTTTTAAGTGTTTTTGTCATGTTGAAACATGCTGATGTTATCTATGTCTGTCCTATTAGGTGTTTTTGTCATGTTGAAACATGCTGATGTTTCAAAGTCAAATAGGCATAAATTAATTTTTTAAAATTTTTTAATCCAGCTTTCTTTCTTTCCTAGAACTGCGTGCCCTGGCTGAATTGATAGGTCCTTATGGTATGAAGTATTTAGGAGAGAGACTCATGTTGAACATTGCTAGTCAAGTAGATGAGATCAAGGTTAGGCTGAAATTACTTTAGTACTAAATGTATAAAAAAAAATAATTTGCCCTATTTTCACAATTTCATTGCCAATATCTCAAAAGCTCTACAATTATTCTGAGTGTAGCTATTTGGTCAGCACAAGATCTCCCTTTTCTGAATCCGGCCTGTTCTTCCCATAGGTGTTCGTTGCATGCTCCTTTTATTCTGTTTAGTAGGATTCTGCTGAAAATCTTGCTTGGTTCTGACAACAAAGTGATGCCTCGACATTTCTCACATTGTGATAGATCTCCAGTCTTTGGTATTTTTATTAGCAAGCCCTTTTTCCACTCACCCGAAGGTGTTTCTGTTAACCAAATTTTGTTGAATAGTTTGTGCATTAGGTCAACTATTTCACTTCCTCCTTCTTTTAGGACTTGGGGTGGTATGTTGTCAATTCCAGCAGCTTTACCTGTCTTCATTTGTTTGAGTGCATTCCTTATGTCTTCTTTTGTTACTTCTTCCATGTTTATGTCTAGTGTTGGTCCTGCATTTAGATCTTGTGGATTTCATGGTTTAGGTCTATTGAGCACTTCTTGAAAATATTCTTTCCATTTTTCAAGTTGTTCATTTATTGAAGAAAGTAGTTTTCCGTATTTGTCTCGAACTGGAACATTGCAATTAGCCTTTTTGGTACTGAGAAGTTTGGTGATTTTGTACAGTTGTTTTATATCTCCTTTACCTGCTGCTTCTTCTGCCTGTTCTGCCAGATTATTGTAAAATGATCGTTTGTCCTGTCTGAGCATTTTGGTGACTTTTTGTGAAACTGCTTGGTAGTCTTGTTTGGATTGTTGCTTGTGGTTTCTTGTTTTTGCTAGGTTAACTGCCTGTTTAGCGCATTTCCTCTCTTCGATTAATTTTCATGTCTCATCACTAATCTTCTTAGGGTTAAGGCTTAGTACTTCATTGCTTGTTTCAGTAATAATTTCTTTGAAATTTTGCCAAGATTTATCAACGCTTTGTTCGGCCTCATCTAGTTGTAGCACAGCTAATCTATTTTGAAGTGATAGTTGGAATTCCTTTTTAATCTGGGTGTTGTGGAGCTTGTCTAGGTCAAATCTTTTCCTTTTGTTTCTTTCTGTTTTATTGCTGGCCAGCTTCATTTTTAGTTTGGCAACAACTAGGTGATGGTCTGAGCCAATATCTGCTCCTCTTCTGTTTCGTACATCTAGTAATGTGCTTCTCCAGTTCCGCCATATGGTAACGTGGTCAATTTGATTCTCTGTTTTATTGTCTGGTGAAACCCATGTTACTTTGTGGCATTTTTTGTGGGGGAAAATGCTGCCTCCTATCACTAATTCATTAAATGTGCAGAAGTCTGCAAACATTTCTCCATTTTCATTTATGGTGCCTAGTCCATGGGTGCCCATACTTTTCTCTCTCTCTCTGTTGTCACTTCCCACTTTGGCATTCATGTCTCCCATGACGATCAAAACATCTCTTGTAGGTATTTTGTCAACTATACTTTGCAGTTGGTCATAAAAAGTATTTTTGTCAGTATCACTTGCTAGGTTGGTGAGAGCATAGCACATAATGATGTGAACATCTTTGAACTTAGATAAAAATTTGTAGAACAATGTGTCGAATGGCAATCTCCTCTCTATGCAACTTTTGTCGACTTTGAAAAAGCTTTTGATAGTGTCGACAGAGAATCTATCTGGACTGTAATGAGACATTATGGGATCCCCAATAAAATAATAACCATAATCAAGAACCTTTATGAGGATTTCACCTGCCAAGTAACCCACTGTGGCAAGCTGTCAGAGGAATTTCCAGTCACAACAGGAGTCAAACAGGGATGTCTTCTTTCACCACTCCTGTTCCTTCTAGTATTGGATTGGGTCACAAAAGAAGCCTACTCTAATGCAGGGAAAGGAATCCAATGGACTCTCACACAAAAGCTGGAAGATCTAGAATTCGCTGATGACATAGCCCTATTATCACACAGACTACAGGATATGCAAGAAAAGGTCACAGCTTTAAGTGAAGTAGGAAAAAGAGTAGGCCTCAAAATAAACCACCAAAAAACTAAAGTACTTAAAGTAAACAATAAACAAATTGGAGACATAGTACTGGATTCTCAGACAATAGACCAAGTAGAAAATTTTATATCCCTTGGGAGTGTAGTCAGTATATCAGGTGGAACAGATGAAGACATTAAACGCTGTATAAATCTAACAGTTAAAACCAACCTGGAAATCTCCTCACATCTCAAACAAGACTAAACTAAGAATCTTTAACTCTAATGTCAAAGCGATCCTACTGTAAGGTTCTGAAACATGGAAAACAACTGAAGCCACAACAAAAAAAATACAGACCTTCATCAACAGATGCCTGAGAAATATCCTAAAAATACACTGGTATGACAAAGTAGAAAACACCAAACTGTGGGAGATGTGTGGACAGAGAAATATAGAAGTGCAGATCTTAGAGAGGAAGTGAAGATGGATTGGTCACACCCTTAGAAAAGATACCAGCAACAGAGCTAGGCAGGCCTTAGAGTGGAACCCCCAGGGAACAAGACGCAGAGGAAGACCAAAAAGAACATGGCAACGCAGTGTACTTGAAGAAGCAGAGAAGACCAGGAAGAGCTGGTAAACCATAAAAAAAAAAATAGCAAGAGACCGTGGAGAGTGGCATGTTTTTGTCGAGGCCCTATGTTCCATGAGGAACTCAAAGGAGTGATAATGATGATGATGATCTCAAATGTTCAGTAATGATAAATAAATCTATTAAAAAATCTTAGGGTTTTTTTTTTTGGTTTCTTTAAAGAAGTTAACTGATATAAGCATTTATTATTGTAGTGCATTGTTCAACTGTTGAACCAAATTGTGTTTGATTTTCATATGTTCAACTTTTCTCTCTACTTAGAAACTTGTTGTTGCCAACAAAGACACTCTTGTTCAGCTCAGAAGTAGTTTTGATAAACCTGATGTTATGAGTGCACTGACTAGAAAACTAATGAGTAAGTAATGCTTTAAATCTCTTCATTTAAAGTCCCTGTCATACAAGTAGATCTACTTAGTTTTATAACGTTTGGTAACATTTGCAGTTGACTCTAAAAAAAAAATGTATTTCTATAATGTGCTGCATAAAGACATGCAGGTATAAAATAAGCACCTTGCAAGCACAGAGTTATAAAACTTAATCAACTTTACCAATTTTTTAAATCTAATTTCAATTTCTATGTTTAGAAAAATTGTTTCCATGCGTACATATTATCATTATATCATATATTATATCACATATATATTGTCATTACTGTGCTTCAAACTTTCATGTTAAATATGCACACTTGTCATGAAGAAGCCATTCTAAGTGTTATGCTCAGTGTGCAGCTTAGTGTGAGTAGGGAATGGTGCAAATGCATGTTGAAAGAGGATGTAAGGAAATAGGAGTAGGGGATGAGGAATGAACATAAAGAAGTACTATGAACATTCTGTGTTCTGTAAACAGGATTAACAACATTAAGGTATACCCAACTATCAAACAGTAGCTACATAGCCACTACATAGCTTAGTAGCATAGCAGCCTAGGCTGTCAATTTTAATTTTCCTCTCAAAACATTTCTGTAAACTATGTTCATTGCTATTTCCACAGCTCCTTACAAGAATGCTCCTTGTGGTAAGTAAACAACAGTCATCTTTCTGGATAATTTTATGTGCTATTTCTCAGTACTATGTTCTCTAGTGCCTTGTAATATCAGTTGTCAGAACATTGTTTAAATAAATTTGTTTTGGGCCAATATCATTACTTGTATTTGTTTTGTTTGAACTTAACAGTGAACTTATGAACTATTGCAAAGTTATTTGTGCCATATTTTCTAGTGCAATATCTTCTTGTTATTTTTTTGTATTTAGATGCTGATGTTCTCTTGATCAGAATGACAAAAATTGGCATTTTACTGGCATTCAGATCATTGGCTCAAGAAGCACTCAATGATGTAAGGTTTAGCATTTTTCTTTCTACATGTTGTAACTAGATAACAAATTACAAATGTAGAATGAAACTACAAATAAGTCAAGTGTTTTGTACAGTTCATAAAAATGTATACAAACTACACACACTTTTTTTGATATCACAATAAAAACTTTGGACTTGTTGATCTCTATCCAGATATTAGATCAAAGGATTCCATTCATGATGGGCTCCATACGAGATGTCCAGCACCATGTTCCCAACACCAAGGATTCTATGGTAAGTTCATTATATTAAGGTGAATAGCATCACTTCTATTATTCAAATAGGATGTATGTGAGGGCACAATTTATACTTGTTTATTTAAAGTTAGTTATACATTATCCAAAACAAGGAACACAGCTTTTTTTTTAAGAAAGAGAATTTCATGTTTTATATTTTTTTTAATTAAAAAAAAAGGGTTAAAATATTATTTTTTTTTTACCTTTGTTTTTAAAAAATAAAATATTTTAAAATATAATCTCTTGACTTAATCACATAACTAAAGTGTACCATCATTAAATAATAAAGTTGATATTGCTATTACTTTTCTTTAATCAGTCAATGTTATTTTTTTGAGATCTATGAAGTATAATGCAAAAACACTATTGCTACCATAATGTGTGTTTCTAACACCTACTTTCACTTGCTGTATAAAGTTGTTTGGGAAATAACTTTGATAGTTGTCATTGAAACATCAATGGTTTTGTTTTTTTTACTTCTATTGGAGCTCGTCATTTTTTTAGGCAGTTATGTTGCAATAGACTATAAACATTACTGGCTTGTGTCCCACAGACTATTCATTATAAAGAAGTGTCTATGCAAACTCTCTGTTTAATCCTCTTTTGTGTTTAACTAGAGACTAAAGAGTCAAATGGTAAGAACAAGTCAGCTGTTTATTATTTGTTTTTTCAATTTATTCTTAGCGTGAGACAATTTGAGCACTAACATTTTGCAATACATTTGTTCTTTTGCTTGATAAACTGATTCAATAGGTAAAAGTGATGTCTTTTAAATATTGCCTCATGTAGTTAGTTTCTTTTCTTATACCTTTACTACTGTGAAGGAAAGAGGGTCACTGGCTTCTCTAGCTCACATCAATATAGTCTTTTTTTTTCTTGTTTTAATTTAGTTATTCCGTGTTTGTAACTGTAGTTTAGCTTCAAATATTAAAAGTTCATGAACTCTTTATAATACATTTGATTAACCCAAATTCTATAACTTATTCTGCTGCACATAACTATTTCAAGACAAATTAGCATCAATTTTGTAAAACCCATCATTTGACTGGTTTAAACAAGCTTGTTTTTAGTTCTTGATAAAACTCATGACAAGTAATTTAATATCCATTCCTAAACTTAAAAGTTCATTTTATAATGATTGTACAGTTTTCAACACATTTTAAAATCAGTTATTCAAGTTGTACTTCACTTTGTTGGATTTATAAGATAGTTTGATGGAACTTTCTTTCCCCCATCATGTCTGAGCTGTAATTAACATTTGAGGTCTCTGTAAGCCATTAACAAGATGTCTCTGAAGTTAAACCTGAAGGATAAAGACTCAACTTAATATGAGACCTGGATACACAGACCTGACAAAGTAAGACACTCTAAGACCTAACTAAGTTAGACACTCTTCACCTTCACCTATCCCTTAAGACCTGACAAAGTATGACACTCTGTGACCTAAATTCTGTATAACCACACCATAAGACCTACACTATGACTTACACACCCCAAGAGCTAGACTTTCATCTAGTCATGCTTTAAGAGCCAATGCTTACTAGTGACTCGTACATCTTTAACTAAATCTTCATAATCATCAGGTGACTTTTATATATACACTAAATGTTCTGCTTATGCTTATCACTAGACTCTGTTAGCTAGCTATGGAGTATCATGTTGAGCAATTAGACCATTGGTTGAATGTTTCTATTCAAACTATCAGCAGGATGCACTACAAAATTTAATGCTTTTTATTTTTTATTTTTTTCACTGGCAGCCAGTCTCATTAAAACAACAGGTTTGTAATCCAAGCTGCAGTTTTGGTGTTTTGTGCTTTTATTGCTGTTTTCTAGACACCACCCTGACATAAACAGATTTGTTTAATAGTTATCTTTTGTTATCTTTCTAGTTGATATAAAAACTATATCTTAAAAGTAAAACGTTAATGAAAATAAATGGTGCCCCCAATTTCAGTATGACATTGCACACATTTTTCTTGTATTTTTGGTTTCTTTGTTGTATTCTTCAAATGTTTTCCCCCCATTCAGCACTACCTATGCATCATACTACAACTTATATGACCAAACTGTGTGTGTTACATTTGTATTCTCTTATAAAATACAGACGCTACTTCAGAAAGAAGATGACTACGTCCTATGTGTGTCCCTAGGTCAGTCTAGTCATGCATGTTAATCAGTGACTTCAATTCTGTCAAGTCTTTGGTTTTCTTGGCTGACTCTCAAAGTTCAAATTGTTGTAAAGCTTACAATATTTCTTACACGTATTCTAGTTGTTTAAAACACTTGCTCACTCAACTGTTTTAGCTGAATTCTAACTTATGATCAAGACTTGTTCATAGTCTATACAGAAGTACTGATCTATTTTCAAATGCTGGTACTAAATATGTTTAAACTTCATAAAATAAGTCATAAATTATGTAGACAACATTTTGTGCTCTTATCCACTGCAGACTTTAAAAAAATGCTTTGATGATGTCAAACTCCCAATGCTTCATTTTGTGAATTTTTTACTGATATTTGGATATTAATTGTTGCTGTTTTATTATTATTATTATTATTTCAATATTTAATTATTGAGAAAAAATTGGACTTAAACTAATTTAATAATTGAATATTTTATGTAAACAAAATAAATCATATTTTTGGGGTATTATTATGATTAACCTAAGATCTCTTCTAGGGTGTATTTTTCTAGCTATATGCTAAATAATGTAAAAATAAAAATTCATATATGGGTATTTTCTGTTTAGTTTTGGTTGAATCATATGTTAAATATTTATGATTAATATTAAATTTGGTTAGAAATTGCAGTACAATGCATTTTTTTGCAAATATTTAAGATTCAATTTGTCTTGCAAATAGGGAAAAGACCTAACTTAGTGTAAAACTGAAAAAATTTTACCAAATTTCTAAAACAATTTTTATTAATCCTCACCAGCTTTCATATTTAAAATATTTTTATAGATAAAATAAACATCACATTTCACAACTCCTAATTTCATTCTGTAATAATAAAATTTAGAAACTATATTTATTTACTTATTTCAGCACACAATTACAGAAAAATACCATCATTGTTCTTTCTAAAATGTGTGTCATTTTCCCAGTTGAAGTGTTTATTTTTCATTGCATTCATTAAGCACATAACATTTTTGTACTTAGATGTTTAGCTCTCAAATCAACTTGAACAAAAAATTAAAATTCAAAAAAGAAAAAAAGAAAATTGTATCAACCCATTTTTATTGAATGCTCAGTATTTTTAGTTATTAGAATATTGAAGAAAAAAAACAATACTTAATCATTGAAATATTGGCTTTTGTTTTACTAATCATTTGTATTCCATATTATATTTATCTATACAAAAATTGTGCACACTTGACTGGGACCTAAAGGCATCTGTTTACATGTATACGGTATTAATGTATAGCCAACCAATGTAATCCATTTTTTGATGTCTCCAACAGGTTGTCAATGAACTGGCCTCCTCAGCTGGAGAGAAATGTAGTGTAGACCCAACTCTTTGTAATGCACTCAGGACATTAAAGAGTGGTGAGAATTTGTTGTTTTTTTACTAGCTTTCTGTCTCTCTTATTTTCTTTAGTTAACTAGAATGGTGTGGACTGTCTTTGCATTAATTAGTTTCATGACAACCAACATTGTACATAACCTCTTGAAGCTTAGTGAAGAAGAAAATGTTTTGTGTACACTGAAACAGTAACATAAGAAAGAGAAGAGTGGGCGAGTTATCTTATGGACATGTGGTCAACAACTTTTAAAATGTTCCTTAAGTAATGGTCCACTTTAAATAACAGCATTATTTGTTAGTTGTTGTGCTTTTCTTAATTCTGTTTGCTTTATCAATTTGTTTGTTAGTTTCATCTGTTCTTGACAGTACAACATTTACTTCTTATTTATTTAGACTTGGTTAGATGCACTCAATTTCAGTTTCAGCATATTTAAATGCACTTACCTTTTGCCTTTGTATTAAGATTCTCTATTTCTTGCAGCCTATGCTGATGATGAATACACTATTGCATGTCTACTGTTTGTATTTGTTGCTGTGTCAATACCTAAACTTGCTCGTCTGGATTCATCATCATTCAAAGCTTCCATTGAAGGTATGTATTAGAAGAATAATAAGTTTAATTTTAAATTGAACTTTTTTGTGTGTGCGCTTCATAGCCAACTCACTCTTACAATGTTATAATCTGTTGGACACAAGTTTTCTTGTCTATTCCTGTTCTGGGAGTTCATCCAGTGTGAGCCCTCTCTCTTCATAAATAGCTTCTTCCCATCATTTCTGTTTGGACATACCACTTTTCTGTTCAAAGGTTTTTGTGAAGTCTGAAAATCTTGCAGCAGTCTAAGAAATAGTGCATTTAATTGCAAGTTACCAGATTTCCTATACATAACAAATATAACATATATGTTTATTAAAACAAATATTTGGGGGGAGAGGGCGTTGTAATCATAGTTTTAATTGCAATCTGAAGTTGTTTTTTATTCTTGACCACTTTATTCTGATTATCAAGTTTTTGTTAAGTTTTGTTCAAATCAGTAAGTAGTGTTAGGTGAAATAATGATAGGTGACATTTGCTGTTCTGAAAGTTGTTGCAGTAGATAAACAAGCCCAGATCACATCACCTTAAAATACATTACATTGGACAATCGGAAGCGTGGTCGAGGGGCTAAGTATGCTATAACTTGGCTTGGCTTGGCTACCTATGAAGGGGTCTTGAGGTTTAACACCCGACTCGAGCAGAGTTGTGTTTACTGAGCGCCTAAAGGCAGCACGGAAAACCTTCTCCAGATAACCCCTCCCCGCCACTGGTTCACAAATGAGATTGGACCATAGCGCTCTGAACATGCTATATGCATGAAAGTAGCGCTATATAAAAAAAGCTATTATAATAATAACTGAGTTACATTTATTCAAATATATATTTGTAACATAGGTCCTATATGGGTAGATTGACTTCAGTATCAACTCCATAATTTCTGATGTGGTTTCCAAATTGCATTACAAGCCATTATAAAAAAGAATGTATCTACTTTAGGACATTTGAACAACAGTCACTGTCTGGCCAAAAGTATTAATGGTTTAGCTGGAGCCTTGTTTTCATTATATGGACCTGGTGACACAGATTTGAGGCTGCAGGAGTTCTTGGCAGTAAGTTACATAGACTAGTTTAATACTGAAATGATTATCATGGTATACATTTTTAATTTGGTGTTGTATGATTTATTCTCTTTTTTTTAAATAGTGAAGCTGAAAGACTTTGAAATGCTTCAAATTTTACTTTATGAATGTCAACCCATTGAATGTCATTGCCCTGAACCACAATGTCTTGAACATTCTTCTATATAAGTTCAACTTTTACCTAAATAGAAACCATAAGGAAGGAAAGGTTTACTTGAGTTTTAAGTTGTTTTATCATTATTATTATGAATGACTTTAAAATCTATTATATAGTTACCTTCATTTAAAAAGTGGGCAAACAGACAACTAAAATAATTACATTATGGAAGGAGACTTCAAAAATTCTTAACCACTGACTAGGACAGAGCAGAGAGGGAAGCATTAGAACTAAAGCTGTTATGCTATAAAACTACCTATGTTCACCTATCTTCCTGACCAACATAGAAGATCTCCTTCAAACCCTAAAAAAAACTTTGGTGTCAATGAAACTAACAAACCACAACAATGACAGAATTGATCAAATTAATTTTTTTTAATGATCCCAGCGCACATACAAATAAAAAAAAAAAGGTAAAATGATGGTCCTAATCTCATTTAAAACTACCATAACCCTATTCCACCTCAAGAAACAAGAGCATGAAACAATACATCTTAAAAATGAAAATGAAATCAGCAATATATGCTTTTGTAAAGTCAGTACACGAGAAAAAGCTGATTGTATATATTTTTTTCTCAGCTGGCCTCCTCCAGTCTACTTCGCCTTGGTTTTGAAAATGATAGAGAAGCAGTGAAGAACAGAGAGTCAATCTATTTATTGTTAGATCAAGTGAGTTATGTGAATATTTAAATTGGAACACTTTTCTCCAGATACACAATTATACATAAACTTACTTTAGTTGGATTTTAAAATATTATTTAATTGATACAAGTCATCTGACCATCATCTTCTTCATTATGTTTCACCAGATTGTCCAAGAGTCTCCTTTCCTGACAATGGATCTATTAGAGTTCTGTTTCCCTTATGCTCTTCTAAGAAATGCCTATCACAGTGTATATAAAGCTTCAGCTGCTGACATGTAACATTTAATGCACACTAAAACATTCTTCTCAAACCTAGACATGAAGTTCTACATCCTGCATGATCTGAATTTTCACTTGCTTTGTAAATATTTATCATGTTACATAAATAAGGAATCATATGCATTTAACTTTTGTTTCCTGTGTTTTATACTATCTGATATCATGAGTTTGTTAATGTCTTTCTTCTTTGTTTTTAATGTGAAACAACAGTCCTACAAATATGTGGTTATGTGTTCTTAAAATGCAATAGACTTTGATGGTACTTTTTTGAGTATGTGTCACTGAAATTAAAACATTCTGCATGTTTTTTTGTTTTTTAAATTTATAAAAGTCTCCTTATGAAAGATTTAGTCATGGGCCTAACTTTGTAGGAATAAGATGGTGTGTTTATAATACTTTTCCAATTAGAAACAATGTAACTTGTGTAATTGATTGATTTAATGAATTATATTTCCAGATTTGACATTTATAAACCAAATCCTATGCAATTGAAGATTATTCTTTAAAATCACTTTTTTTTTTCAGTTCAGTTTAAAAAGTAATTTTTACAATACATCTTAGCTAGCAATTAAAGGCTGAGCTCTATCTGCTTTAAAAAATAATAATGATGAAAACAATGATAGACAAACAGCATTAAATACTGCAATAGGATCTATGTTGATTTTTAACATTCTTTTTACATGGAAATATTAAATGGTATTTTTTTCTTGACTGAGAAAAACAAGAGCAATGATATTTCTTTAGAGATCATCCTTGTAATTTAACAATAATAATAAAATATCTTTATTATCCTTGAGGAAATTGTTCTTACAATTTGTGCATTGCACATAAAAATGCATGTACATTATAATGACAGCAAACAAAATATATGATCATGCCAGTTTCACTGAAACATTACTTTTGAAGTGAACATCAGAAAAATTGATTGTATTTAATGATTTGATTTTTGTTGTTTTTAATGATTAAAATCTTTTAGCTTTCTACAATTTTTATCTTGAATAGTTGTCCAAGTGGGTTTATTGTTACCAATGACCTTACTAGCTGCATATAGGATTTTATGAAGTCTTCTAAAGTAGTACTAACTCGTATGATTGAAATAAGAATCATCTCTAAGTAGTACTATTAGTGAAACTTGATCATCTACTTCTTGAAGTTTATTGACATTGAAAGAAGCTTCCTTGGAAACTTTTCTGGTTTGGTGAATAAATGCTGCTCATTATACTGGGTGGACAGCTTTGTACTAGCTGTTACTTGCTCTCTACATCTGTAGCTCAAAGATGATTTTTTCTTATCTGTTATTTATTCCATATATGCTGGAAAAACATTTTATGAAGATGATTTTTGTGAGATGATCTACATTTTATGAAGAGGATTTTGTGAGATGGACCACGAGAGACAAAAGGAAATCCCTAAGTAAACTTTGCATTTATAAGAAAAGTCTTGATACTTAATACTGTGTAGTACAATGTTAACTGTCTAGCTCCATTTAATGTTTTATTTTTGAATGTGCTTTCTCTGGCCAGAACAAAGTGTTGTAACATACATTATACCATGTTGTCCATTTAAACTATATTGACATATTTTTAAATGTATGTCAAATATTTAATCTCTTCAAATGCACCTTTCAGTTTCATTGAAATAAATAGAATGATGTTGAAATATAGAAACTAGTTTGAATGTGACTGAGTTTGAGACTGAAATACATCAGATGTGGCAATTTGAGCTATTGTATTAGTGCTGAGCTCAGCATTCTGCTTTAGTCTTCTATCATTTATTGTATTTAATCGTGAGGGCATTCATGCAAAATATAGACCGTTAAAATATTGCTAGGGATTGAAAGCCTTCCGTACACATGTATAGGTCAAGTGTCACTGTAAATACATCTCCCCCCACAGCTCTACACATGTATAGGTCAAGTGTCACTGTAAATACATCTCCCCACAGCTCTACACATGTATAGGTCAAGTGTCACTGTAAATACATCTCCCCCCACAGCTCTACACATGTATAGGTCAAGTGTCACTGTAAATACATCTCCCCACAGCTCTACACATGTATAGGTCAAGTGTCACTGTAAATACATCTCCCCACAGCTCTACACATGTATAGGTCAAGTGTCACTGTAAATACATCTCCCCACAGCTCTACACATGTATAGGTCAAGTGTCACTGTAAATACATCTCCCCCCACAGCTCTACACATGTATAGGTCAAGTGTCACTGTAAATACATCTCCCCACAGCTCTACACATGTATAGGTCAAGTGTCACTGTAAATACATCTCCCCACAGCTCTACACATGTATAGGTCAAGTGTCACTGTAAATACATCTCCCCCCACAGCTCTACACATGTATAGGTCAAGTGTCACTGTAAATACATCTCCCCACAGCTCTACACATGTATAGGTCAAGTGTCACTGTAAATACATCTCCCCCACAGCTCTACACATGTATAGGTCAAGTGTCACTGTAAATACATCTCCCCACAGCTCTACACATGTATAGGTCAAGTGTCACTGTAAATACATCTCCCCACAGCTCTACACATGTATAGGTCAAGTGTCACTGTAAATACATCTCCCCCCACAGCTCTACACATGTATAGGTCAAGTGTCACTGTAAATACATCTCCCCCCACAGCTCTACACATGTATAGGTCAAGTGTCACTGTAAATACATCTCCCCCCACAGCTCTACACATGTATAGGTCAAGTGTCACTGTAAATACATCTCCCCCCACAGCTCTACACATGTATAGGTCAAGTGTCACTGTAAATACATCTCCCCCCACAGCTCTACACATGTATAGGTCAAGTGTCACTGTAAATACATCTCCCCCCACAGCTCTACACATGTATAGGTCAAGTGTCACTGTAAATACATCTCCCCCCACAGCTCTACACATGTATAGGTCAAGTGTCACTGTAAATACATCTCCCCCCACAGCTCTACACATGTATAGGTCAAGTGTCACTGTAAATACATCTCCCCACAGCTCTACACATGTATAGGTCAAGTGTCACTGTAAATACATCTCCCCACAGCTCTACACATGTATAGGTCAAGTGTCACTGTAAATACATCTCCCCACAGCTCTACACATGTATAGGTCAAGTGTCACTGTAAATACATCTCCCCACAGCTCTACACATGTATAGGTCAAGTGTCACTGTAAATACATCTCCCCCCACAGCTCTGGAGTTGTTTTAGCTGCATTCGTTCAAGACATGCACCACTGACTCACCATATGTCGGCAACGGGCATCAAAATCTTGTCAGAACAGAACAAAATATGTTTGTGTTTCACTTCATTTTCTGAAACATTTTGGGTTGTGCACTTATTAAAGTTATTTCGCTAAATTACAAACAAAAATAAAATGAAACAATGATAGAAAAAAAAATCCTTGCAATTTTCGTTTACTCAGAAAATGGTTTATTTAGTTAATTGATGGTACCTTCTGCTATAAATTCAAAATATGCTCGGTGTCTTCAGTTGTTTGCTTTGGTCTGTGTCAAATGTCTATCTTATAAAAATGTTCTTAGCTTGTTCGGACAATTAAATAATGTCATTTTTTTTTCCTAAAATGTTTTAGGAAATAGAAATCACTAATAATTCAGTGAGGAAGCATGTCATGGGCGTAGCGGCCGTAGCCAGGATTTTTTTTTTTTGGGGGGGGGGTATTTTTCTCCCACCCAACGCCATATATGTAGGCCTATGTATGTATGTGTGCGTCTATGTTTCTCTCTCCTTCCATTCTTTCGGAAGACTTGTAATTGTACCCTAGAATAAGTTCTTCCTAAGTTAGTGGAAAGACTGCAGACACCCGGCCCTTGCCAGCCGGGGGGGGGGGCCAAGAAAGCGTTGTGAGCTCCCCCAAGCACTATTTCCGGTATTTAAAACAAGGTCGTTAGATGAATGCTTTAGCTTAGTGTCGTAAAGGTCCACTAGTTTCAAGCGTATGTCTGGGGTCGTTGGGCGACACCAAGGGGGAAGGCGATGAAAACGTTGAATGTTTTGTCAGTTGGTCGAGAGGCCAACTTTATCAGATAGTCTAGTGGCATGATCCATAAAAGACTGCATCTGGATACTTCAGTCTAGTGGCATGATCCATAAAAGACTGCATCTGGATACTTCAGTCTAGTGGCATGATCCATAAAAGACTGCATCAGGATACTTCAGTCTAGTGGCATGATCCATAAAAGACTGCATCTGGATACTTCAGTCTAGTGGCATGATCCATAAAAGACTGCATCTGGATACTTCAGTCTAGTGGCATGATCCATAAAAGACTGCATCTGGATACTTCAGTCTAGTGGCATGATCCATAAAAGACTGCATCTGGATACTTCAGTCTAGTGGCATGATCCATAAAAGACTGCATCTGGATACTTCAGTCTAGTGGCATGATCCATAAAAGACTGCATCTGGATACTTCAGTCTAGTGGCATGATCCATAAAAGACTGCATCTGGATACTTCAGTCTAGTGGCATGATCCATAAAAGACTGCATCTGGATACTTCTTCTACATCCCCAACTAGTTTTCTAGCTGGGAGGTATTCATCCATCTTTTTATACCACTCGACAAAGCAAGACTGTTCCCTTCTAAGGTTTAGTGGACCTACGTATATTAGCCATTATTTCAGCTGCTTTTACTGGGCTTGTCCTATAGGTCCAACAGACAAATCTTACTGCTTGGTACTGTATCAAGCTTTTGAAGAGCTCTCCTAGAGCCATACATTTGCACAGGTAGGCTGTAGTCTATCTGTGCTCGGACTGCTCCTAAATACAGTGATCGGAGCATGTCTGCTCGGGCTCCCCACTTCGTGGATGCCAGCTTCCGCACAATGCAAAGTTTCCCTGAGGTCTTCCTTGCAACTTCGTGGATGTGCTCACACATTTTTAGTTTGCCATCTAAAGTTACACCAAGGTAGGCCTACTTGGGTAGCTTCTCCATGCTAAGAGCCACTCCGTTATGGGAGATTCGGAATGGCATAGACAAGACTTCCGCAGAATATGGTAGGCCTATGCAAATAGATGCCGAAAAAAAACATGATCAATAGTCAACGGGACTTTAAAATAAAAGGGGAATCAGTATTGGAGGTGAAAAGCTGACTAGTGTCAGTATACGTAAGCTTCAAATATTCGGAGCTATTGTCTCAGATGAGGGAACGAAACCTGAACTACTAGCCCGAATTGCACAGTCCACAGCAGCCCTTTCAAAACTTAAAATAATATGGAAAGACAAATGCTTAGTCCTCGTCACCAAAATCAGACTGATGCGCCACATTTTTATATGCATGCGGATCTTGGACGCTGACTGCAGAGCTAGAGAGGACGATCCTGAGATGCTACAGAAGGATCCTAGGTATCACATTTATTGACGAATGGATCCCATGATGATGATGAACTGCTAACTATCGTTAAAAAAAAAAACGCAAGTTAAAATTCTATGGCCATATTACAAGGTGCATTGGCTTTGTGACTGCTTTTCAGATTTTGTCCTATCCTCGTGTACCCTAAACGAGGAAGATATGCATGACGGGACAGCACCTTATTGGCTGGAGGCTGCCCAGCTTGAGGCGGGCGGTAGGTGTCCATTGGAATCCTAGGATCCCTCCCACCGACGAAAGTGGCCCCTGGCGCCCTGCTCTAACCGGAGACTGCCACTTCCCGTGTTTGACCGACGCCAAAGGCGAAGCTGGAGTGTCTTCTCCAGTTTTTTTGGGGTTAGGGCTTTGAAAAAGTGAGTTGAAAGCCTGGGCATTGTTTATGGTCGGAACGATGTCGCCCACGCAGCAGTTCCCCCCTCTCCGTGCAGCTGATGTGACCAAAGGAACGGAATATCCGATACAGCTTGGGATCATTAGCGCCGCAGTCTCTGCCAGGATGTAGCACGGTGTGCCACAATCTGCGTAAGGGTCACCAGCTCCTGATCTTTCCACAGGGTTGTCTCCCGAAGCCTTTCCCGCGTTCTCCTAGATGGGTAGCAACCAAGGCTAACGAGCCCCTCCTGCCCGAAGCTTACTGGTTTAGGCGCCAGTCGCTCGCCTTTGCCCTTCTCCTGTCTGTGGTAACGGTTACGCCAGGCTCATTAACTGAACCACACGTGAAGGCCAGGAGTCGGACTGGTTGTCAGAGACTATTTGAGACGCATGCCATTGGAAGCATTGTATTGGTAATGATGGGCTTAAGACCATTACCACTTCCGGCGTTAACAACCTTGCGGAACCACTTTGAGTTCCACACCAGAGGCCAAAGACATGTTCTATGACAACATTTCGTCTGCTCTCAGCGAGATCCCAAATACGGAACAGGTTATCGTGTTACATTTGTCAGAAAAACAAACCAGCAAATCAGAAGAATTAATACAGCAAGAAGTAGGTTCTAATCCGTTGGGCAAGATTGGAATTGATTTATTCCGAATGTGTGACCAACAATATCTAGTCAGATGCTTATGGAGCTCTTCTGGAATTTAGAAATACTCCAAGGCAAGACACAAATCTAAGCCCAGCTCAGATGTTTTTTTGGTCGGATGACTCGAACACTGATACCAAACAAAAGGAGTAACATTAAGATTTCAACATGTCAAGAGAACATTATGAGAAGGAAAGAAAAACGTCAGATGAGTGTAAAAACATCTTATGATAAGAGGTCAAGAGATTTAAGTCAGTTGAGAACTGGACAGATGGTCTATTTCCAATCTCCTAATGACCCTAAACGGAGACTTGGAAGAATCCAGTCTCAAGTCAACCAGAGAGCTTACATTATTCGAGGTGGCAGTGGTGCAGTGTACCAAAGAAACAGAGCGCATATCAACACGAACAGAGAAACAGAAGAAGATATATTCCCCGATACTGATGACAACTTATGGGACAATAGAAATCATAATCAACACATTCGCCACTCATCAACTTATCAATGCCTGCGACCAAGGGATCAGTTGAAGAAACCGACAAGATTCAATGACTAGGCTATGTGTCTTAATGAACTATTGAATGTTGATTTTTAAATGTGATGTTTCATACTCATTGAAGCGTATATATGTATGTTTTATGTTTTGTTGTTAATGTTGTTGTGGTTTTGTTTTATTTTTTTATGATACTCCCCGAAATGTTTTTTTTTATTTTATTTTTTTTTTTAAGAAAAGGGGATGTTGTTATGGTGCGCAA
Source organism: Biomphalaria glabrata (assembly GCF_947242115.1). Classification (NCBI taxonomy): domain Eukaryota; kingdom Metazoa; phylum Mollusca; class Gastropoda; family Planorbidae; genus Biomphalaria; species Biomphalaria glabrata. The sequence continues at coordinate 22,672,251 of NC_074720.1, forward strand.
CGGTGCACGCGTTCAATATAATAAAGTATCGTTCTCCGACATGACACTAATAATGGTTGTTGTTTGTTTATTGCTGACTGTGAATCTAGATTTTAATTAACACTCGGCGACCTCAATGCACGCGTTGGATCTGCATGGGTGATTGGGTGTAGGAAAAGTAAATGAAAATGGACAAAGGCTCCTCGATTGTTGCTCACTACACTTCCTCTGTGTCACTAATACCTATTTCAAGACTAATCCACAGCACAGAGTATCTTGGCGGCATCCTCGCTCCAAACACTGGCACCAACTAGACCTAATCATTGTAAGACAAAAGTGCATAAAATTTGTCAAGCTTACAAGGTCCTATCATAGTGCAGACTGTGACACAGATCACTCCTTGGTATGTTGTAAGATCAATCTTCTCCCTTAAAAAAGCTACCATACCAAGCAGATTGGAAGACCCCAATCGGATGTAAGTAAGATGTGTCATCCTGTTCTCCAGATACAGTTCGCGAGTATAAAAATGTCTCTGTAAATACAGCAACAGAAAAATAGGAACACCAAAAGACTTCCCTGGAAATCTTTGGAAGAAAAATTACAAAACAAAATGATTGGTTTGACTCAAAATCAGCTATTTTAGCACCTGTCATCAGAGCAAAGAGAGATGCACTCGCTACATACAAGGCAAAACCTACCCAACGCAACCTGTTAAATCTGAAAGTAGCTAGAGCCACTGTACAGAGGACAGCAAGGATCTGTACCAATGAATACTGGGTAGAGCTCAGTGAGAATATTCAGCTCGCATCCCAAGTGGGCAACATAAGAGGGATGTATGAAGGAATAAAAAAGGCTCTCGGACCCTCCCAAAACAAGTCAGCACCTCTTAAATCAACCACTGGGGAAATTATCACAGACAAGTGCCAACAAACGCACAGGTGGGTTGAACATTACTCTGAACTCTACGCCACAACAAGCTCAGTTTCTGCCTCAGCCCTTAAGGCCATCATACAATTACCCACAATGAACGAGCTAGACGAAATACCCGAATTGTTAGAGCTCAACAAAGCCATAGACAACATGGCTGCCCGCAAAGCACCCGGATGCAATGGTATCTCCCTCCCCCCAGATCTTCTAAAACAATGCAAAACTACACTAATCCAACCTCTACACGAACTGCTTGCAAATGTTGTCAAGAAGGTGATGTGCCATGAGACCTGTGGTATGCTAAAATCGTTACACTGTATAAGTCTAAGAACAAAGGTGAAAGAAGCGACTGCAGCAATTACAGGGGAATCTCCCTCCTAAGTATTGTAGGCAAAGTCTTTGCTCGAGTGATACTTCCTAGGCTACAAAAACTCGCTGATCGGGTCTATCCAGAATCACAATGCGGCTTTCGCTCAGGGAGATCCACGATTGACAGGATTTTCTCCATCCGCCAACTTCAGGAAAAGTGCAGAGAACAAAGGATGCCTTTGTATATTGCGTTCATTGACCTGACAAAGGCCTTCGATCTAGTCAGCAGAGATGGCCTCTTTAAAATTTTACAGCTGTCCACCCAAGCTACTAAATGTAATCGTATCTTTCCACCAACATATGATGGGTACAGTGCAATTCAACGGTGCCAGCTCCGAAAGTTTCAGTTTAAACAGCGGAGTTAAACAAGGATGTGTCCTGGCCCCAACCGTCTTTGGAATACTATTTTCACTGCTAATCCACAACGCTTTTGCCAAATCCACCGAAGGAATCTATCTCTATTCCAGATTTGGTGACAAACTCCTAAATATTGCCAGACTGAGGGCCAAAACTAAAATCAGAACCACCCTCGTAAGAGATATGTTATTCGCATATGACGCACACACAAGAGGAACTTCAGTCACTAATGTCCCGCTTCTCTAAGGCCTGTAAAGAATATGGCTTAACTATTAGCACGAAGAAAACAAATGTTATGGGACCACCTGCTACAGCACCAACCTCCATCCTCATAGACGATAACAAACTGGACGCCGTAAATGAATTCTGCAATCTGAGATCCACAATTCAGGATGACCTGTCTCTAGAAGAGGAGATAAAAAAAAACGCATAGGGAAGGCTGCCTCGACATTCGCTAGACTCAGGCCAAGAGTTTGGGAAAACCAGAAGCTCACTACAGTGACCAAAATGGAAGTCTACAAGGCATGCGTTATGAGTACACTACTGTATGATCATGGACCACCTATGCAATGCAAAAGAGAAAACTAAACTCATTCCATTTGCGATGTCTCCGTAGGATCTTGAAAATCACATGGAAAGAAAAAGTGTGCTATACTGGAATCCTTGCGCGATCAGGTATTCCCAGCATCTTTACAGCCCTCAGACAACGCCGCTTGCGCTGGCTTGGGGTGGACATGTTCGCTGAATGGAGGACAGTCGCATCCCGAAAGTCATCCTCTACGGGCAAATTGCTGCTCAAGAAAAACTGGTCGCCCCCATCTCCGTTACATAAACGGAACCTCTAATCAGTGAACATCAATAATGACCTTTGGGAAGACATAGCTCTAGACCGCACCAGATGGAGAGAGACAGTGACCAAGAAAACTATGGACAGTGAAACAACATTGGTCTCAGCTCAGGAAGAAAAACGTACAATACGAAAAATGGCCAGCTCCTCTACCACCGAAGCAAAAGCCACTTTAACCTGCGATATTTGTGGACGTGAGTGTCTCTCCAAAATAGGGCTCGACAGCCACATGAGGAAGTGTGCGAGATGAACCAAAGTCGTTCTACGACTGAAGGAGGCCAACAACAACTTTTTTATCTTTTTATTACAAGGTCTATTCGGGACTGCCATGGAACTGCCTTCAGGGAACAGTAGGCCTACCAGGAAAAAGAAGAGGCAGACAGAGAAATCGATGGAAAGACAACATAAAAGAATGGACGGGCCTGCAATTGAAAGAGGTTCTAAGGCAAAAGACAGAGAGGAATGGAAAAAGACGGTCGACAAATCTTGCACGGTGCCCCAACGGTCCAACAGACTAAGACTAAGGGATAGATTCTAGATTCTGGACGCTTTTTTTTGTACATAGATCAGGGTTATTTTCACAGCGCATGCGCACGGAGAAGAGGTTAACATTGCTCTTCCTGTATTAGATTTCTAGATCCAGGTAGAAATAGATCTAGACTGTCTATATTTCTTTTAGATATTTTTTTTATTATTGACTTGACTATTTTAGATTTTATCTAGTCCAGATTCCAGAGATCTATGTGTTAATAGAATTGTCACATTTTAAAAGGTATTTGCCTCAACCACATATCATAATGACAATCTAGTCTTAATAACAATAACATCAACTTTTATAATAATAATAAATAAATTGCAGCAGCACTTCCGCATCTCTACTCAACTACTGTACTACTAGAATCTAGATCTAACACTTGTCAAGATCTAGATCTAGATTCATTTATCAAGCCTATTGTCACTATTCACTATTGATTGTCAGTACTAGATCTATTATTAAAGTTGACTCTTTATAGACTAAGACTATCTGTAACTAGAGACTTGTCACACTAGTGTCACTAGTCACTAGTAGACACTAGTGACTATTTTTTTGTCACTAGACTCCTAGGACTAGAGTAATTTCAGTAATAGTACTACACTAGACTTGACTAGACTATATAAATTTTATGATAATAACTAGATCTAAATTCTAAATAACTTATAGGGAAACTCCGATGATTTTTCAAATTTGAGTTATTGACATATTTAAATTCTACCTAAAAAGTTGTAATACTAAACATTTTACCATTAAAGTTTAAACACTTATATTTAATAAATTAGTCAGTAAATTCTTGACTCTAAAAAAAATGGGGTTCTTTGAGATTTTGTTTTAAGCCATGTCAAACATCACTTCCCTCAACAATATTGAAAGAGAAACTAGAATAAACCAATCGTATCGCTTCATTCTTACAGTAGCTCAGTAGTAGCTGTTAGGCTTAGTGACGGCCTAGTCCAGAACTATGATACAGTTATATAATTATAGGTATATAGATAGATATATGTGTAGATAGATCTAAAAGCATTAGGGTAATCAACTAGAGTAAAAGAGTAACATTTTCATCTAAGCCTCTCCCTGTCCCAAGTGGTCAGTGTAAGGCTAGTCGAGACTAAGTGTAGTCGGTCATGACAATTTGTTGTGTGTTGAGTGGTCTGGCGAGAAAATACACATTGTTGTGGTTAGTCAAGCATGTAAATCTACTTTTAATACACATTTTTTTCTTTGCTTACAAGATCCTAGATCTAAATGCATAGACGAAGATATTTATATTTTACGAGAATGTAAACTTTGCTGTATGGTCTCCCATAGATTAAAATGTATTTGTGACGTCACATAAAAAACCCGCTGAAAGTCTGACTGTTTTGGATGCACAGGAAAATTACGTTGAAAAAACATCAATTACTAAGTTATTATTGCAAATAAAAAAAAAGAATGATATAATATATTCATTATCTGTAAATCAAAACACACATTATATAAAAAATTGTCAAAACCATCGAAGTTTCCTTTAATAAGTATATAAATTATAACTATAAATAAAGTATATATATTTATATATAGTCGACATAGAAATATAGACTAGCACTAGAGATAATAATAATAATAAGGCTTGTCTTGGAGTCTGAAGATTAGTGAGGAGTGCAGTATTTCATTGGCTGTGCAGCCTAAGCTGTGACCTACATATTTTGCCACATCCAGGGCAAGCAGAACCATTGCCCGCATGTGGTCAATTTAGATTTCCTTTTCGCCGTCTGCGTTTGTCCTTCGGCAGCTGATTTTCTTTTGGTCTCAAATGTGTATCCCGCGGCCTTCGTGGGTGACCTCCAGCTGTCTCGTTCTGAGGCTGCATGCAACCAGGTGCTCTCTTCTATGTCAGCCAAGGAAAGTTGATGCCTACGCTGATCTTTGAAGCGTTTCTGTGGGGCGCCTCTGTTACATCGACCACCTTTTAGCTCACCAAAAAAACTGCCTTTGGTATACATTTGTCTCCCATACGGGATACATGCCCTACCCACCGTAACTGCTGGACCATAAGACATATATCTATGTTAGTATTAATAAAATGTTACTGAATAATTCTAATATAATCTAATCTAGTATTTTAGATCTAGAGTCTACAAAGAGACTAAAAATTATAGTAAAAATATTAATTTATTTTTATCTTTTTTTTTACATTATAATTATAGATCTAGATTATCTAGATCAGTGATGCACAACCTACTAAATTGACATGTGGGCCATTTGAATTTTGGACGCTAGTGTCGTGGGCCACATCAAGGAATATGTACAAAAACGAAATGAAATTGACTTATAAAACACCCATGGGGATCTAAATCTATTATCAAAAACTATCAAAATGACAAAAAAACATTAGGGTTTATTAAAAGAAATTTCTATAAATCAAATAAGAACATAAAACTAAAATTTTATTTAATAGAATATGCATCCTCTGTTTGGGACCCCTCAACTCAAGAAAACATGAAACAGACACAAAATAGAGCAGTCAGATTCATAACAAATGAATTTTATATTTGACTTGAGTAACACCTTTAGTAAAATCACTAAATTTAGAAAGCCTTCAGGATAGAAGACTTAAAAGTATAGTAGCAATTATACATAAAACACTGAACCATAATCTTCAAATACAATATAAAATACTCAGAAAGACACAAAGGTAAAGGTACATTCCTCGTTCCTTATAATATATCCATGGGATATTTTAAGTTTATCCTTTTTTACGTTGTAAATGGCTTCATTTTTCTAATTAAAATGTAAGAAACATTGTAGCTAGCTTTACTGTCAACTTGTTTTCTTGTCTATTTTTGTATTCTCATAAATCCTTCAAACTCTAGACGTGGTTTAACACTCTTTTATTCGCAACTCAAATCAAGAATGCTGCCATATTTCTCTCATAATGCCAATTTATGTTGTTGTTTTTAAACAGCCACATTTTCTTAGCTTATTAAATCCAATATGTTGGCTTATTATCATGTTCCACAAACAAGTAAAGACCCATTCAGTTTTCGTGGTAGGTTCCTATTTCATAAATGTACACAAGTTAAAGGTCATGGTACAAATCTATCAGAGAAAAACTGAGGGCCATAACATGGGTAAAGATACATTTTTCAATCCTTTTTTTTTTTTTTAGGGGGGGGGGGGGGAGAGATGGTATTTTCTAAACTTTGTGCAGACATTTTTATTGGCCCGTATTTTGGGTATCACTGATCTAGATAGATCTACTCTAGCTATTAATAATATTACTAGTGACTAGGACTCTTACATGACTATGTGTTTTTATGTAACTCCAGACTGAAGAGGATTTGTTTGTTATGTTTGTTTTCTTGTAGTCTCCCTTATTCTTATGTTCATTGTGTTCACATGTTTAATACCATGTTTTGTCTCAAGTATGTTATTAGTCTAATTAGTGTGTTGGCAGTCTTAGTCTTCTTGTTAAAGCTAATAAAATAAGTTTTATTTTAAACAGCTGTGTTTCTAATTAAATCATTATAAATAATAATATAACAGTAACTAACCTGCTTGAAGTCAGTAGAAACTTAACAAATTTACAACATACTAGTTTCATAATAAACAGTTACTAGTCGTCAATAGATCTGTCATTTTGTAATTTTTGGCTTGCCTTGAGTTTAGGGTATTCAGTACATTTAAGTTTTCTCATTCTCATTTCACCTAAAATTTTGAACAGATTTCCCACATTTTCTTAATATATAGACTGTATAGTTATTGTTTGCCTTTTTCATGCTAATAATATTTTTTTTAAATGTGTTAAAGTGTTAAGTAACAGTAACAATCACAATATGATTGGCTGATTGCATCTGTTAAGCTGATCAGTCACATTTTCTTGGCTTTTACCAATTAACCTTCTTGGGCCAGTAATTTACCTCTCATTTTTCACATAGACAGCAAAGAAATGTTTTTATTTTTCATCATTTCATTTGAAGACTAATCTATATGATAAAGAGATCTATGCTTAGAAAAATATCCATCCAGTGGGGCTACAGCCCATGGAGAGCCCTGGCCTGCTTTAGCACCTCTCCATTCTGAGCTTTATGTCTCCATGCCCATACTTTTAGCTGTTGTAGATCTGTCTCTACATCATGAAGCCACCATACTCGTGGACTGCCAAATTTGGGGCGCCTGCCATTTGGTTTTTGCAGGTGGACAGTCTTTGCTCAATCTTTTATCTGGCATACTTTTGAGGTGACCTGCAAAACGTAATCTGTTTCCTTTTATTTCCATCTTTATGGAGGGGTCTTTAGATAGCTGGTATTTCCTGGTTGGTGCAAATACTCCATCTGGTTTTCTCATGGCACTATAAATTTTTCTGAGAATTTTTCATCAGCCAGAAAACGATTGTCAGTAGCCTAAAAACTAAATCAAATAAAATGAACTTCTTCAATTCCTGGCAATCCATTGACTCTTTTAAGAATTATATTTTAGCTAGAAAGTAAATAAAAAGCTGTCATGAAAATGTTAAACACAGATGGGACTTGAGAAGAAATTAGAATAACTGACTCTTTGATCACTATTTGATATAACTTGTTATTAATATAGCATCATTATGTTCTATCTCAGAAACATCTGAAATGACTACTCCATTAGAAGATGATGTCTACAGGACAAATTCAAAACAGATTCTTGTCAGCCGTGACCCTATTTATGTTCATCCTGAAATCATTCGGGGTCAGTACATTGGCAGAGAACCACATACTTATCTTCCTTTTGCAATTATGGTAACCATTATCAACCCCATCCTTGGACCTATTGCTATCTTATTTTCATGTAAGTATTTCACAGATTGTCAAACTTTATTTGTTGTTTCAATACTCTCGATATTGATTAAACCTTTCTCTGTAATTTAAAAAAAAAAAAAGGTGTCATCGCAAAATGCTGAAACCAAATTAATTGTTTTAATTAAAGAAATTAGAAATGTATTAAGGAAATTCATTTTGGTGCAATCTTGAATAGATTCTGTACCTGCATGTCAGGACTTTGATTATGTATTATTACATATTTTAAAAGTCTAGGTAAATTTTAGTATAATTTTTATTAACAATATATTTTTATATTAAAGAATAATTATGTTTTCTTTTTGTATTATGATAATATCAGTCTCAAAGTTCAGCCTAACAGATACACACTCAGTTGTTCATAAATTAACCTTCTTAAGATGACGCAGGCCCAAGGCTATTTGGCGAAAAAGACGACACAGCCGATCTATCGGCTGCGATGTTTCCAACCACAAGATTGGCTAGCCAGTGTTTGTATCAGCCAAACAGATTATTCTTACTATTCTTACACATTCATACACTTTAATGGCGGCTTCCTTTGCTTTTTTTTAAGTTAGCTAGTATTGGGTACAAATTTCAAAATGTCAGACAATGGAATTGATTAGAGTATTCTCACAGACTCTGATTGTAGTGACTCTGATAGCCCCATTATAATCAGGGCAGTAATTTGGAGGGCTTTGAAAGTGATAGCTCTAGATCTAGTAGATCTAGTGTTGATGATATAGATGATGCCCATCCATGGTTTAGAGTTAGGGGTGATGAGCTTGATAGAGATGACCCATACAAGTTTTTGGAAACTGTTGGTCCTGTAAATATGCCCCAATGGATTAGCACTCCTGTAGACTATTTTATGCTTTTTTTAACTTTAAATTTAGTTCTGATGTTTGTTAGGAAGACAAATAAGTATGCTGCCAACTTTCTGTCCAACACACAACTTAAAAGAAGATCCCTGGGTCATAAATGGGTGGCTGTCACTGTGGCCGAAATGAAGGTGTTTATTTCCATGATTCTCAATATGGGCCTGATAAGAAAGTCAACCATCAAATCCTACTGGAGTACATCTAGCTCTCAAATAACACCCTGGTTTCCCCAGGTCATGAGTAGGGATAGGTTTGAGCTCATCCTGAAATTTTTTCATGTGGTGGACAGTACACACTTGCCTAGACCAGGACAGGACGGCTACGACCCATGTGCACGGCTTGACCCTCTCGTTGAACGTGCTAACCAAGTTTCAAGGCATTACTACAAACAACATTGAGAGATATGCATTGATGAAAGCCTGATTGGTACTAAAGGCAAGACTCAGTTGATTCAGTATCTACCTAATAAACATCACCTTAAATGGGGAATAAAACTTTATATGCTTGCAATTCTGTGACAGCCTATCTCCTTGGATTTTTTGTGAAAGCGAGATACCATCAATGAACAGGCAGACAATGAAAGAGGACTAGCCCACAAAGTTGTCATGAGATTGCTGAGATTGGGCTCATATTTGAGGAGGGGATACCACCTTTTTGTGGACAATTTTTTTACAAGTATGCCACTTATCCGGGAATTGGCTGACCAACATACCCATTTGACAGGAACTGTTCGGGGCAACAGAAAGGAACTCCCTCAAGGTCTAAAAGCTAAAATGAAACCTGGTGAAATCATAACATACAGGCAAGGGGAGACACTGGCAACAGTATTTACTGAAAACAAATCCCAGAAAAACTCTGTCCTGCTCTTGTCTACAAGACATAAAGCTGAAACAAGGGATGTTCCTGTTTGGCACAAGACGTACTCAAATGCTCCGTCTTAAGAGGGTTAATAAACAAGGCTAGATTTAATTACTAACAAGAACCATTCAACATATATGTAGAAATGCATAACATGGCTGGTTAAATTGTATTAGCATACTGGCAGTCATTTTTTTTTAGAGATTTTGCACAATGAATATGCATTTTGCACAACCGAACGATAGGCAGGTCTGCCAGATCTACCTTAATTTTTAAAGACAATGTACATGCTATCATTTCTTCTTTAAAAATACAGCTATGACTTGCTTGCAGACCTGCCTACCGTTACGCAAAATGCGTATTCGTTACGCAAAATCTCCCAAAAATGACAGTCAGTACGCAAATACGCATTGAACCCGTCGCATTACGCTTTTCGTATCCTTTCCCCCCCCCTCTTGATTAGCTTACGAGCGGTCACGGAGGTCACGCTAAGCCGTTTTGTTGGCCGGGCGGGGGGGGGGGGGGGGGGAACAGAAAAGGTGGGGGAACACATTGTGTCCAGATCTATACGTTGATTGGTTCTTAAAAGCAATTAGATTTAGTCTAGAAATGAAGAACGCGAGAGTGAGGGAGTGGCGGGTTGGTACCATCAGTTAGTTGATACACCAACGTGACTTTTTTTTTTTGTAAGTTCATTAGTAGAAATTAATTATGTTTAATCCCTGATTCCCGTATTCATTTCTATAGAAAAAAAAATATCGAAGTGCTATCGCTTCAAAACACATTGAGTGACATTGTAGATATCTAATCTAGATCTGGATTCTAGATCTACAAAATCTAGATAACTTGTTATATATAGGAATAGATCTAGCTCGAGTCTAGCTAGTCATTACGTTATGATTCTCTATACATTACCCTACAAACTAGTTATAGATCTAGATCTAGTATTATTTAGAATTTAGATTGACTAGATCTAGATCGATAACATCTACTACCATCTAGTCTAGCTAGATCTAGTCTAGATTCTTAGTCTTAGTATAGAATAGATCAAGTATGAAGGTAGGCCTACGAAAGTTTGGATCTAGCGGATCCACGGCATCGGTAACACTTTTGAGCCCAGATCTAGAGTAGATTATATTCATTATATAGACATAGATCCAGATCTAGTCTAGATATCATCTGATTCATCTCTATTGATCTAGATTTAGATTGTAGATCTAATCATGACATCTTATATATATATATATATATATATATATATATATATATATATATATATATATATATATATATATATATATGACAAAATAGAGGATCACGTAAGTGTTACGCATTCTGGTGCCAAATTACGCATTTTGACCGTAAGTGTTACGCATTTGGACTTTTTTTGGTAGGCGGGTCTGTGCTTGGCCGAAAATCTTCATTTACTTATAAAATGAAATCTTCACATTGCATGGTATTTGATTTTTCCCTGAATAGGTAAATTGGGTAGTTGCAGTGAACAAGCAGCAAACATCAAGAATTTTTCCCTAGATGAACACAAAGAATTCCATTGTAGACTGTCTAGTTCAGCTATTTTGGCAGAGCTTAATCTACAAAGTTGTGTGGAAGACATAAAATAAAAATAACATCTATTTTATTTAAGTAAAACAGTCAACTGTTGTGACAGTGTGTTTACAAAAACAAAATATTCAACATGCTATTTTAATGTACATTTTATTTCTAAGTTAACAGTTCAGATTAGAAATATTTTTTGGTCATTCAGTAAATTTTTAAAAATTGTCTTTGTTTTATTTCAGTTATGTCCAGGCGTTCATATAAAGATGGAGATCTGAACTATGCTTACAAGTGGAGTAATTATGCATTTTTATCAGGAATGATTACTATCATAGCATCTACTTTGTTTTATATTGCCATAGGCTTTGCATTATCTGGTCCCAGTTTGCGTGGTGGTCATTCTTACTAACATAAACGCATATACAAAGCTGACTGTAAATAGTTGTAATAATCAACCTCAGATTGTTACAGAAATATGTTTTGTAACAAATTGAAATGAGTGCCTATGTAATGACAAAATATTTTTATAGCATCTCAGAAGAAAAAAAAATTAATTATATTTGCTTTTGATGTATTGAAGTTATTGTTCAATAAAATTAGCTCAACATCTTTGTTCCCCTTTTTTTTAATGTAAATTTTTATGGAAATATGTCAAGCAAAGAAAATATTACTTTTTATATCAAAACTTTTTTTTATAGTGGTTACATCATTTATTATTATGTCATTGTGTTTAATATTGTTCCTATAATACATGTAGTGTGCAAACTTAAGTTTTAAAGTGTATATATAGCACTCGTGACTTATCATAAAATATTATCATGGGCATAAATGGCTAGAAAAAAAAATTCAGTACTTTATTTAGTATAATAATTTTTATTTTAAAATTATCTCGAAAATGTGATTCCTTTAAAATTATTTGGGGTGGTGGACGGTGGTGGTGGTAAAGATTAAATAAATAAATGTTTACCAAAAAAAAAGATAAAAGTCATACGTAGAGACTTGCTGTGTTTTGATGTAGTAAAATTGATGACCTACAATATAACTTGGCATTATAGCCAAGAAAAGACAAAAAATTATGACTACTGTTCACATTCATTTAATTTTATCTTATGTCGATATTTAGTCTTTAAATATAATGAATTAATAACATTCCTTTCTTGTGAAAATTTTTTTTTATTACATTCCTTTTTTATAAAAAAAAGTATATTACATTTCTTTCTTGTGAAAAAAAATGTAATCAATGGATTGCACTGTTTAGGACATTTGTAGTTTGAACTACAACTTTGGCAGCTCTTGTTTTTATACAGTAGATTTGTTGACACATTTAGTTATCAATACATTCCTGAATTTATACTTTTTTATGCTGATCATGGTTGTGTTGTATAAAATTGAACAATATTAACTTATCTTAATTTTGTGTTAGTTTACATGTGATTTGTCCTGAATATTCACACACAATCAATTAACACAACTATTTCATTTCATTCTTGTACAGTTATCATCTAAAAATAAATAAAGAGATTGTATTTTTCAGACTAATTATTTTATTTGAAAGCTTTTTCTTTTCACAGATACCATTGTAACTTTGCTATACTTATTATATTTATTGTACATTGGTTTAGAGAGTGAAAGCATCAAAATATTTGAGGAAGTACAAGGTTACTATTTAATCTTTAACATTACCCTTATACCTCCTTGAAAAAAAAATGAATAGTATGCCCTACTGCAATTAAAAAGGGAAAAAAAAATCCCCTAATAACAGTTAAAAAATAAATAAATTTCGAGAGCTATTTATAGCAATATTTTGCAATATAACTCCGAATGTGTAGGCCTATTTTAGAAGGACACGAAAATTGCTAAAAAGTGCACGAAAATTATCAAATACCTTTAAAACAAAACATGATCACCACGTCTTTAGTTTGTACACCGGATACACCACACACAAACACACACACTAGCTCTTTCAATGTGTCCACCATGTATGGAAATAGCCAGTAGACTACATACACACTTCTGAAATCATGTTCCTTAAACGCATTTAAAGTGTTTATATGTATCATCAGGGGGTCGCCATCTACATCTCAACCTGTAGATGGCTACCCCCTTGGGGGTTGAATGACAATTTCTTAGGGGTTGCCTAAGAACATCTAAAATATAGATTTTTGTGTGTTCCATTGAGATTGACAATGATTAATTATTTTGTTTGATATCGAAATAAGGGGAATAAATGCTACTTAATGAGAGATGTGTATGTTATATGGATTTAATCCCCTTATTTCGTTTTGACACATTTTCCCCCCACTTCCAATTCTCTCATCAAGTTGAAATTCTGCATAATTATTCATAGTCGATGACAATACACGAATCCATCCAAATAGTTAATCGTTTATATAGCAGAAAAGGCGCTACACTCAGTAATTTTCAGATAAATGGCAGTAATTATCGCTTCTTTCTCTTAAATAAGATTTTTCTTTAAAGTTTTTTTTTTTTTTCTATTACCTGTTAACAGTTTAATGGAATGTAGACTACATGAGTGCATAACGCAACGCTACGCTTATGGAGAACCATAGATTATATTTCAGTTGAGACCTGGTGTCGTAATGAAAAAGCGATTTCGTTGATAACTAACGCCATCATTTTATAGTCCAAGTCATTAAAGGTATTATTTTCTTAATGGAACAAATGAAAATGTACCTTAAACAAAAGAAATGATGACGAGTTTTTCGATATGGCTTTGCTTCAATAGCTAAAGCAGGAATTGAAAACCCCGCAGTTTGTCATGAAGTTCTACAAGCCGAATCTATGATGCCGAAATTTTGTAAACAAACATCTGAATCTTTCCGACAAAGATACAAAGTACCGGTATTTTAAAGGTAGGCTAATGTTGGGTATAGAAAGGATGGCGCGTTTAAAGACGGGTTCTTCTTTTGCAAACATTTGTTATTATCTAGCTAAGGCTTTACCGAAAATTCCTAATCTGACGAAACGGAAACAAGAGCCTTCTCATTGACGCACATGTTGTAACACTATCGAGCAATTTAGTTTGCTACTGTCCTGATAACTTGCTATCTTTGCTCCGAAATGCTTTTCAAATTGTCCAGCATAATTAAGGTGAATAAGAAATTGAAAAGTAAACAAATGCTTATGAACAAAAATAATCTTAGGGTTGGGGTCGCCGCATAGTGGGGAATTATATAAAAGGGTCACCGAGCTAAAAATGTTGAGAACCGCAGGGGTGGGAATGAAATCGATCTTTCCAAATCAAGTCAAAAGTCTATGTCTGAGAAATTACAAAGAGCAGGTCAAAATAAACAAAATGAGGGTTCCGGAGAGAGAGAGAAGAAAAGAGAGGGTCGTAAAATTTCATTGTAACAGACCCTTCATTCTTTCGGACTTTTTTTTTTGTATCTTGAGTTAGGGAGGCCTATTGGAAAGACAGTACACACATGGGCGTAGCCAGGGGGGGGGGTCTTGGGGTTCAACCCCCCCCCCCCCCCCCCGAAATGAAATCCCCCCCCCCCCCCGCAGGGGGGGGGGAACGGAATTAAGTGACTAATTTTTGCTTTCATTTTGTTTATTTTAGGTGAGATTTTAATACTAAATCATCACTTACCACAGCACAGCCGAGGCAGTTTTGAGTTAAAAACCCTCTACCAGGGGGTTTTGAGTTTAAATCCCCCTACCAGGGGGTTTTGAGATTTAAAAAACACCTATCAGGGGGTTTTGAGATACAAATCCCTCTACCAGGGGGCTTTGAGTTTAAAACCCCCTATAGGGGGTTTTGAATTTTAAACCCCCTACCAGAGGTTTTTGCAGTTAAATCCCCCTCTTCTATAAAACAAAACAAAAAAAAAATGCAAACAACAATCCCCAAATTCCAACACCACAGTTGAAGAAGATTTTGATTTTAAAACCCCCTCCAAAATTTACGATAAACCCCATCTTCAATATAAAAAAAGCGAATTACACACTCAAAATTCTATGAGCTTAGCCAAATGGGTTTTGAGTTTAAACCCCCCTCCCCTCCAGTTGGGGTTTGAAGCTAAAAAGTACCTAGTCAATATAAAAAAAAAGCAAATTACACACTATAAAATCTATGAGCGTAGCCAAAGGGGTTTTGAGTTTAAATCCCCCTCCTCCAGATGGCTTTTGAGTTTAAAATTCCCCTACAGAGCATTTAGAGTTGAAAACCTCTCTCTTCAATTATATTATTTTAAAGCAAACTACACTCACCTAATTCTATGATCGTAGCTAAATGGGGTTTTGAATTAAAAACAAAACAAAAAAAACTCCAGAGATTTCTTAGTTTAAAACCCCTCAACAGATGATTTGACGAAAAAACGTTCCTTTTCGATATAAAATCTAAAGCGAAATACATGCATGCAATTCCAAGAGCGTAGTCAAGAAAGGTTACAAATTTCTACCAGTGGCTTGGGCTCCATTAATAAAGTGTGAATAGTCTTCTGCCGAATTTGAAAATCATTAAATGTGTCTCAACAAAGATGACTAAGACAGATTTTAGGAGTCAGTCATAGAGATCGGGTCTAAATCAAAGAAATCATATGCCGAACTGGGAGTCGAAACCTTTGTAAGGTTGTGACAGATCGTCGCATGAGGTTTTGCGGGACATGTTCTCACACAAAATGAATTACGCAAAATAAGAGTTGCGGAAACAGCTTGCCTGAAAATGCGCCGAACGGCGCGAGAGGGTCTAAGTCAGTAAGAATAGCGCATTAGGTTTTTGAAATAAACTTTTTAATAGCAAAATAATGCACTGTAGATACCTCAGAATATGCATTTTGTTGGCTTTCAATACCAGAAATAGTGCTCGGTGGCGGGGCGAAGCGCTGGGGGAGCGCTGCGAACTCCCCCAGACCCCTTGCTAGCAAGGGCGGGGAGTCTACAATAAACAATAAACGTCTTCCGAAAGGGTCAGAATGTAATAAAGATTAATTATGTACACACACACACACACAGACATATATATATATATATATATAATTTTTTTCCGCGGGGGGGGGGGGGCTCAGGGGGGAATCCCCCCCCAAAACCCTCCCCGAAAAAAAATCCTGGCTACGCCCATGAGTACACACCCCGCCCTTGTCACCTAGAGGATCTGGGGCCCCGGCGCCAAGCTTTATTTCTGGTATTTAAAACTAAAAAAAGTAAATACAGTGAATATCCTGCTACTCTTCTATTAATATCAAAACCCCTCGCATGGCTACGCCGCTCATGGAATTTGGTGATTGTAGCTTGCTTTAGATTATTTTTTTTTATCGAAAAGGGAAGATTTATAGTCAAAACCATTTGTTAGAAGGTTTTAAACTCAAAACCATCTGGAGGGGGGTTTTAAACTCAAACCCCACTTGGCTACGCTCATCGAATTTGTAACCTCAAAACTCTACAGAAAAAAAAAGGGGGGGGGGGTTAAACTCAAATTCCTATGGCTACGCTAATAAAATTTGATGACTAGTTTGCTTTAGTGTAATATTGAAGAAGGGGTTTTTAACCTCAAAACTCTGAAGGGAGAGGGTTAAAATTAAATTCAAAATCCCCTGGAAGGTGTTTTAAACTCACCCCCCCTCCCACTTTTTGGCTACACTCATAGAGTTTGGTGACTGTAATTTGTTTTGGTTTATATTAAAGAGCGGGTTTTAAACCTCAAAAATCACTGGATAGGGGTTTAAAAATAAAACCTCAGCTCCCCTTGGCTGCGCTCATGGTATTTGGTGAATTGTTTACTTTATTTTTTGTTTTTCTGAAGAGGCTTTTTTTAAACCTCAAAACCTCCTATAAAAAAAGGGGGGGGGGATTTAAGCTTAAATTGGCTGCGCCGGGCAAGTGATTGTTTAACATTAAAATCTCAGAATAAACAAAATGAAAGTAAAAAAAAAAAAAAAAAAAAGTTACCCCCCCCCCTCCAAATCCATCCCCACGAGGAGGATTTCATTTCGGGTGTTGAACCCCCCCCCCCCCCCCCTTTTGTTTTTCCTGACTATAATGCCCATGCATTTATATTATTAGATCTCGAATATTCTAGATCAAGATCTATAATCAATATTGTTATAATCATAATGGGCTTCAATTTTGAAAAATAAAAATTTGAAATGAAAATGCAACTAGATCTAACAAATTCTCTAGATTTAGATCTTGATCTAGATATGATGTAGGTCATGACAGTCAAATCTTTGATACTCGCAAGCCTAGACCTATATAAAAATAAAACCGAAAGTAGATCCAGGTCTGGTCTACAACCAGGAAGCAGCTCAAATAAATGAATGTTTTTCTAAAAAAAAAATATAAAAAGACGTAGAAGACCATCTATATATATATAGATCTAGACATTAGAGTAGTACACTAAGTAGTCAAGTCTAGATCAGATCCGTGACAGTCGAGCCTCGAAGATGGATTTATTTTCAACTATATTACCTATGTTGTCAAATCTTTCTACAATGCCAGATGGGTCCGATGGGAACACTCCAACTCCGATTATTATTGAATCTGATGGTAAAATTAAAAATATCCAGTGGCTGTAGCATGTTTTTCAGTAATAAAATTAAAAGTTAAGACAAGTGACTAAGTCAATGATGAGGACTCTTTCTCTATGACTCTTCCTTTAGTGACTATATCCAATCATTTTTTTTTAAGATAATAAATGAATGATAATCATACACTTACACTATAGTCAGATCTAGATTATCATTCTAGATTATTCTCGATCTAAATCTAGTAGAGATTCTAGATTAATGTAGATTCTAGATCTATATTTTTATTGTATTGAAATACTTTTATTGAGCAATATTGACTGACTGTATTCTAATTCTGTATCTTGACTACATTTACATATATTAATAATATTATGTAGCATAATAGTAATAATACATGTGCAGTCACTCACTGTGTTAGTGTTACAATTACAGTGTCAGTCAGAGTCAGTCATTCATTACTTTCCAATTCCAAATCAAGTCAAATGTAATCTATAGATCAGGAGGCTAAATTTCTAGATGTAAACATAATTTAACATTAGACCCCAACTCTAGATTTAAAACTAAATAAATTTAATAAATAGTAAATGGACTGGTCATGGAAGGAAGTTAATGACATACGTTTCTAAGATTATGGCTCTATGTCTGTCTAGTGACTCTAGTCACTATTAAGGTCTAGAACAAAGTAGATCTAGATATTATCTTATCTTATATGATACAGATGTTACTTCAAAAAAGAAGATGATTATGTCCAACGTGTCATGCATTTAGTCATGCATATTAACCAATGACCTAAATTCTGCCAAGTCACTGGTTTTCCTGGCTAGCTCAGGCAACCCATTCCATGCTCTAATAGCGCCTGGGAAGAAAAAGCATTTGTACAAATTTGTCCTAGCATATGGAACGAGGAATGTGCCTTTATATTTGTGTCTTTGAGTATTTTATTAAATGTGGTATTTGAAGATTGTGGTTCAGTGTTTATGTGAATATTTGTTTGTTATGAATCTCACTGCTCTTTTTTTTTGTCTGTTCTAGTTTCTTAACATTTTCTTGAGTAGAGGGGTCCCAAACAGAGGATGCATATTTTTTGTCTGTTCTAGTTTCTTAACATTTTCTTGAGTTGAGGGGTCCCAAACAGAGGATGCATATTCTATTATTGGCTTAACCAAAGTTAAATAACATTTTAGTTTTATGTTCTTATTTGATTTATAGAAATTTCTTTTAATAAACCCTAAAGCTTTTTTTTTTTTTTTTTTTTTTTTTTTTCGTTTCATCAATATTGGGATTCCATGACAGTTTTTCATTTATTATAACACCTTTTTTTTTGCGTTTTTAGTTTGTGCTACTTGTGTACCATGAATAAGATAAGTGGAATTAATTTGTTTTAGTTTTTTTGTTACTCTTAATAGCTGACATTTTTCTGGATGGAAAGACATGCTCCAATTTGATTCCCATTTCTGTAATTCATCTAATTCTCTTTGTAAAATTTCTGTATCTTGTGTTGTTTTTATTGTTCTATGCATTATGCAATCGTCTGCACATAATCTGACAGTTTGTTCTCTCTCTATCAGAAAATCTTTAATCCACTGATGTAATGGACCATAAATGCCAAAATATTTTATTTTTTAAGCAAACTATGGTGGTGAACTTTGTCAACAAATCTTGTAAGATAGCATCTATTTGCTCACTATTATCTAAACATTTTGAAAAATCATCAATTAGTCCTATTAGTTGTGTTTCACATGATCTATATTTCTTAAAGCCATGTTGGTATGGAGTCAGGACATTATATTTGTCTAAGTGGTTTATGATGTTGCTACATATATAAGTGTTCTAGGATTTTACATGTGATTCTGGTAAGTTATACTGGTCAGTTTTTTCTTCTTTCCAGTCCCTTGGTACTCTACCCTAGTTAAGAGATGCCTGAAAAAGTATTTTGAACACTGGTGCTAGCTCATTGCTTAGTTCTTTTAGTAATCTAAATATTATATAATTATATTATATCCTGTAGCAGCATGAATATAAATGACTTCCAAGGATAAACAAAATGCATGAGATTAAGTCAATTTAGAATTTATGACAACTAAAGGTTCAGAAAGTTGCTAATTTTTAAAAAGTTTACTTCTAGTCCATTACATCAATTACTTCATTATTTCCTTAGAAATACAAGTCAAGGCAAACAGTGATCATCATGATCATAAATATAAAAATGGCTCTAACATCAATAACTGTATCTATACACTATGGTGTCTCTTTACTTTTAAAACCGCACTTACAGAGTCTGGTGATAATGTTTGAATGACACAAAGAACTTTACATCAAAAGCCCATGGTTTTCAAGTCAATAAGTTGGCAGCTGTCTATCCACATCCATGCTGACGTACTGTGACCTTAGTGATACATAGTGTGCTTCTACTTGCATAACATTCTTCAAAGGCGTCCTTCGATATAAATGCTCCATCTTCCTCAGTGCTATTAGAGCATGAATTGGATTGCCTGAGTTAGCCAAGAAAACCAATTTCTTCTTCTTCGTTCTCATTTTACAAGTCGGAGGGTTCAGATGAGTAACTCTTTATCTGAGATTAACGGCACAGTGGTTTCCAGATCTGGCAGTTTTTGTTCTATAAGGGGTTGTATTTGGGGCCAGAGTCTTGTTCAGGCCTCGATAAAAAGCATTCTCTGGTGATGCTCCACAAGGGCAGGTTCGCTTGTCCTGACTTTAAGCTTCCGGAACATATGTTGTCTCATTCATGTTTTGTCTGATTCTGACTAGAAAAATTATGCGTTGGTCATGTCGAGATAGCTTATTATAGGCCTCCTTTTTCTTGTAATTGGGAGAGCTGGTCAAATTCTTATTTATTCTACACTCTATTATTTTCATCATTTCTTCTGGGTAGAGAGGGATTTTTATTTGTTTGTTCATTCTTCCATTGGAATACCAATTTATGTCATTGATTTAAATAACATGCATGACTAGATTGACCTAGGAAAACACATAGGATGTAATCATCTTCTTTTTAGAAGTAATGTCTGTATTTTATAAGATAAGATAAATTTACATTAAGTTTTTCTGTTCAAGCTTACACAGTAACAGTTGTGTTGTAAAAAATGTAATTGCACAGCTTAGCGCTCCACTACGTAGAGTCATATAATATAGAGTTAACCTCATTGGATGTGAGATCTAATTTTACAAATTACAAATTTTCGAAAAAGGAAATAGTTACCTTCGATGTGTATCCATGTGCTTATCTAGTCATGCATATTCACCTTCACCTATCTGTTGAACTTTGGGGCATCACACATGATCTGTTTATGGTCTCTCTCCATTCCTCTTTTGCCTTGACTAGAATCTCTTTCAATGACATGCCTGTCCATTCTTTTGGTTGTCTTCCCTTCACTTTCTCCATCTTCTGCCTTTACTTCTTTTTCCTGCAGATAGGTCTTTGTGAAACTTGAGGACCACATTATCTGGCCATACAGTTTTATTTAAAATTTTTTGACAATGGTCAGCAGGTCATCATTTCATCATTGCTATTGTGATCCTGTTTCAGATGTTCTCATCTGTGGTGTGTTATTTGTAGGTGATACCTAGGATCCTTCCTAAATATGTTTACACAAATGTTTTTACATTTTCAAACTTGTGGTTAGTAATTTGTTCTTCTGCCTGATCTTCTCTTGTCATTATTTAACATACTTGGGTTTGCTGTCATTTATTTCAAGTCCTGCTGGTTGAGATGCTTTTTCCAGTTGTGTGCAAGCTCTAGTTATGCTAGATGCATATTTACCCAATAAGCCAATGTGATCTGCATATATGTAAGATATTGTAGAGGTTGGTAGTATATTGTTTCTGTTGGCCACGGCCCTGTTTTAACTTCTGAAGTAGTTAGTTATTGTTCCCCTTGTGTTTATGTCTCCTTGTATTATGACTATACTTTTTGAGCTGTTAAATTTTATATTCTATGTATAATTCTTGTCAGTATTGCAAAATCCTGTAGTATCTGATAGAGATATTTCCTTTTATGCTGTCATAAGCCATTTTATAGTCTACTTAGAGTTGGTGTATCAGTATACTATTATGTACTACTAGTTGACCGGCGGCGTAGCATACGCCACTATTTTGCAGGGCAGGCCTTAAGCCACTGCAACAGATGTGGCTGCATTGGGCCCCGCACTTTCATGGGACCCGCGCTAATTCAAGGTGTATAAATTATTAAATTAAATCATATTATAACTTAAAACAGATTTCCTGCGCCCTCCTGTCGATTTACCAGGAGCTCCTGGAAATCTCCCGAAATTACAAAATATAAGACAAAGTCCTTAAAATATACGGAACTATATTGACAAAAATTATCATTTTGGGGTGTCATTTAATATGGAAAATGCCAATCCTACGCGAGATAAATAAAAATGGCGTTATGCATTAGGCGTAATTGTGTAATCTGGTGAAAGAAGCTTCTCTCGACTCAAACTAATGAAGAATTACTTGAGGTCAACAATTCTCAAAGATAGATTGAAACATTTGGTAATTCTTGCTATTTAGCATGATCTATGTAGGAAACAGAATTATCATGATATACTGTATGACTTTGCTACAGGCAATCTGTACATAATAAAGAATGAATAAAATGCATAGATTAATTTATTTTCTAATACAAACTCTTAAATTTCACCTATTGTCCGCTTCCTACCCAAACTTTGCCCCGCGAAATCCGTTTCGCATAGGGCCCCACAATGCTTGAGTCAGCGCTGCTTTTAGTGATGGGTGAATATACATAGTAGATTACTTGTTCTTTTTCCATGACTTCTTGGTCACAATGGTTAAGTCCGGCGCTGCTATTTAGTGTTTGTAAAATGTTTGACATGTTTCGGATGTTCCTTCAGAGTTGAAGATAGTTTACTTCTTAGTCCAAACCTCCAATAGGACGAAGGGGGATGGAAGCGGGCAGGGCTTGACAGTCCAGCGTGCAGCCATCCATAGCGACGTGTGAATACCCACTTGTTCTCCCCCCACCCCCTTGTTTTTTCGTGGGGTTACTATCCACAGAAATAAGAGAGTCATCATCTTTCCTTTACTTCTTGCTCGTCCAAACTGTTGAGTGAAGAAGAGAATTATATGTATAGATTTTGTAGGATGATCAGTTGTGGATTTATTAGGCCTGAAACCACATTGGTAGTCTGAAGTCACCTAGGATTTCTTCTGCATACTTTCCAAATATCTTAGTAATAAGCTCATATATGTTTTTTATGTTTGTCACAGTAAATATTTGGGCTGTAATTGATCAAATTTGGCTCTTTTAGAGTTTAGTGATCTTTGCATTTACGTACTGTTACATCATTTCCTGAACACATACATTTACTTATTGTTACATCGTTTCCTGAACACATAACTAGACATACACATACATTTACTTACTGTTACATCATTTCCTGAACACATAACTAGACATACACATACATTTACCTACTGTTACATCATTTCCTGAACACATAACTAGACGCACACATACATTTACTTACTGTTACATCATTTCCTGAACACATAACTAGACATACACATACATTTACCTACTGTTACATCATTTCCTGAACACATAACTAGACGCACACATACATTTGATGAATAAGCTATTAGTTAATGTAATATAACATTTCTATTTTTAAAATATCAAAATTCACAAATCAACCTTTGAAATGGCTAAGCCATCCCCATAAAATATTTGACCACTCTGAAGAGTCCCTGATGGTTGAGATAATGACTTGGTTGGGTCACACCATAGTACACAGTGTTTTGACGTTCAGCACTTTTGCTCTTTGGCTTAAGCAGCCAAAGGTAGTGCATCATGGGAAATTTCTTCATGATTCTATTATGTGACTGCCACATTTTGAGAAGAGACTTCCACACTAGCTGATAGAATTCTGATAACTTCCCTGGGAATGGTGTGAAGGATCTTTTGAACTGGGTTTACATTTCTTTGTCTCATCCCTTCTCTAGGATTCTGATTCCACTGCAATGAATGCTTTGGATCCCAGAATCATAGTAAACTGTGAGTGTCTAGGGTCATACTCCTTGTTGACTATCCAATTTCATTTATGGACATTTTCAAGAGTTTGCCACATTTAGACTTGA
This sequence comes from Biomphalaria glabrata, assembly GCF_947242115.1. Lineage (NCBI taxonomy): Eukaryota > Metazoa > Mollusca > Gastropoda > Planorbidae > Biomphalaria > Biomphalaria glabrata. The sequence continues at coordinate 22,695,959 of NC_074720.1, forward strand.
GCTGGAATCCCTCGCTGTAGATCAGTGTTTCTCAAACTTTTTTGTCTGGCGACACAGTAAAAAACTAAAAAAAATTTGTGGCACACCATGAAGAGCAACAGTTTTTTCATAATAAAAAAAAAAGATTTGACCTGTTTTTAAGTATTACTTTTAATGTGAAGGGTGAGCCTGTTTTTGAGAGAAAATGCGATCTAATCGAGGCTTCATCTATTGTAAGAAGTCTCTCTCTTTTCTTAGACTTGATTTCAGTCAGTGCTGAAAATCCAAACTCACAAAACCATGAAGATGCAAATGGAAGAATTATTTTGATTGCTTTTAAACTGATTGCAGGATATAACTTGTTGATTGAAATCCAAAACACATCCAGGCTTTTCTCTTCAAAATTTGACTTAAGAACTGCATCATTTTTTAAATCAATGAGCTTCTCTGCTTCTTCATTTGTCAGATTTGTAGCTTCATTGTTTCCAAATGGATAGCTGACCCATCCATAGTCATTACTTCCAACTGTTGGAAATGATTCCTGAATTTCGGGGGTGATTTCTTTATTTGAAGCACATTCATTGTAAGTAGGAAAGCAGTTGAAGACTCCTTTCGAGATCTTACTTTGCCACAAAGGTCATTTTTCACCAAATGACTTCAGTTTTGAGGATGCAGTGATGATTGTTTTGATGGTCCTTGAAGACTTAAATTCAATGAAGACCTTAACCTACCAGATCTCGTCATGAATCGAAAATCCAAAGTATTTTTTTTCAGCCTCCAAGAATGAAATCAGCTCAGCCTTGAGTTGGACGACACGCTTTAACACTTTCTCCCTGGAGAGCCAACGAACGTTGGTGTCATACAGGAGACATTTGTAGTCTGAATCCATTGCTTCACAAAGCTCTGAGAAAAGTTGGTTTGCAAGCGGTCGAGATTTGATGAAGTTTACAACTTCAATCAATTGATCCAGAGCAGACATCAAATATTTTGGCAAAGATTTGAAGGCAAGAGCTTCTCTGTGGATCATGCAGTGAACAACTAATACATTTGGATTTTCTTGACGCACAAGAGTGACGAATCCTTTTCTATTTCCCTGCATGGAAGGACAGCCATCGGTGCAAACACTGACACAGTTTTTTCCACTGTAGTTTGAATAGCAACATGTTTTCGTTCACCACTTTGAAAATATCTTCGCCTTTGGTCGTAGTCTTTTCAAAATAAGAATTTGTTGACACATTTTTCATCCTTTATGAACCAAATAAATGCTAGCAGCTGGGCTTTGCCGCTAACGTTAGCGGATTCATCAACTTGAAGAGACCACAGCAGAGACACTTCATCGTCACTCACGTTGAAGTGTTCGCAGATTTGATCTTGTAAATCTGACGATAAGTCTTCAATTCTGTACGAGATATTATCATTTGATAAAGGAACTTTTTTTAACTTTTTCGGCGGCATCGGGTCTAAGGATAGTTTCAACAACTATTGCTAAAGCTGGAGCCATGACTGATTCAGCCTCTGTGTGTGCTTTCTTGCGTTTTGCTAATAACTGAGCAACCTTATAACTTGCATTCAATCCCTTTTCTGGCAGTTCGTAAGTTTCTTAGCTTGTTTATTTTGTTGATTCCTGATGTTTTCCAAGTATTCCTACGGTTGCGCTTTTACAGCTGGATGTTTTGTTTCCAAGTGTCTCTTCAATTTGCTTGGAACAAGCGCCTCATTCGACAGAGTTGCATTGCAGATCATACAGAAAGGCAATTAAGAATCTTCAAGTCCCGAAGATATGAAACCATATCCGATGTAATCTTCTTTGTACCTTCGTTTGGTTCCTTGCTTTTCATTGAACGCTTTCGCAGTTTCATTCTTGCTAGGGTATTTCTCCATGGATAACAATGAGCCTTGCGTGTAGCGAAGTCATACAGTATATCATAATAATTATGTTTCCTACATAAATCACGCTCAATAGCAATAATTACCAAATGTTTCAATCTATCTTTGAGAATTGTTGACCTCAAGTAATTCTCCATTAGTTTGAGGCACGAGAAGCTTCTTTCACCAGATTACACAATTACAGCTGATACATAATGTCGCGCATAAGATTGGCGTTTTCCATATTGAATGACACCCAAAATGACAATTTTTGTGTATATATTTCCGTATATTTTAAGAACTTTTTCGTATATTTGGCGATTTCGGGAGGGTTTCAGGAGCTCCTGGTAAATGGCCATGAGGGCGCGGGATATCTGTTTTTAGTTATAAAATGGTTTAATTAATTAATTTATGCACCTTGAATTAGCGCGGGTCCTATGAAAGTGCGGTTCCTATGAAAGTGCTCCTGGTAAATGGACAGGAGGGCGCGGGAAATCTCTTTTAAGTTATGAAATGGTTTAATTTAATAATTTCTACACCTTGAATTAGAGCGGGCCCTATGAAAGTGCGGTTCCTATAAAAGTTCGGGGCCCAATGCGGTCACATAGGTTGCAGGCGCCTAAGGCCGGCCCTGCAAAATAGCGGCGTATGCTACGCCGCCGGTCGACTAGTATATACTATTCTTTAAAAATTAACCTTAATACAGACTAGACAAATACTAAATCTATGCACCTTAAAGTAGTGCTCAATTGTAATAAAAAATCACTAATGATATGAAATGAGTAAACCAAATGCTAAGAAATGTTTTTGTTTTTAAAAAGAATTATTAATGTGAAATAAGATATTGTTGAAATAGTTTCATACTTTTTTTTCGGAAAAAATATTATTGCATCCAAGCAAAACCTTTCTGTTGGGTTTTAGAGATTAAGGATAAGCCAGGCTTGAATTCAGAAACATTGAGAAAACAGTCTAATGTGCATACCATTAAATAAAAAACAATTTTGTTTTATCCTAATTAAACTTATATAAATTTTAACCATCCCTTTTGACTTACCCAATAAAGTAAAACTAAAAAGCTCAGCTGTCTAGTACTTTCTCTTTATATGATATGCATATGTTAGAAAAAGTTTATGTAGAGTAATAAAACAATATTTTTTTTTTCAGAAGAGTCTGATGATGATATTGTCTTAGTGAAAGAAGAGAAAATAGCTCATGTTACTGACAAAGATGATGATGTCATATTTATATCAAAAGAGGAACCAAGAAGAAAAGTTTCTAAGGTAAAACCTACTTTGGAAATATTTAGTTTTAAGCTGTTGCAGACTGATAGCAATGTTGGTGATGGTAGACTAGAGAAGAAAGAATAGCTTTGTGGGTGTGTGTTTGTGTATATGCATTGTAAATAATTGAAATTAAAAGTCTTATCAGGTATTACTTTGGGGGGGGGGAGCTGAAAAATGCTTTATTAATATTGAGTATAGCTAGGTAACAATTGCTTTAACTCTTTCCATGCGTATTGTTTTGATAGAAAACCTGGACTTTGCGTGACAGTGTGCAAGAGGGGGAGAGTTACTAAAACTAAATTAACTTTTTTATTTTATTATATACCTGAGAGTAATGCCACACTGAAACAGTTAAGACTGAACAATAAGCTGACTGATTTATAAACAAATCTGACAAAAATTCATATTTCTTTGTTTAGCAGACGCTCATGCTGCTCGCCATCTCTTGAGCACAGAATAAATTTAACTTCAGGTTTTGAACATCTTTAAACACTAGCTTTCTGTTTAATATTTAACTGTCAAACTGTGAGGGTTTTTATTTTGTCCTAAGTTATTTACATATAAGGTTTTTGGATACAGTGACATGATCTTGATGTTACTAAAAAGTAACTTATATCACTCAAAATACACAATAAGTGCTGAAACTAGGGGAAAAAAAAAAGAATGCAAATGAATGTTGTGTTAGTATACAGTTACTTAGTGTCACCGCTGTATTTTTGATATTATAAATGTGGCTGTAGTTATGCTGTGCTACTATTGTCGGTTTATCAATGTAGGCGTGGTGGTGACATTAGGTTCATGTTATAAATCACAGAATAATGAAATGACGCTGGATGTAGCAGACACAAATAAGTTTAATATAACATCACATGGTGAATACGATATACAATTCGACCCAGGAATGGTCAGTATTAATCCAACAGAAATGTCACCAATATAACAACTTAGTAACTATTTTATAACCAACTACTTTAAACTTCTAACTCTACTGCTTATATATTAAGTGACTCTATCAAGTGCTTGCTACAAGATCTCTATGTTGACTGACTGCCTTTAACTCTCTGGTTCACCTAAGGTCAAAAGTGTTCACCCTAGGGCAATATGAGTTGTGAATAAGATTCACAATATTGAATTAACATTTACAATATAGAATTAGGGTTTCTACTCTATGGCACCAACTTTGAGGTGGTGACACTTAGCTTGAGCTGATGTTTAACATATTTATATGTTAAGCTTTCTTATTGATAATATCATTGGCATTTAATAAGATAATCAAAAAGTGTGCCGATGTGCCAAAAAACTCAAACTTGAAAATATGGAATATGAAAAAAAAATGTTTTTACTTTCATTTAGTTATTGATTTTCTCGATAAAGCCCTAACTTTGGTCAATATAGTTAACCCTCTAGTAAATTCAATATAATAGTAATACTGAGTTGGACAATGGTAATCAAAACTTAAATTCCATTTGTCAGAGCAATAAAATAATCTTGTCCTATCTTACATCAGCAGATATTCAAATCATCAATTAAATCCTCTATTCACAATGAGGTTGTAGTGAGCAACTTTCATTATAAATATTGTTACGCTTTCCTATTTGGGTCTTCCATGCTCCAACAGGATTTTCTATGCACTTTGATCTCTTTGTGATCTTTGAGTGGGTTACCATGCTGTGTGTTGAGGCCTTCATTCAATAGATTTCAGCTCAATGTCAAATTAAAAGTAGCCACCCAGTCGCAGATCTCATTAGATCATTATACAATGTTTTTGTCATCTAAAAACATTTGTAGCTGGCTATGTCCTAAATGTAGCACTACATAATGAACATCCTGGATTTGTCAAGAGAAAAAAAAAAGAAAGCTGCCCTGTCAGCTAGCCTTAGGACAGATGCATATACATGCACAAACTGTGGAAAACTTTGCCGCTTCAGAATTGGCTTAATCAGTCACTCCAGATTCTAAACTAAACTGGGCACATCGATTGTCTTCTGAGACTTAAGGAGCTATGTCCTGAATGTAAGACTACATAGTGAACATTCTAGCTGTCTATGTCCTGAATGTAGGACTACATAGTGAACATTCTAGCTGTCTATGTCCTGAATGTAGGACTACATAGTGAACATTCTAGCTGTCTATGTCCTGAATGTAGGACTACATAGTGAACATTTTAGCTGTCTATGTCCTGAACATAGGACTACATAGTGAACATTCTAGCTGTCTATGTCCTGAATGTAGGACTACATAGTGAACATTCTAGCTGTCTATGTCCTGAATGTAGGACTACATGGTGAACATTCTAGCTGTCTATGTCCTGAATGTAGGACTACATAGTGAACATTCTAGCTGTCTATGTCCTGAATGTAAGACTACATAGTGAACATTCTAGCTGTCTATGTCCTGAATGTAGGACTACATAGTGAACATTCTAGCTGTCTATGTCCTGAATGTAGGACTACATAGTGAACATTTTAGCTGTCTATGTCCTGAATGTAGGACTACATAGTGAACATTCTAGCTGTCTATGTCCTGAATGTAAGACTACATAGTGAACATTCTAGCTGTCTATGTCCTGAATGTAGGACTACATAGTAAACATTTTAGCTGTCTATGTCCTGAATGTAGGACTACATAGTGAACATTCTAGCTGTCTATGTCCTGAATGTAGGACTACATAGTGAACATTCTAGCTGTCTATGTCCTGAATGTAAGACTACATAGTGAACATTCTAGCTGTCTATGTCCTGAATGTAGGACTACATAGTGAACATTCTAGCTGTCTATGTCCTGAATGTAGGACTACATAGTGAACATTTTAGCTGTCTATGTCCTGAATGTAGGACTACATAGTGAACATTCTAGCTGTCTATGTCCTGAATGTAGGACTACATAGTGAACATTCTAGCTGTCTATGTCCTGAATGTAGGACTACATAGTGAACATTCTAGCTGTCTATGTCCTGAATGTAGGACTACATAGTGAACATTCTAGCTGTCTATGTCCTGAATGTAGGACTACATAGTGAACATTCTAGCTGTCTATGTCCTGAATGTAGGACTACATAGTGAACATTCTAGCTGTCTATGTCCTGAATGTAGGACTACATAGTGAACATTCTAGCTGTCTATGTCCTGAATGTAGGACTACATAGTGAACATTCTAGCCATCTATGTCCTAAATGTAGTGGATAACTAAGCATTTCTCATGCTTTAAAAAAAGAAAAAACTAGTTGAAAAATCAAAATTGGATACCATTAAACTTCTTCACTAAAAGTCTGATCTGATAATTTGAATAATAATCTACTCTCTATTCTTTAATATATATTTTACAAACTATTCTATGATTGTTTTTGATGATCTTTGACTTGTAGTACTAAACTGCTACCCATGTAGGTGTATTATATCTTAACTTATAAAACTTGAAATTACTTGAATCAATTTTTGTGAACAAAGCTGACTAGAACTTTGACTACACTTCAACTTGAGATGAAATCAATGTAGACTTAAATATAAACTGGAAAGTACAATGCCACTTATCTTGCATCATAGCCACTCAGCAGTGGCTAACTACTTCTCAGCATCACCTTAGAAATACAACAAACTAACTACTTCTCAGCATCACCTTAGAAATACAACAAACTAACTACTTCTCAGCATCACCTTAGAAATACAACAAACTAACTACTTCTCAGCATCACCTTAGAAATACAACAAACTAACTACTTCTCAGCATCACCTTAGAAATACAACAAACTAACTACTTCTCAGCATCACCTTAGAAATACAACAAACTAACTACTTCTCAGCATCACCTTAGAAATACAACAAACTAACTACTTCTCAGCATCACCTTAGAAATACAACAAACTAACTACTTCTCAGCATCACCTTAGAAATACAACAAACTAACTACTTCTCAGCATCACCTTAGAAATACAACAAACTAACTACTTCTCAGCATCACCTTAGAAATACAACAAACTAACTACTTCTCATCATCACCTTAGAAATACAACAAACTAACTACTTCTCAGCATCACCTTAGAAATACAACAAACTAACTACTTCTCAGCATCACCTTAGAAATACAACAAACTAACTACTTCTCATCATCACCTTAGAAATACAACAAACTCCATAACAATGATTTGAAGACGTTCTTCACTTCCATAATCCATGGATAAACTCAGATCCCAATCACAAATACATTTATACTAATACAGGAGCAGCTTGAAATATCCAGAAACGAGGAACTTCAATCAATGTTTGGACAAAAATAAGCCCACCACAAATTCTGGTTACAAAAACATTTTTATATCCTGCATTGTTGAATTATTTTGTAAAATTTGGATTCATTGCCATAATGAGCCTCATCCTAAACAATAGAAACCACCAAACATTTGTGCTCGCTGAGATTTATAGTTGCTGCTACGTTTTGAGTATGTGATATTTAATCACCATTATAATCACCATAGCATTAACAGTTTTCTTTCTAAAAATATAGACTTGTTTTAACATTAAATCCATGTAATGTATCCTAGAAGTTATACTCACAATAAGTGCCTGTTATATACCACTAAAGGGCCTGTAATGAATTTAAAGTATTGATGGTGAAAACACCAGTTTTTAAAGCAGTAAATCAAAGCAGATTTATTTGCTTAGAAATGGATCAAAACATCAAATCAGTTCATCTGCAACTAAGACTGGACCAACTGTATTAGTTAAAGTACAATGTGTCTGCCACCTGTTTATAGTTGTATTAGTTAAAGTACAATGTGTCTGCCACCTGTTTATTGTTGTTTTAGTTACAATACAATGTGTCTGCACTTGTTTATAGTTGTGTATTAGTCAAAATACAATGTGTCTGCCACATGTTTATAGTTGTATTAGTTTAAGTACAATGTGTCTGCCACCTGTTTATAGTTGTATTAGTTAAAGTACAATGTGTCTGCCACCTGTTTATAGTTGTATTAGTTAAAGTACAATGTGTCTGCACCTGTTTATAGTTGTATTAGTTAAAGTACAATGTGTCTGCCACATGTTTATAGTTGTATTAGTTAAAGCACAATGTGTCTGCCACCTGTTTATAGTTGTATTAGTTAAAGCACAATGTGTCTGCCACCTGTTTATAGTTGTATTAGTTAAAGCACAATGTGTCTGCCACCTGTTTATAGTTGTATTAAAGCACCTGTTTATTGTTGACATTTTAAAATGTGTATTTCAACTTGTTTATGCATTCACCACAGTCTTTTATTTCTACTCTCAGGTGAAGTCTAAAGATCAATTCAACTCTTCTTGTGGCAATAAATCTTCTTTAGTTGTTCCAGTAACTCAACAAATCCTTTCTTCTCCTTCCAATGATGATGCTCTCAAAGTCTGTGCTGATCAAGATGTTTGTGTTGATGCTGACCAAAGTCCACAATTAGTCCAAACTGAAGAGCTGTGCACTGTCCTGCCACTGGGAAGTAACTCTTTCAGATCTCTGCCTAAAATGAAGATTGTTAAGATGGATACTGAGAGAACTTCACGGAAATGGAACATTGTTCAAAACAATAAGCATGATGGTGTTTCTACTTTAGATGTAACAACTGTGAATAAAAATGGCCATCAATTAGATACAAATGCTAACTGCTATTGTTCCATTAAAAAACAAACATCTCTGGAGTGTGGTGACACACAAATCCAGTTCTGTTGTCAACATAGAATACAATCATTACAAAGTCTTAGCCCACTGTCTTTCTTGCCTGGAACTAGCAAAGACTCAGTCCATCAAGATTCTGAGTGCACTAGGAGTCTGAAGAAATGTCTACAAACCAAAGGAAGTCAATGCGCTGTGAGAAAACATTCCCATAAATACTCTAGCCGATTGAGTTATTCCAATCTCTCTTCTCTAAATAAAGTGTGGGATTATAGAAAAATTCATCATAGGCCCCTTATGCCATATAAAACTTTGGATAGTTCGTTCAAAACTAGAAATGTTCACAAAAGTATTTTTTTGTCAAACAGACCACTTGTCATTCATCTGGCCAAGAAAATTAAGCATCAGTATATTGTGAGAAAAAAACTTAATGCTTCGCAACACAAATCAAAATATATGCAAATTGAGAATGCTTTGAATATTAAATGGCCAGAAGACGAGAAGCTGGCCAAGTGGAGAGTGGTTGCTCCAAGTACTTCAGAACGAGTCAGACTAAAGCTGATTAAAGTGGCACCATCTCTGTCCAGTCATCTGAGAACACAAGACATGGCCCAGCAGGATGTCCAGAGGGGGAAACAGAAAGATGTCTTCAAACAGAAAGAAGATTTCTTGGAAGTACAAGAACAGGAAGACAAAGAAGAGAACAAAACATTACATTTAGTTTCCAACTGCATGAAAAACAAAATGATGTCACCTGCAGAGAATGGGAGGTCACCTGGGAAGAAAGGGAGGTCACCTACAGAGAATGGGAGGTCACCTGGGAAGAAAGGGAGGTCACCTATAAAGAAAGGGATGTTGCCTTTAAAAAATGAGCTATTGGCTGTAAAGAAAGAGGTGCTATGTTCTCAGTGTACAATTCTTCACACAAACTTTTCCAAATGTGAGAATGGACATTTTGTTTGTGGCACTTGTTTAGAGATTCAGGTGAAGCAGATTCTTTCAGGCACTACTAAGGTTAGTACTATGCAAGACAATAGTCTAAACATACAACACACACATATATATGTACATGTATATATCTACATATATACATAACTACATATCTGTCTGTCCACTTATCTCTCTCTCTCTCTCTCTCTCTCTCTCTTATATATATACATTGATTAGAAAATTATTTCAGGGACATAGTTATGTTAGACACACTGATTTGACTGAATTATTGACTGAATTAAAGATAAAGTACCCTTTCAGACCTTACAATCTATAGGACAGATGATGTGATATCATGTTTCTATGGTTAAGGAGGTCTCATGTTTCCAGCACATTGACCATTAACCTTGACTTTTCTCATCTAATATCAGGTACCCATCAATTTTGTGTGTACTTGGGAGTGCCCTAAAAATCCCAAAATTCAAAATCCTAAATTCAAAATTAAATTCAAAATCACTGACATTTGAACCCAAGACCACTCGTTTTGGAAGCCAAGCTCTTTACCACTTAGTCACTTTGCCGCAATATTTGACTGAATTTACATTATTTATGTTGTTTTACATTGTGTGTGTTCCTTAGTGCTCTTTAGCTATGTTGATTTCTAATCCTATTAACAAAATAAACATTTGTTTCTATATATTTAGCACCAACAAGTAAAATGCCCAGCTCGCACTTGTAATATAGTTTTGTCCTATGGTAAGTTCATTTACATTCCTATAGTTTACACACTTTGTTGAATCCCAGCCAAAAGGTTTAACAGTTTTTTAGACTACACAATGTAGATTTTGTTGCTAAATATCTTGGTAGAATCCAGGATTTTTATAGAAGATCTTGGATGTCCTTTTCCAATCAACTCTCTATTTGCTAATTTCTTTTTTAAATGGTTGTTAGGGCATTGACGGGAAAAAACATATTGATGAAAATCTTCAGAAGGGCTTTCACATTCATTAACCCATGGTGGCAAATGGCACTTTAAAACAGCCATCTCATCTCATAACTAGTTGATTATGTACATCTATGAAAGAGTTGTGCTTTGGATTTATATTTCATAGCTAGACCTTTTCTGCCTTTCATTATATTGTAAGAATGGCTGAAAGTATTAATTCTAAACTACTTATTACCTTGAAGCTAGACATATTTAATGGAGCAAAGTATTAGAAGTGTACAACAATTGCATTATTACAAAAATGCTTGGTTAGACCTCACCATTTAAGACAATTTTGTTAATTTAGAAGATATAGATAACAGTGAGATTTTTATGAATATTTTTTATTCAAACTTAAAATGAGAACAAATGTACATCTTTGAAATTTGACAACAAAAAAAGAATTTGTCTCAAATCTTCAAAGTGTGTTTGAAATACTTCTTCTCTCCTCTGGGGGGGGGGGGGCTTCCAAATAAACCCATTTGTTTAATTTCCTTTATGTAGTGAGGATGAAACCATAAAGCAAGTAATAAGTTTACAATTTGTCCTATAAAACTACTCACAAAATAAACAAGGTTACAAAGACAGTTTGTGTGGAAACACAAACTCAAAATCGGCCCCTGAAGTGGTCCACTTAGGCAGGTAAAAGGGCAGGTTTCTGATATTTTCAGAAAGAATATCAGAAACTATGAAGTACAAATTATCAACAACTACAACCCTATTTCCTATCAACAATTACAACCCTATCTCCGTCGATACAAAAAGAAGAGACATGCTCGTGTTGAAAGTTTGTAAGACATTGTAAGATAGTGAGAGGATCAGAAGATTTGATATTATGGAGATTTCTTTGTAATGTTATGGATTGATAGAATTAGGTTGGAGCATCCTAAAGTTTTAATGCTAAAATGAAGTTATTAGAATAAACAAGTTTATCACCATTTAAAAAAAAAATCTTGAGTCTATTATGATTTCCTTTTTATCTTGAACACATGCCTTAAGTTATAATGAGTAATTATTGCATTATGGGCTAGTTTATTACTTGGTTATTGGTCACTGATTACAATTTCATGTCTGTCTTGGTTAACAATAAGCCAGATCAAAATCTACATTGTATTTTCTATCAGATGAATTAAAACAGAGCTTGCCACCATTAGTGGTTGATATTATAGAGGAAAAGTTTGATAAGGCCTACTTGCAATACATCAGACAGTGGATGTTCAGTGATGAGAAACTCAAGTCTAGGTAACAACATTTTTTTTGTCTTACCCAGTGAATACAATGTATAGAAACTTCAATGATAGATGAAGTAATTCTAATCATTCTATCAAGTTGTTTGTGAGAGTAAGAGGGGGCTTGTTTGACTGACTGCTGTGCTTTCACTGGAACTAAAATAGAGTTGGAAACTAGTACAGCAGTATCTTTTATCATACATATTGTTGCAACTCTAGGGTAGGCACTCAACGAAAAGGCAGGTCGGCAACAGAAAACGATGTATTTATTTAGTATAAGCATCAACAAATAGTAATAGTTACTAGTTAGACTTGGACGTCTGCTATAAAGTCACAGGGAGTAATATGACTTAAGTTCTAAGAGTCCTACTTCATACCAGAACACAGAACAGACCACTGACACACTTCCCAGTGTCGCTCCAGGTCTCCCACACAGTTTCCTAGTATCACACAGGACAGCACTCAGCACCAGACTGTTCAGACTCCCATGACTTTTAGCCGGCTCACAACAGTCCTTCCCCTTGTTTATGTTCAACAGTGCGCTAGTGCGCATTTCAAGCACTGGTGCAAGGCAGGGTTACAACAATATGTTAAATTTAGTAAATTCTTTTTTTTATACAATAGTAAATCTTTGCAAGATATTTTAATATTTCTAAATTGAATAATTATTTATATTCTTTAAAACTATAATAGATCATTAAAAAACTTAGTTATATATTCAGTGGCATCACTATGGTGGAAGTCATCCAGTATAGTTAGCTCAGGGTGAAACCCACAACCAATCAACTTTCCCCTCAAATCTTCCCCATAGAAACTCACATTGGTTAGTTCTTTTTGTTGAACCATAATACAATGACTTCCATTCATTGGTTGTTGTTACACAAAGTTCAAATGAGTGTCTATTTTATTTTAAAATAAAGTTATTTATAACAATTTATTATTAGTTTTGCAAATATTTAAATTTAAGATTTTAAAATTAGAAGCAGATTTAACAACAAAGGAACATGTTTTCCTAAGAAGACTTTAAAGAGCTCTTATCAGAAACAGTATACTGTTATCCTTTCTCAATCAACGAATGAAACAATGCAACCTTACAAAAAATACATTAAAGGGTGCAACAACTTAAAAAAATATAAATATAATATATGTTAAGAAACTTTCCATTAAAAATGGACAAGAACTTGAAACAATTTACTTTTCAGGATTTCAAACTTGCAAACTTAATCCTTGGCGATTTCTTTATCAATAGACAGAAATAGGAAATTCCTGTCTCTCCCTTTTGGTATCTCAAATAGTTCTTTATTGATAGTTCTTAATTAACTTCAGTTTTGAAAAGCTTCTTTCACATTACTTCATGTAGACATACATTTGGCAAGAAACAGTTGAAGTCTTCATCAAAATGCTGGCATTTTTTTTTATCCATTGAAGTCCCATCTGACATACCATTTGAATTGTAAAAAATCAAATACTGACCAGTTTTAGCTTCTTCAAGATTTGCTGCTGTGATGGGCAGGCCACATCTGCCGAGGGAAGACTCCTGTATAACAAATTAAGGAAAGGGTTCATTCATTCATTCACAAGGTGGACTAAGAGACTCTATTGGGTGTCACCCTGTGCATCCAATTTGATTTGTGTTACAACAAATGTAAGTACTCATCTAGTTATTGCTTTTCTTATTAGATCTGAATTTGCTGCTTGTGAAAGTCTCGGATCAACTGAAACACAGCCAGCACCAAGTTTTGTAGCTGCTGGGACACAACAAGAAACACTGAACCCAATGAAAACAGCAGCTGAGGAGAGTCTGCCCAAATATTGGTTATCTATGGAGCAAGATAATGTACTATCTCTTTTTTTTTTTTATTTAAGTCTCCTATGTCTTCTTTAATAAGTTTTGGATAACTACTGAAAATGTTAGCATAAACTGAATTCCTGTTCCCAAGTATATATAATTTTTTTAAAGCTTTCTACACATTATAAATAAAATTAAAGACATTTCTCTTACATTCTTGTCTCCTATTACTGCTAGTCACATATGCTAGTGCTAGTGTTCCTTATCCTTTTGTACAATTGTACAGACAAATCTTCAGTAATTTTTTTAAAGTCTTACAAAATTATTATTTTTTTATAAATCTTAAGTAAGTAACTGAATTTCCAATTGACTTAGTCCACACATTCAATATGCTGCTAGTTTTTGTTGTATTCTTTAGTCAGATATAAAATTCTAGTATTATCTTATTTCCTTTTTGACTTGTATATATTATTTTTCTCCAACAGCCTGTCATGGTGTATGAAGTAACTCCAGACACTGAGGAATATAATAACCTTGCATTTCCCTTTCATGAAACATTGGAATTTCCTCATTATGACATTGTTAGGATCTTACGTATACAAAATTTAATTCTATGGAAATACTTTGCTCTGTGAGTAACTTTTATATAGAAGATTTTAAATGCAAGTTACTATAGACTTAAAGACCCCAATTGTCAACTGGCCATTACTTACATTAAATTACTGACTTCAACTTGTACTTTGATTCAGAATATTAATGCTCTAAAACTATTTCAGATAAATCTAAAAGTGATTAGGTTAGTTAGTTTCTTCAACAAATATAATAATTAATGTCATGGTTATAGATCTCAGAGCAAAATCATGACTTTTGCTTACGGTAAAAGTCATATCTGCTTTTGCAGATCCCTTTCAAATTTTTAGCTCTTAATTTTTTGTATGGTAACTGGGTGTCTTGAGTAAAAATACTTTCTTCTGTAATCCCATCTTGCATTTTCTGCTGTTGAAGAATCATCTAGAATAAGGATTGTTCCTTTGGATACATCAACTGCATGGAGAATAGGGGAACTTCTGTGTGGGCAACATTTCAATGATATTAACCATAGTTTCTGGGTGACAGAAGGAGGCCAATGATTCTCACCATTTAATCATTTTAGAAATTTAGATACTTGAGTGACAATTTAACTTGACACAACTTGTGAACTCTGCTCCTACTTTAAAGATCTTGAAATGAAGTATTGACCCTATTGATGTTTTGTTGTGAGCAGAAAACGAAGTGAAATGGTTCAAGAAAATGATGGTCAAGATGTGACAGAACTACACCTTTTCCATGGGACTCATAGAACTTATGTTGAAGCCATTGCTAGAAAAGGTTTTGACTGGAGATTAAGTGGCAAACATGGCACAGTGTATGGATGTGGTAAGTAAGACTTTAATTATGTATTATTAGATATTTAAATGTCTAGATAGTTAAGTATAATTTTACTTACAATGTGTGTTATGTAATAAAGAATAATTATGTTTTCCTTTTGCTGTATAATTATACTAGTCCCAAAGTTCAGCCTAACAGACACACCATACACACTCACTTGTACATAAATAAACAAACTATGTGTATGATAATTTAAAAAATAATGAATTTAATACAATGATAGTATACCATGATATTGAAATGGATAATGTGGATGATAAGTAATCAGACATGAAAATGAAGATAATAACTCATAAATTCATTCTAAGTAATTACTTAAATAATATTTAAAAAGTAAGCACCTTATATTATGTTGCTTGACAAAGTAAAGTATTGACAATGACTTCAACAACATAACAGAGACTCTTAACGTTTGATCTAGAGCTATATACAAATAAATCCTTATAAAAAATATCATTACAATATAAAATAAAACTCACCCTAAACAGGGGTCGAAGAGTCCTACCAAGAATAAATAAGGAAAAAATATATTACACAAAATATGATTGCCACAAATGATGTCATAGCGTATAGCGGAAAACCAGAAAACAGGGCTATTTGCACCTATCTATAGATTTGTGTACATTTTTAATATACAATAAACTCAATAACAAAACTAACTGCGACATGTCAAAGCACACTTCTTTTTCTGGTTAATTTGCAAGTATTTGTATTTATCTTCATCTCTCTTTATCCAGTATTTATCTTTGTTCTCATGAGTTTGTTTAATTTTACTCTCCACTTTACTCTAGAACTATCCAGCTCATTTGTTGGACATTGTGCAATTAAGAAAGTGTCTGAAAAACAAATCAATAGGTTTTGGTCAGCATATTGCTTATTGGAGATTATGATCATTGAATTGTAATGCTTATATACATCTTGGAGTCATTTACTTTACAAATACCATTTAATAAAATATAAGTCTTTGAACTTAAAGTATTTATCATTTTTTTTTTTTATTTCCTGTATGTATAGGTTCGTACTTTGCTAAAGAATCCAGATATTCTCATAGTTATACAGACAGAGGAGGCAATGGAGTCAGTGTCAAGTTGTCAGCAAGCTCAAATGCTCAGATGAACAACAGGAATCTACTAAGGCCTTACCCTAACTCTCAAGTCAGCCTTAATACTTTGATTCATAAACAGATTCGTAGCATTATTATGGGTAATCCATCCCCAACTGTTCAGGTAGCCAATAAGAGCCAATGCTACTTTCAGAGTCCACCTGTTACTTCTCAGTCTATTGGTAACAAAGTTCAAAACTATTCTCAAAATATGACAGTCAGCAATATTAAAAACAATTCTGTGATACAGCCAAGTCATTTTTCATCCATTGCAGGAGTGTCTTATGGCTCAACCTCCCTAAATTCTATCCAGAATAGACAAGAGGGAATGACTCCTTTAAATCTTGTCCAGAATGCGCTTTATGGCTTGACCCCACTAAACTCTACTCCAAATACACAGCAATGCTTGAGCACAGTAAATTCTATCCAGAATGCACCACAAGGCTTTCGCTCACTAAACCCTATTCAGAATGTACAGCAAGGCTTAAGCTCACAAAACCCTATTCAGAATGTACAGCAGGGCTTAAGCTCACAAAACCCTATTCAGAATGTACAGCAGGGCTTAAGCTCACAAAACCCTATTCAGAATGCACCACAAGACTTGAGCTCTATAAATGCACAGCAAAGCTTGACCATGCTAAACCCTATCCAGTATGCACAGCAAAGCTTGACCATGCTAAACCCTATCCAGTATGCACAGCAAAGCTTGACCATGCTAAACCCTATCCAAAGTACTCAGCAAGACTCTCTAAATACTATCCAGAATACACAGCAAGGTTTTAACTTAAGTCCTGCTCAAAGTACACAACATAGTTTAACCTTGCCAAACCCTAGACAGAATATACATTTAGCACAAAGACAGCAAAACCCTGGCAAGCTAACACATCTGGACATATCTAACAGAAATGAATCTGAATCTGTGTCGGACCAAAGTTCATCTCTCTCACTCTCCACTGGCACTTCAGATCTTGGATCAGTGTTAAGCAAAAATGTCAAAGCTGATACTCATTCAATGTTTGTGGCCAGAGTTTTAGTTGGACATACTGCTAGGGGTTCAGCTGGTTTGAGACGACCACCACCTCTAAGTGAAAACTGTCCTTTAGGAAAATGTTTTGATTCCTGTGTTGATAATGTCCACTCACCAAATATATATGTTATATTCGATAGTAACCAATCTTACCCTGAATATCTTATTGAATACACTTGTACTAGTATCTAGCTTCAACATGTTGTCAATGTGGGTGGACTCATTCAGTGTCTACAATATGAACAAAAAATGTTTCTAATTACCTCAATATTTTACACAAGTCACAAGAGATTATTTTCACAGCAGATATTTCATTACGATTGAAGTCAACATTCATTGAAATCTTTTATATGTAACTTGCAACACACATTAGAAAACCTAGATCTAGTTACTTTGAAGATATTTTAAATTAGTTTGAGAAAAGAACAATATGTAGAATATGGTACAGTTCATTTTTTAAATGTTTTTGTATTTGTGATCAACATGAATAGAATATTACTGCTCTATTAAAACACTTTTATTTTTCACTGGGATTGTAGAAACATAAATTTATGAAACTTTTTGTCCTTTTTGCTTTTTATTTTATATCTTTTAACAAATTTTCAAAAAACTTTCAAAAAGTAATGCTTGTAAAGAATGAGAAGTCAACCTGGTTCAAACATTAAGAAAATTAAAAAAAAGAAAGTATTCAAAAGCTAGAACAGTATATATATATTTTTGGACAAGATATTAGGACAGGGGTTCTCAACTTGTAGGTCGCGACCCCCCCCTTGGGGGTCAAATGGCGATTTTCCAGAGATAGCCTAAGGCCATCAAAAATATGTTGTTTTTTTTCTATTTTAGTGCGTCAAACATGACATTGTGCAATGTTTTTCTATTGGTTTGAAGTAACTTTTTCTTTTTGTCATTTGAGTATATATGTCGCAGACAACTGAATTATGTTTTTAAACATTTTAATTGTCATAGTGTAAATATTTTTATGTTTAAGTTAATGTAACTTGAAACAAAACGCAATGTTACTCCACTGTGGAATTAAAGATATTTTTTCTATGGCAAAGATTTACCCATGTCAAGACATAATTGAAAAGTACATTTGCTTTAGTTTTAGATAGTTTATACAGTTTTAAATTACATTTTTTAAAGGTAATATTTTAATTATGGAACATCTGTGTGGTTATACTTCAATAGTTAAAGCAGGATTGAAAAAAGGTGTGTCATTTGTAACAAAGTTCTATTAGCCGAATCTATATAGCCGAAATAACTAGCATGATTTTGATAGAAAGCAGCCAAACTTTGCTGGCAAGAATACCCAGTATTTTAGAAGTAAGGTTAGGTAGATAAATGATGGTGTATTAAAGTATTTAAATCTTTTCGAAAATCTTAGTGCTGTCTGCACAGATGGTCTCCTAGTATGCTTTGATGTCAGTCTTGATTTCAACGTCTGCTACAGAATGAGTCACTAAAAGTTAACGGAACTCTGTATTATTCAGCAATGAAGACCCACGAGAATTAAAGAATCAATGAAAAACTTCACTGCAAGAATTTGTCTGAAAAAATTCATTCAATCCTTCAAAATAAAACTTCAACTTAAGTATAGAAAATAATCCTTGTTGCAACCTTATCTGCTCTATGAGGGAAAATGTTATTGAACCTGATGAGCAGATAAAATTATAAATTTCTATGAAAGAAATTTTTCACATATGCTTGCGGATGAAATTTCATACTTTCCAAATCTACCAGATATAAATTTTTTGCACTTTCCAGAAGACCATTCACAGTTAAAATTGAAAATGTTCTAGAGACATGAGAACATTTTTTTTAAACCCAATAATAGCTATGCAGCGAAAAATGATTACTCTTCATTGTCAGTTACACAAATCTGGATAATGTCTTTGCAGTCCTATTTTTTTTTTGTCTGTGACATGCCTTCTTATTACATTTTCAATGACATAATATTTGCAAATCTGGTTTTCCACCCTGTTGTTTATCTTGTCTGAATACAGAAGTAGACTTTCAATCTTGAAAAGACAGCTCCAGATTAAGCCGAAACAAGATCAACCTTCTCCCTGATGTTGGCTTGTTTTCACAAACATTAATGTAGCAATATAGTTTCCTACTGTGTAATGGTCCGCCATACCACGCTTTTCAAATTGTCTCCTAAGAATGAGAGTTTGAATAGAGAATAGAAACGTAAATAAATGTAAATTCATTTTGTTTGTAATTTAATTATAAGTAAACATATCTTGTAATTTATTTATATTTATTTTTATTTATTAGATAAAATATACTTCATATTATTTCATGATTAAACAAAAAATTGACAATGTAGATCAGATACTAAAATTATTGTAATGATTTAGTATCGTTATCAAAAGCACAGTTACTTAGGCTTATGAACAAAAATAATTTTAAGGTTGCTGGTTGCCGCATAGTGCAGAACTGTAAAAGGGACGCGGCGCTAAAAAGGTTAAGAACTGCTGCATTAGAATGTGATCCAAGTTACAGATGATGCTTAGCAGTTTTTATAATATGATGAAAATGGTTTGGCCATGCTTGAATGTAGATCTAGCTACCGATAAGTGATTGCAATAATTAACATCAGTACTTTACTTCTAGGTTTTCTCTTGATTTTGTTTCAAGATATTTTCTTATGTACATAATAAAAGTTTTTCTTTTTGTGAGTATGTAGAATAATATTTTCCTGCAAAGTTTTTACTGCCAGTGTTTAATAAATGAACAGGCACATCAAAGACAACATTAAAACATTGGATCTAAAATTTTTTTCAAAAAATTACTCTCATGCTTTTTAGTGCAAATACATACATACAATTTTAGACACCAGTAGTGATTATCTTTATCATTATAACCTATTTGATACCCTAACAATATAACAAAAGAGATTTATGGTCAATCTTTATCTTTATTTGTTTAAGAATATTGTCAATGATAAAAAGCTTTACAATTTAAAAAAGAATTGATTTTTAAAAGGTTGCACTTAATCTTGGACAGTATTAAAAAAAAATGTTCACTCTAAGTGAAGCTATTGGTTTCATATGCTGTCACTGTGAATCAAAACAAAACAAAATAGTATCAAAACAGAAATTGTGAAATCAAATCAGAGATTTGGGCTGGCCTGAGAGTTACTGACATTTGAAGATGGTGGAATTCAAACTGCTAGGAGTTTTGGATTTATAGACAGATGTGAGTGTTAATGTTAATATATGCAATAATTCTTATAAAAAAATAAAAATAATCAAGATGATTAAAATTGTTGTATAGTTTGATTCAGGGGTGTGGTGGCTGAGTGGTAAAGCAGCTTCCTAACAAGAGGTCTTGGGATTTGAATCCTGGTGAAGACAGGGAATTGAATTTCTGGATTTTTAGGGCGTTCCTGACATTATTTGGGAAACGCAAAGGTCGTTGGTCATTGTATTAGTCACGTAACACCCTTGTTAACATGGGCCACAGGAACAGATAACCTTTACATCATCTGCCCAATAGATTACAAGGTCTAAAAGGGGAACTTAAGTTTTTACTTTCTATAGTTTGATTCACTTTTTTAAGTATACGACTTGCACTTATTTATTCCACTGGGAATGCAACATCCACAATAGTAAAGATACATTTAGACATTCAGTCTTTTGTTCTAGAAATAGGATAACATATAGTTTGTAAGTGCTTGATGAAGAATTAAAAATGGCCTTAAAAAAAATTATAAAATAATTATTGCCCTCCCCTTTTCATTGGAAAACTTTGAATGATAAGTAAATCTTAATAACAAAATGTGTAAAAGCCTAAATACGCATGTCTTTTTTATTTTTTTTTTCAGTAGTCAATTTATGTTCAGTAGAATGTTATTTATCCAAATTAATTTGAATCAGGGTCAATATTATTATAAAATGTCCAATTCACCAACAATATAAAGACAATTTATATTGCAGTATACATAAACATAAAATTGAATTGAAATATATATGGGTAAAAAGCATTACACGTAGTAGCCTACCATTATTAAGAGAAAAAATTGCTGATCTTTCGCTGCACATCAACAAGACCACCACTTATATACTTTACAATAAAAACTAAGTCCGGATATATGATGCTCTACTGAATACATTTAGAGTTTTGTTCAGAAGTAGACTTATCAAAGACTTGTGTTTTTATCCTTTAAAAAATGTACTTTTCATTTTAATTACTTTAAATAAATATTGATAATAAATATGAATCATATGTTGGTTTTAAAAACCTACTGTATATATTGGTATGAATATTTGATCATTAAACTGCTTTGGTTTATGTAATCATGTTTTTGTTTAGTTTCTGATTGAAACCCAACAACTGTACAGTTAGCCTTACTTGAAATCAATGCAACTATTTATCTTGTACTATTCCAAGAATAAAATGAAATGTTATTCATTGTTTTATACTTTATCCTTATTTATATCTTTTACATCTAATTAAACATGTTAGTTTTTGTTAAGAAAAGTTCATCTTACTTGTTTTGATGAAAAAAAAAAGTCAGTTTCCTTACATTTTAGAAAGTATGCTAAATTTTAAAGAAATGTTTTGCTAATTATGGGACATTTGTTTGTGTCTGTTTCTAGATAACAAAACTGAAGCTGTGTATTTAGCAAGGAAGCATTGTACAGATATTCCTTCTTAGCATTCAAAACACTGCTAAGTTTTCCTGGCTGATTCAGGCAACCTGTTCAATGCTTTAGCAACATTTGTGACAATTAGTCCTAGCATATGGAATAAGAAATAAGACTTTTTATTAGGTTGTATTTATTTAACTGTATAAAGTATAAATTAGGGTTTAGTGTTTTATTTATTATTGCTACTTTACTTTTTAGTCATCTGTGCTGAAGTGTCTTTAAATTTAGTGCTTTTCCTAATGGTGTTACTCTAGTCAAAAGTGAATAATCATTTCTTGTCATGGCTCTATTTTGTGTCTGTTCTAAGTTACTTTTTTTTTAGTTTTTTATTGGTGCCAAACAGAGGATGCTTATTCTAATATTCTTAATAATTCACTTTTTTTTTCTGTATGGAAAGACATGCGCCAATTTGATTCCTATTACTGCTATTCATCTAAATCTCTTTTTGATAGCTTGATTGTTGGGGTTCAGAACTGAGCCTTTTTATTTCTAAGTATTTCTTGGAGATTTGATAACAATTTTGACAATAATAAAAGTAATGTATTCTTTGTGAAAAAATTGTGTTTGACAAAAGTAGAGTTTTTTTTAATTGATATGCACCATTCCCCAATGACACTAACTTCTGAGCATTATAAATGTGCAGACATGTTATAGGAGTCAAACCTAAAGGAGGTCTTCCTTCACCAAAAGTTCTCCTTTTGGACCTTGTAATCTATGGGACAGATGATGTATATGTCATGTTTCTGTGGCCAATAGTTAATGAGGGTTCATGTGGCCAGCACAAAAACTGGCATTACTTTTCCCAAACTACAGTCAGGTGTCCATTAGAACTGGGTGGACTAAGAGGCGCCCTAAAGATTCCGAAAGTAAAAATCCCAGTCTTCAAAAGGATTTGAACCTGGGTCCCTTGGTTTGGTAGCCAAGCACCTCAAGTTTTGAGATACTGGTTGTCAATAGGTTTTTCAGAAGCATTTCATTTAGAAATATAGCTTTTGACACACTTTCCGCCAATGGTTTAAATCACCCAAATTAATATAAAAAAACAACAACTGGTAATAGTTAAAGGCAACTTATATCATGCTAAATACTTTTCTAAATAATCAAAACAATAAATAAAATGTTGTTCATGATTTACACATTGTCTTTATTGTAAGACATAAATGCTTTATAAATATAATCATTTAATACATTTATATACTAAGCATTTCCCCTTTTAAAACAACTAAAAAGTTACAAAATTGTATTTAAACATTAATTGTGTTAATAAAGTTGAATCAAATGTATAATCTATTAGATGTCTGTTTAATATAAACAAACACTAGTGATAAATGGACCCTGTAAATGGGATACACAATCACTTGACAATGCTACATTATAAAATAATACTAAGGCCTGATACTTTTAAAGGTAACAAACATATTTTAAAAATTCTACTCAAAATGCATCCAAAGTCCATCACAAAGTTAAACATTGCTATTTAGCATTTTGTTTGTTTAAAAAAGTATACATAGATATAGTTTGTATCAACTAAAGTGGGCATGCTGAAAGCACTGATCGTTAGTTGCTGTTGTTTGAAAAAGGTCAATGTAAAGCTTTTCTATAAAAGATGAACATAAGTCCTCCAACAAATACCAGAAACTATGCACTGGGATCATGAAAAATTCATAAATTAAAAACTAGGATTTTATTAAAGACAATAGTGAACAGAGTTTCAAAGCATTTCTATGACCAGCATTCATCTCTTATCATCATATTAAACTAGCAATACTTCCAATGTCTAAAAGACTAGGCTAGTGGTTGTATTCAGCCAAAAGTATTCAATGTCTGACAACTATTTTTAATCAAGATAAGCTGCTCAGCTTTCTAGAAAATGAATGACTGACAGAAAAGAATATTTGCTTATATTTTCAACAAGTAAGCTCTCTGTGACAGAGTGGACAAATCAATACAGGGGATTAACTTGTAAGGCACAGAAGTGAATTGTTGACAAGAGGAAAGAAATATTTAGAAGTAAATATTTTGTTAGTTGCTTCACCTTTTGACTAGTTTTAAAATCAGTTAAAAATATTTAAAATTTGTAGTAAATAAAATGAACATAAAATGTTAAAAAAAAAAAAAATTACATCAAAGTAAGATATAAAATAGATCAGGATAGCTAGGGGAAATAGTAGAAAAGTTTGTACATAAACAATTTATAATTTTGGTTTACACAAGTCAGATATGTTGGAGTTGTTTAGTCAAGCTGACTCCCTTTTTCTCTTGAGATTTTCAGCCAGTGTATCCATAAATTGAAAAGTTTCTTGATAGTCAGAGGCAGTCACACTGGAAAAAATTATTCTATTACTGCTTTGTAATACTGATTTTTTAAAATAAAGTGAACTTTGGAGTGTTGGAATAGAGAGGGAATATTCATACACTTTTAAATTTAAAACAGTCTGAAAATTAAAAAAAAAAAAAAATTTTTCATATTTATATTTCATTAACTACATTGTATCATTGTAATATTCTTATAGAATTTTGTCGATATTAGAATGACTTTTAAGCAATGAAACTTTTTATTATAGTTCTTATATGAAATTAGTTGGTTTGGAAACCAATTTACATCTGTAAGTTATGTGATCCACTGCATTTTTTTTTTTAAGGAATATTTACCCAGGCAATGTTTCTCAGACTAACCGTGGAACTCGGGTGAAAACGGTTGTTAGAAGAGAGCTGGGTCAATAGGGAAGCAAAAAAGAATCGCATAAGGACCAAAGTCTATTGCATTGACAGGGAGGAAAGAAAGCCCCAACAAATACACTGTTCATCAAGAGACTGTTTTTACAACTGCACAGCTGATATGGTAAGATTCCCCCTGTTTGCTCAGAATTTGACCTCCCTTCTAATCTGAGCGTCCTAGGATAGGAACCATCGGTAATAGGATGTAGTAATTTACATCTGTTAGGATCTTTCCTAGGCAGGCTACCATAGGCGTAGAGTTCCTAGTGTCTTAGACTCAACTCTAAGGACAATAGCAAAGAAGGAAAATCTATAAGATATATAAAAAAAAATCCCATTAACAAACCTGTTCATGCCCTTAATACAAATAGCAAGGTCCTTAGTCATAATCCCTGACTCAATGGTCTCTACACACACACTTTCTAGATTTTCTGCAAATTTTTGCAACTCAGCATTATTGTCCAACTTGGCTCTATGAGCTAGCCCACGGGTCCAGGCAAATATAGAAGCTTTGAAAAACAAATTGAAAATGAAAACATAAATTTATGAAGAACTATTATTCGTTCATTCTTTGACAAATAGTAAATATAATTCATTTGTTTTAATGGTTAAAAATTTAAAGTAAAAACAGACCAATAGGATTAGTGGAAGTCTCTTTGCCTTGTTGGTACATTCTATAATGTCGAGTGACTGTGCCATGAGCAGCTTCAGCCTCTACAGTTTTACCATCAGGACAAACTAGGACACTAGTCATCATGCCTAATGACCCAAATCCTAGCAACAAAAGAAACATTGTTTACGTTTAGGTAGTGGAATGGCTAAGCTATTTTTTAGTCAATATTTCTTTATCACTAGTTGGTTCTAATACTGACAATGGCATACATTATAGATAATTGTGCACACACAATGCCCTGGCATATTTTCTTCAGTTGAAAATCATAAGAAACTAAGATAGTAGCTGCCTGTGTGTTGTTTTTTTATTTGATCTATGGTCTACTTTACCTGGTTTAGTCACCATGACTCTTGTGAGGTGATAACCTTTAAAAGGTCAACATAATTGTGTTAATCAGCAGAGATATATTAGTCTTTTTCTCCATAGTCGGTCTTATTTCAGGAGACGAAACTCAGTATCGAAGCCTGATAGAAGAGTTTACAAACTGGTGCACCGACAACTTTCTAGAACTGAATGTAACAAAAACTAAAGAACTTATAATAGATTTTAGAAAGAAAAAACAAACTATACGTGAACTGCAAATAAACACTACATCTATAGAACAAGTAAAGGCATATTAATATCTAGGCGTTATCATCAACAACAAGCTTTCATGGGAAGACCACCTTGGAACTCTGACAAAGAAAACAGCCCAGCGACTCTTTTTTCTATACAAACTCAATAGTTTTAAACTAAACAAGAAGATCCGTGAGACATTTTACGGCGCGACTGTACAAAATCTGCTAACATACGGAATAAGTTGTTGGCAAGGCAACGCCTCATCTAAACTGTTGCGACGTCTAGAAAAAATCATTAAAAAAGCATCAAAAATTACACTCACAACATTACCACATTTAAAGGAACTTTTTGAACAAACGTGCCTAAGAAACATCGAAAAAATCTTAGAAGACAACGGCCACCCGCTCCATCAGAACTAGGCCAGGTCGTCGCGAAGTGGGCGACTGCTGTCAATCAAAACAAGAACGGAGCGGTACAAAAACTCGTTCGTACCTCACTCGGTCAGACTCTATCACTGCCACTCATTGATCAGGGAACATGTAATGCATCAAGATACCTGTGTGTAGTCGCTGAATGTTGTCTGTTGTATTTATGTGTATTTTTCTGTTGTGTTGTCTTTATATGAGAAACGAGTCCTTGTAATCACAACAAATTTCCGTAAGGATCAATAAAGCAGTCTTAGTCTTTATGGACCATGGTGCAGGTTATATTTCGATTACATTTAATAGTACTCTACAAAAATAGTCCACAATTAATCTAATTGTCACTTCAAACATAGAACATAACAAACTGTCTGTCTATCTAATTCTATAAAAAAAAATTATAGAAATAACTATTGAAATAATCATTTCACAATTGTTATATAAAGTACCTTGAGCTACAGAATCAGACTGAACATCACCGTCATAATTCTTACAAGCCCAGACAAATCCGCCTTCAGATTTCATGCAATAGGCCACCATATCATCTATTAGTCGATGTTCATACCAAATTTTCTTGGCTTCAAATAGTTCCTTATAATTCCTGTCAATGTAAAGAACAATATTTTTAAAAACACATAAAATCTAGATGTAATCTACATATATGTAAAATTCAAGAATTATATTTATTCTATATCATTTGATTAAAAAAAATTCCCCTTTGTATACAGCAAAGCAAATTTATATATTTATAATACACAAAATGTACTAAGAAAAAGAAAGAAACTGACAAATCAGACTAACATGAAACTTACTTTTCATAAATGTCTTGAAATATGTCCTTAAATCTTCCATCATATTTTTTGAGGATTGTATTTTTTGTACTGAAATGATTGTATTCCAAAATTAAATATCCTATAGTCAAATGATGAGATGTGTAAGTAAATGAAAAAAAAAAAGGAAAAAAAAAAAAAAAGAAACAAACAAACAAAAAAAAAAAAAAAAAGAAACAAACAAACAAAAAAAAAAAAAAGAAAGAAACAAATATCAAATTTTCATTGACAATGACAACAACAAAAAAAAAAAAGAAGACTTAATAAAATTTAATTTGATCCACTGCTGTTTTTACCTTAAGTATAGTGGCCATTCTTTTTGTAGAGCAAACTGGAATGAACTGTGAGCAAAATCTGTTATACTCTGAAATAGTTGATATGGATGATGATTTATATGTACAAAACCCATTTACTTTGTAGCATAAAGTAAAAAATGTCAATTATATGGGGAAAAATGAAAGTGAGAAATAAAAGTATCACAATGTGAAATCAAGTGAAGTTTCTTAACTTTTCCAAATTAATCCTATCCTATCAATTATCCCTGATCTCCAAATTTTAAACATGGAAGCAAAAAATATTCTGAAATGTTAAAAGGATGCAATTAAGTGTCCACAGCTGTACAAAGGACTATAATAGTCTGCTACTTTAAAGTCTTTCTAAATGTGGTTGTTCAAAATACAAATGTACAATCAAGCTGAAAGAAATGTAGATGTACAATTAAAGAAATGTAGATGTACAATCAAAGAAATGTAGATGTACAATCAAAGAAATGTAGATGTACAATCAAAGAAATGTAGATGTACAATCAAAGAAATGTAGATGTACAATCAAAGAAATGTAGATGTACAATCAAAGAAATGTAGATGTACAATCAAGCTGAAAGAATAGTTGATGTAATACTCTAGTTAAGACCACAACCTAATAAACTGTCAGTACCTCATCTGTGTTGTACATTCCCATGGCAACACCTCCAGACTTCTCAAAATCAAACACTGTGTACTCAGTAGGGGATTCACCATTGGTCGGTGTGTACGTTATGGTGACCCTACCTGGTCCAGGCACAACAAAGTCAGTAGCTCTGTACTACAAGACACAGCAGTCAATTATTTTTATCATCTATTTTAATCAATAATAAAAATTCATTTCAACAAAGATTAACAAACGACAAATGAACCAAAGAAATGTCCAAATTACCTGATCACCAAATGCATGACGACCAATGACAATACTTTTTGTCCAGCCTGGCACCAGTCGTGGAATGTTGTTACAAATGATGGCTTCTCGAAACACTGTGCCACCAAGAATATTTCGGATGGTTCCATTAGGGGATTTCCACATTTTCTTTAAATTGAACTCTGACAATATTTTCAATATTTTTGTTTACAATTGCCATCATATATTTTTTTTGAATTCATGTAGAACAAAAGAAAAAAACTTATTTAAAAAATGTTACCTTCAACTCTTTTTTCATCAGGGGTAATAGTAGCACATTTGATTCCAACATTATATTTTTGTATTGCTTTGGCTGCATCAACAGTCACTGAAATATACAGAGTTTAGTCTTTTTATGCTAAAAAAAAAACAAACAAAAAAAAAAAAACCAACAACAATTGGATTTCTACTTGTACATGTCCCTCAATAGTCTAAGCTTATCAGTGAATGCTTTACATTCTCTAAAATACATGAAGTAAGATTTGAAAAAAAAAAAGAGAGTGAGAGAATTGAATCTCTTTAAACAATTCTATATTAAAATAGGATATCATTCCTGCAAACTTTACCTTGGTCCTCAGTAGCATCACGATTTTCAACACTGAGATCAAAAAAGTGAATCTCCAGGTCAACAAAAGGTAGAATAAGTTTGTTCTTGATATCGTCCCATATAATTCTGTCAAAAAGAATATACAAACACATGCATAGTAAGTACAAATATGAAACTATAAAATAACTAAGAAATTCTCTAACAGGCAACTGTTGTTGAGTTACCCATAAAATGTTAATGAATAAAAATTGTGTAGCCAGCACAATGACCAGCATGAGAATAATCCTGGAACAGCCTAGATGCCCCAGGAGCTTTAAGAAACCAGACACTAAACAGTTGATCATACTATGGGTACTCTGTGCAGACCACATGCATCAAAGTAACAATGAGCTTATAATGCTACAGTTACTTTAGACCACAAGCATAAAAAACCCAGCTACCAAGACATGGTGCTCAAATAAAACCTACAAATAGGAGCAGATTTATTGAAGAAAACAAGCATTAATTAAGGCCTCACCGTGTCATTTCATCTCCTTGCATTTCAACAACTGCACCACCTGAAGATAAAAATCAACAAATTAAATACATTTTAAAAATCAAATCCTTAGTTTAACATATTATAAGCCTAATCATGTCTAAATCTCTTGCACAGATTGTAAGCCTGATCATTGAGTGCCAGATCTTTGAAAGTTAAGCTTCAAAATAAATGATAAATTAATAAGCCTGTCAGGTTATATTTGTAAGAAAACAGATCAATGAGTGAAATATTTATTTGGGGGCCCTCACATTGGTGACTGCAGTTTGATTTAATTTTTCTCAGGCTGTTGCTTTAATTCTTGTGCATTTACTTTAAAAAGTGAGCCCAGCGACTGGTATGCAAACAAACCTTAGCTCCACACAGATTTTGACAATGACTGTAAAGGTGTAAAGAATATATGCAATTCACAAAAGAATGAGTAAAGAATGCGAAAAAAATAAAATTGCTAAATTCTGATTTTAAGCTCTATCATTATTAATCACGGGTAGCCATTAGTTTTCCAGATTGATTCATGCAACCTTTTTCATGCATTAATGTGACTAATTGTCTTTAAATGTTAATAATGTAACTAATATGGCACTTATGAAGAATAAAAAAAGGCAAGTTGTTAAAATATATCAGTAACCATGATGGATTTAAACTTTCTAGATATATTACTAGATCTATCAGAATTACAATTTTATATTCAATAGACATTTAGATGTAGAATCTAGTTGATTTAGTCTTACTCTTATAGATCTACCTGGAATCTATGATATATAGATCTAGATCTATATTCTCTAAGACAGTGGCATCACTATGGGGCACGGGCAGCACAGGGTGACACCCACCAGGGGAATTAATTTGTTTCAGTTTTTTTGTTACTCTTAATAACTGAAATTTTTCTGGGTGGAAAGACATGCTCCAATTTGATTCCCATTTCTGTAATTCACCTAATTCTCATTATAAAATTTCTGTATCTTGTGTTGTTTTTATTGTTCTATATATTATGCAATCATCTGCAAATAATCTGACTTTTGTTCCCCAAATGATGCAATTTGGTAAATCATTTAAATGTAAATTAAAAATAGTAGTGGACCTAAGACTGTTCCTTGAGGTACACCTGAGTTTACTGTTATTGGTGTTGATTTAGAGACATTTATTATTACAGTTTGTTCTCTCCCTATCAGAAAATCTGTAATCCACTGATGCAATGGAACATCAATGCCAAAATATTTTATTTTTTTAAGCAAACTATGGTGGTGAACTTTGTCAAAAGCCTTGTAAAAATCTAGTAAGATAGCATCTATTTGCTCACTATCATCTAAACCTTTTGAAAAATCATCAATTAGTCCTATTAGTTATCTTTCACTTGATCTATATTTCCTAAAGCCATGTTGGTATGGATTAAGGACATTATATTTGTCTAAGTAGTTTATGATGTTGCTACATATTATGTGTTCTAGGATTTTACATGTGATTCTGGTAAGTGATACTGGTCTGTATTTTCCTGGATTTTTCTCCTGTTTTAAAAAGGGGATGACATTTTAGCTTCTTTCCAGTCCCTTGGTACTCTGCCCTGGTTAAGAGATGCCTGAAAAAGTATTTTGAACACTGGTGCTAGCTCATTGCTTAGTTCTTTGAGTAATCTAGCTGGAATATCATCAGGTCCAGATATGCTTTATTCGGTTTGATGTTGGCTAATAGTTTTTGGAATCCCTTTTCTTGTACTCCTATATCTCCTATGTTGTCTACTTGGTTTAAATTAAGTAATAAGTCTTTTTTTTCCTCCTGAGGCTGAGAATGCTGATGCAAAGTATTTATCTAGGATATTAGCTTTACTTTCATTATCATTATGTGTTAAGTTATCTTCTCCTTTTAATGGTGCTATGCCTGTTGTTTCCATTTTCTTTGACTTAATGTATGACCATAGGTTTTTGTTGTTATCTTTAGATATTACATTGTTTATGTATTCACTC
Organism: Biomphalaria glabrata; assembly: GCF_947242115.1. Classification (NCBI taxonomy): domain Eukaryota; kingdom Metazoa; phylum Mollusca; class Gastropoda; family Planorbidae; genus Biomphalaria; species Biomphalaria glabrata. The sequence continues at coordinate 22,727,319 of NC_074720.1, forward strand.
TGCAGCTGTCTGCTTACTTTTTGGGTTAGGTGTTTAATTTTTATATACTATTCTACTAATTGTATTATTATAGTTATAGTCATAGTCTATATAGATCTAGATCTATAAGTATAATCTACTATCTAGTCTAGATTAGAACTTTCAACTAGATCTAGATGATCTAGATATAGTACTAGACTATAATTTAATAAGTAGACTATATTAAATATATAATAAAAATTATAATAATAGATTAGATTATTAGATATATTATGTATATTTATATATAATTATAATCTATAATTCTATAGATCTAGAGTATAATAAACAAATAGATCTAGGCTCTAGACTCTAGAGGTCTATCTGATTCTATTTCTCAAGACTTAGACTCTAGATCTAGATCTAGACTTAAATAGTTGTCACATTTCTTTTTAAATTGTCTGTCACACCACACCACAGTCACAGTCACTAGATATAGTAATAGAATAATAGATCTATCATTTAGATCTAGATTAGAATCTAGATGTAGTCTAGATGTGTGAGATCTAAATCATTTGAATTTGATTGTCACTGTGACTCATTGAAGTTGAACTCATTGCATTTCAAGAGTCATTCATTGTCAATTGAATTGATTACCTTTTATTTTCCCCATCTTAATAATTCCACAAAGAAATTTGATAGATCTAGTCTAGTTGAAAAAAGAAATACCAGGGGCTAAACTATAATTAAAACTGGTCTACTGGAGTCTTTAGAATAATTTAATCTAGAGATATTTCTCAAGATCTAATGACGTCTAGTCCAGTAGAGTAGTAGGTCTATATCTTTAGAATAGATTTAATAGGTTATCTCAGCAACCTTTGAACCCACCACTACGAGGCTGCCAACCTAGATTCCTAGGACAATAATCGCCACCGGTAACATAAACTGGAAAAACATAACCAAGAAAAACTTAAAAAAAACCAACAAAAAAAAAAACACAAACCAACAAAAAAAAAAACACAAACAAACAAAAAGAACACTCCCTTTAAACAACTTATAGAGCAATTATTTTTCTCTTAATAACTATATGTGATGGCCGGAGGCCGAGGTTCGAATCCTGGAGAAGACTAGGATTTTTAATTTCGGGATCTTTGGGCCCCTCTGAGTCCACCCATCTCTAATGAGTACCTGACACTAGTTGGGGAAAGTAAAGGCGGTCGGTCGTTGGACTCGTGATGGCCACACGACACCCTCGTTAACCGTTGACCACAAAAAAAAAACAACAGATGACCTTAACATCATCTGCCCTATACATCGCAAGGTCTAAAAGGGGAACTTTACTTTACTATGAGAACCATCGAGATCGCTGTTGAGTTGAGGATTCAATAAAGGACATTAAAACATATATATGTAGGCCGCGCCTGACCATATGTTGTTTCAACAGAGTGGCTGTGACTATTGCTTGCTGTTCGGTCCAAGAAAGAAACTTAAGAAGTGTCAATCAACGAAATACTCAACGCATTCCCTAGGACAAAGAGATCAGTTGAAGAAACCACAAGATTTAATCACTGTTTCTAAGTAAACTCTATAGGCCAGTGATGCTCACCTTAATCGACCGGCGGACCATTTTAATATCCAACACTTCTGTCGCGGGCCAGATCAACAAAAAGGTTAAAAAAAAAAGGGGGGGGGGAAATTATTTGGGAAATAGACAATAAACCATTTTTATTAGAAACCCGAGAATCTAGTATTTACATTAATTTATTAGAAGTTTATCCTAAACAACTTTTAAATATTCGGCTGAGTAGACGAGACGCCAAGTGGAAGCAATGTCTCGAGATGTTCGCCCATGAGACGCCAAGTGGAAGCAATGTCTCGAGATGTTCTTCCATGAGACACCAAGTGGAAGCAATGTCTCGAGATGTTCGCCCATGAGACGATAACGTAACATAGACTACGAACGATTCGTCACTGAAAGGGTTTGTGTCCAAACTAATAATTGCTTGTAATGACTGTGATCATCCGTGAAGCTTGTTTTCGGAGATTTAGAAAATGTTCACCAAGCAACACGGATTACAAATCAATTGTCTGCATCATTTGAAATTTGTCCAGCAGGGAGGTTCTAGTTTTGTAAGCTCTGTCTGTGCACACATTGATTTTGTAGGTGAACGAAACCACAGAGGCTCGGTTCCATTTGACTTGACAACTTTTCTAATAGCTGTTGCTGTCAACCATACATGTGGCACCATCAGTAGTCACACTCCCACTAATTTCTAGAAGGGAGAAAGAGTCTCTGTGATGGTTGAAGCTTCGTTGACAGTGTTTCGCCAGTGATGCTCCTAATAGCTACAACTACTCTGATTTCAAGACTATTGCTTTTATCTCGAATAAATACAAAGATTTTGAGAGTTATCAGATATGTCGTGAGACTCGTCAGCGTTTACAGAAAATAGCCTTACAGCCTACTCATTTTGTTCTCTTTTATGTACATATTCTCAATTCTTCAGTCTAGGTGTCCTTTTACAATCTCGTCAGAAACCAAGAATGCCGCATTATTTACTTGTGCGATTTCATACATCTGTTTAATTTTATGTTTTTTAAAAAGGGCCACTCTTTCTCTGAAAAAAAAAAAATGGTACCATTGTACCAACCCATTTACCTTAACGTAGTGTAAGATATTTTTTAACGTTTTTTTTTGTGGACAGTGGCTTTTATACACTTTGTGTCGAGGTTTCGGCGGGCCGGATAGAACCACGTCGCGGGCCGGATGTGGCCCGCGGGCCGTATTTTGGGCATCACTGCTATAGGCCTATGGTTCAAAGTCATTGAAGCATGTATTTCTGCGTTATCTTTTGTTGTTTATATTTTTTTATATTCCCCGAAAGTTTTTTTTTTAAAGGGATGTTGATATGGTGCCAAGAGTTGCCATGACATTGGAGGCCAATAGGCCTACGAGGAAAGCGCAAACATGGACGTCCTCATATAACTTGGCCCCACAACTTCATGGAGGACCTCAGAACAGTGGACACCAGGTGGGAGGAGGCTTTAGACATTGCCAGTGACAGATATCTTATCTTATCTTTTATAATACAGACATATATCTTTGTGAAGACAGCTTGCGCCCGGTGCACCCGTTTTGTCTAAAACGTTACCGTACGTGCTTACAAGGGGAATGTAAAAATGGTTTTAAAAAATCTCATGTATTTGCATTGTAGTTATTTTATACTTGAGTATGAATCAGGTCACAACGACATTAGCACCAAATTTTAAGAAATTAAACTATTAATTAAAGGGACGTCATTTCATTTTCTAAGTAGAATCTTTCTTATCATTTGTTCAGAAAGGGGGGAAGGGCATCTCTATTGGAGGAGGGTGTGACCTCTTATGGAAGGCGCGACGTCCGGACCATTGGCGAGGGGTGAAGCCGTTCAAATTTAAAATGTGTATTTCATTGTAGTTATCAATCAACGTTTGAATATGAACCCAGTCAAATAACATTAGTATCAATGTTTGAATATGAACCCAGTCAAATAACATTAGTATCAATGTTTGAATATGAACCCAGTCAAATAACATTAGTATCAACGTTTGAATATGAACCCAGTCAAATAACATTAGTATCAATGTTTGAATATGAACCCAGTCAAATAACATTAGTATCAATGTTTGAATATGAACCCAGTCAAATAACATTAGTATCAATGTTTGAATATGAACCCAGTCAAATAACATTAGTATCAACGTTTGAATATGAACCCAGTCAAATAACATTAGTATCAACGTTTGAATATGAACCCAGTCAAATAACATTAGTATCAACGTTTGAATATGAACCCAGTCAAATAACATTAGTATCAACGTTTGAATATGAACCCAGTCAAATAACATTAGTATCAATGTTTGAATATGAACCCAGTCAAATAACATTAGTATCAATGTTTGAATATGAACCCAGTCAAATAACATTAGTATCAATGTTTGAATATGAACCCAGTCAAATAACATTAGTATCAACGTTTGAATATGAACCCAGTCAAATAACATTAGTATCAACGTTTGAATATGAACCCAGTCAAATAACATTAGTATCAACGTTTGAATATGAACCCAGTCAAATAACATTAGTATCAACGTTTGAATATGAACCCAGTCAAATAACATTAGTATCAATGTTTGAATATGAACCCAGTCAAATAACATTAGTATCAATGTTTGAATATGAACCCAGTCAAATAACATTAGTATCAACGTTTGAATATGAACCCAGTCAAATAACATTAGTATCAATGTTTCAAAAGTTAAACTACTTGAAGTTAAAGACTGCCAAAAAGTTCCGATCATATTCTTTGAAGTTGGATCAAAACAAAAACGTTTGCGACCAGACTTCTTACTTTACACAAAGTTTGGCCGATCCTAAATAAAGTTAGGCTATTTTCGCTTCAGTACAACACACAGCCAGGCTTAATGTTTATGTTTACACTTAACCAACCAATCGTATTGCTTTCGTCTTCTTTCCAAAATATAACTCTAGTTGTGAACTCCGTTCACAAGGTGCTATCTGTAGTAATCCTTGGGACATCAGAATTATGTTGATTGTCTCTGCAACTGGATTATAATTTAATTCTCTGTTTTCTGGATAATATTTTACATGTCTTCAATCTTGTTTAATTGTGTGTGATAGCCGCATGACATTATTCAAATTCAACAGAAGGAGCACGGCCATTGGTATATAATTAACACAAAATATTAGGTAAGTGTTTTCTTCTTCGTGACCATAGGAAACTGACATGGAATAAAGTAAATAGCCTGTCTGATTGAGTTTTCTTAAAGTTTGAAACTAAATTATAGACTGTATTGTCTGCGTGTTTAAATAAATGAATGAAATATTAAATAATTCTATTGAAGTCGTTTTAAAATTTGACTATTCCATTAGGCCTACTACTTACAGCGCGGGCTATTCAACTAAACAATAATATTTATTTTGTATTCAATGTTACATCTTTGTATTTATTTACTATGATTTTCTGCATAGTAGGCTACAGCTGTGAGTGCTTTTTTTTTAAATTTGTAGATGACGTCATCGTTATGAAGCCTGCTGTCCGTGATGTATCTCTTTGATAAACTTACATTGTCTTTGTGAATGTATGTGCTGTGGACTGTGGTACAACTTACATTGTCTTTGTGAATGTATGTGCTGTGGACTGTGGTACAACTTACATTGTCTTTGTGAATGTATGTGCTGTGGACTGTGGTACAACTTACATTGTCTTTGTGAATGTATGTGCTGTGGACTGTGGTACAATTCACATTGTCTTTATCTTTTACGTTTTTTTTTTCATTCTTATGCGATACAATTGTAATGAAGTCATCAATAAAATTAATTTTGCTTTTAATGCAGGTCTTCTACTAAAGTGGAAATCATCAAGGCCATCAAAAGTGCAAAAAGTGGAAAGGTGGCAGGCCCAGATGGTATATATTAAAGCAGACCCCAAACATCAGATGAAATGCTAAATTTGCTACTGTGCAAGATTTGGTAACAAGAACAGGTCCCTAAAATCTGGTAGCTAGGTTACCTATCAATGTACCCACATTTGACCACATTGCCATATTACAGATTATCCTAGAACTTTTGCAGATTGCCTTCGGCAGTATTGACAGACTTGGACGCTGATGAATCATTACGACTTGAACCAAAGTTCAACACTATTATTGAACAGTTTACAATGGCTCATCTCGCCAAGTGATAGGCCTACACCACTGTGAGCCTACACCACTGTGAGCCCGCCACCAATCCTTTTGTAGTAAAAGACAAGGATGTGTTTTCTTGATATTTTTGTTGGTGATTGATTGGGTCATGAATAAGACAGGCTCCAACAATAAAACATTGGCCTACTGTTCACCCTAACATAACCTGTAGAAGACAAGTGCCTCTTATCTCATATGCAACGAAGCGCCCAGGCCAAACTGACAAGATACTCGGAATCAATAAATAGAAAACTGAGGTTACTAACAGTCACAAACATGAACGTTAAGTCGGTCCTTATATACGGAGAATTATAAAAAAAACATATGGAAAAACTCCAGCAGACCTTCAAAAAATTTCTCTACTCAGGACATCCGAAAAGATATCTACTGTCAAATTCAAGGGAAAGAACCTAACAGAAACTCATACCCAAAAATATTAAAAAGCGTAAATGGAGCTGGACAGACAACTCTTTGGGAAACTACTAGATCTACCAATATTGCAAGGCAGCCACTTAATGACTTGATATCCGCATGGAAAGAGGAAAGTGGGCAGGCTCAAACAAACCTGAAAGACGTCAGATTTGCGAAGCTGAGGATACTGGAACCACATAGCCCATAGCATGCATATGCCATGGGAGCAGATTCAAATCAGCCAGTAGAAGGAAGGCGCACAAGAATAAATCAAGTAAGTCAATGCTGTAGCTGTAGCCGCTGTAGGCATTAAACATTTTAGATCTAGATCTATTTTTGTTTCGTTAATTTGTCTTCTTTTCTTTATTTGTTATATTATATATATATAGATAGATCTAGAGGTCTAGATCCAGATTCTTTATATGATATGCTAGTCTACTTCTATTAAAGATCAAATGAATAAATCTTTATATCAATCTAGTCAATCTACTGGATCATGTCAATCATATTCCATATCATAATCATGACAATCAATTCAATAATATTGAATGATATTCATCTAAAAAAATGATCTATCTAGCAATATTCAATCTAGATATCTACTAGTGAGTACTACTACTAATCACTACTGAATAATTACACACTACCTATGATTAAATAGATTCTACTACACTCTAGCTCTCAATAAACCTCAAATAGACTAGACTAGATCTACACATACTTCACATACATAGATAGATAATTTAAAGCACCTTAAAGAGGTTTAGTCACCCCCCTAATGTTTAATTATTATGTTATAGTTTTTGTTTAAACTTAGTTTCAGGTGTTGCTTTAGGTTTAGTAGCCAGAATTGTTTTTTAAAGAAAAAGCCACTGCAACAATCATGAGCAGTCAAGACTCCGTCACTGGTCCGTACTGTTTATTGTGACCCACACTCTTCCCCTGCGATAATGGGCATTTATGACTCCATTACCAGGCCATTTGGCCTCACATTCTCCTTCCCCGAGATCATGGGCAGTCAAAGACTCCGTCACTAATCTTTACTGTTTATGGCCACACACTATCCTCCCCCGAGATAATGGGCAGTCAAGACTCCGTCACTGGTCCGTACTGTTTATTGTGACCCACACTCTTCCCCTGCGATAATGGGCATTTTTGACTCCATCACCGGGCCATTTGGCCTCACATTCTCCTCATGGGCAGTCAAGACTCCATCACCGGGCCATTTGTCCTCACATTCTCCTCATGGGCAGTCAAGACTTCGTCACTTGGCATAGTGTTTATGGCGACACACACTCCTCCGTGAGATCATGGGCAGTCAAGAGACTCAAGACTCTGTAACCTGGCCGTAGTGTTTAGGCCAGATATCCTCCCCTTTTATCATGGGCAGTCAAAACTCCATCCATGAACCTTACAGTGTATTATATAATAAACTCCTCCCCTTTGATGGTGGGAACTCGAGATTACATTATAATTTTTTTTTAATATCTGTGACTTTTTTTTCCCAAAGCTTTAATCAATTCATTCTGTCTTTCTTTATGTCCTTTTGTCTAATTAGCTTTTAAACTTTTCACTCTTATTCATTGTCGATTATTTAAAAAATGAACCAATGAGTTCAATAGTTATTGATAATTTATTTTTTTGTATTGAACAAGGGAAAGAATCAGTTCTTGACATAGGTAGAGACATAAGTTGAATTACTCCCCTTTATTTATACTTCATTTGAAAGTATTTTCTACCTCAGTGACTTTTTTTTTTCTTGCTACTAGACTTCTCTTTTGGTCATGCATATATCCATCACTGGAACACATTGCTTGCGGCCACACATCACTTTAAATCTCAGATTTTTTTGGATAGACATTACTCTGTTTCAGATATATATACATTTTTAAAATTTGAAACTCCTCTGCTGGCATACTTGTAATGGCTAGATAATTCACTGCTACTGAAACATTGATCAAGGGTATGCAAATACTTTATTTACGGAAACTAAACCTAACTGCAGTGACAATATTTTCTAATTTAGTTAAGATTAAGGGACAGATATCACTCTGTTGCGAGACATTTCATACCGCTGATGGCCATAGAATATACGCTGCTAAGACATTGATCATGGGCAGACAGAACTTCATTGCCTATAACTAAAGACATAATATATAAATCTTTTGTTTGTTTTCTTTAAATTTGATTATTTTATTTAATATTTTGTCCTTGTTAATGTGTCCTCAGTTTTATATGTTAGCCCTTTCTTCCCCCGTGTGTGTTTCGGGGTCCTAGCTAGAGCTAGGTGCTAGAATAGACCCACTGTCTTGACCTAATGGCATGTCGTAAGAGGCGACTAATGGTCATGTCTTGTCTGTGTGTGTCTTTTTTTTTTGTTAGTGACTAAATTAATTTAAAGCACCTTAAAGAGGTTTAGTCACCCTAATGTTTAATTATTAAGTTATAGTTTTTGTTTAAACTTAGTTTCAGGTGTTGCTTTAGGTAAAGTAGCCAGAATTGTTTTTTTTTTAGGAAGAAACCACTGCAACGATCATGGTAATCAAGACTCCCTCATTGGTCCGTATTGTTTATGGCGACACATTCTTCTCCCCGAGATCATGGGCAGTCACGACTCCGTCAATGGTCCGTACTGTTTATGGCGAAGCACACTATTCCAATGCGATCATGGGCAGTAAATACTCCATCACTTGGCCATTTGGCCACATAATTTCCACCCCTAGACCATGGGCAGACATGACACCGTCACTTGGCCATATGGCCACAAATTCTCTCTTCGAGATCATGGGCAGACAAGACTCCGTCAATGGGCCATACTATTTATGGCTACACACTCTCCTCTCCCAAGATCATGAGTATTCAATACTCCGTCATTGGTGCGTACTGTTTATAGCGACACACTCTCCTCCCCTGCGAGATCATAAGCAGTCACGACTCCGTCACCGGGCCGTATGGTCACACATTCCCCTCCTCGAAATCATGGACAGTAATGTCTCCGTCGTCGGGCTATTGGGCCACACGTTTTCCTTCTCTGAAATCATGGGCAGTCAAGACTCCGTCACCGGGCCATATGGCCACACATTTTCCTTCCCCGATATCATAAGCCGTCAAGACTCCGACACTAGTCGTACTGTTTATGGCCACACAATCTCCTTTTCCAAGATCATGGGCAGTCAAGACTCCGTCATCGGGCCATATGGCCACACATTCTCCTTCCTCGATATCATGGGCAGTCGAGACTCCTTCACTAGTCGTTCTGTTTATGGCGACACAAACTCCTTTTCGAGATCATGGGTAGTCAATACTCCGTTATCGGGCCATATGGCCACACATTCTCCTTCCTCGATATCATGGGCAGTCAAGACTTCGTCACTAGTCGTACTGTTTATGGCCACACAATCTCTTTTTTCGATATCATGGTCATTCAAGACTCCGTCATTAGTCGTACTGTTTATGGCCACACAATCTCTTTTTTCGATATCATGGGTAGTCAATACTCCGTCACCGGGCCATATGGCCACACAATCTCTTTTTTCGATATCATGGGTAGTCAATACTCCGTCACCGGGCCATATGGCCACACAATCTCTTTTTTCGATATCATGGGTAGTCAATACTCCGTCACCGGGCCATATGGCCACACAATCTCTTTTTTCGATATCATGGGTAGTCAATACTCCGTCACCGGGCCATATGGCCACACAATCTCTTTTTTCGATATCATGGGTAGTCAATACTCCGTCACCGGGCCATATGGCCACACATTCTCCTTTTCCGAGATCATGGGTAGTCAAAACTCCGTTACCGGTCCATATGGCCACACATTCTCCTTCCTGGATATCATGGGCAGTCAAGACTCCGTCACCGGGCCATATGGCCACACATTCTTTTTCCTGGATATCATGGGCAGTCAAGACTCCGTCACCGGGCCATATGGCCACACATTCTCCTTTCCCGATATCATGGGCAGTCAAGACTTCGTCACTAGTACTGTTTATGGCGACACAATATCCTTTTCCGAGATCATGGGTAGTCAATACTCCGTCACCGGGCCATAAGGCCACACATTCTTCTTCCTCGATATCATGGTCATTCAAGACTCCGTCATTATTCGTACTGTTTATGGCCACACAATCTCTTTTTTCGATATCATGGGTAGTCAATACTTCGTCACCGGGCCATATGGCCACACATTCTCCTTTCCCGATATCATGGGCAGTCAAGACTTCGTCACTAGTACTGTTTATGGCGACACAATCTCCTTTTCCGAGATCATGGGCAGTCAAGACTCCGTCACCGGGCCATATGGCCACACATTCTCCTTTCCCGATATCATGGGCAGTCAAGACTTCGTCACTAGTACTGTTTATGGCGACACAATCTCCTTTTCCGAGATCATGGGTAGTCAATACTCCGTCACCGGGCCATATGGCCACACATTCTTCTTCCTCGATATCATGGGCAGTCAAGACTCCGTCATTAGTCGTACTGTTTATGGCCACACAATCTCTTTTTTCGATATCATGGGTAGTCAATACTCCGTCACCGGGCCATATGGCCACACATTCTCCTTTTCCGAGATCATGGGTAGTCAAAACTCCGTTACCGGTCCATATGGCCACACATTCTCCTTCCTGGATATCATGGGCAGTCAAGACTCCGTCACCGGGCCATATGGCCACACATTCTTTTTCCTGGATATCATGGGCAGTCAAGACTCCGTCACCGGGCCATATGGACACACATTCTCCTTTCCCGATATCATGGGCAGTCAAGACTTCGTCACTAGTACTGTTTATGGCGACACAATCTCCTTTTCCGAGATCATGGGCAGTCAAGACTCCGTCTCCGGGCCATATGGCCACACATTCTCCTTCCTGGATATCATGGGCAGTCAAGACTCCGTCATTAGTCGTACTGTTTATGGCCACACAATCTCTTTTTTCGATATCATGGGTAGTCAATACTCCGTCACCGGGCCATATGGCCACACATTCTCCTTTTCCGAGATTATGGGTAGTCAATACTCCGTTACCGGTCCATATGGCCACACTTTCTCCTTTTCCGAGATCATGGGTAGTCAATACTCCGTCACCGGGCCATATGGCCACACATTCTCCTTCCTGGATATCATGGGCAGTCAAGACTCCGTCACCGGGCCATATGGCCACACATTCTTTTTCCTGGATATCATGGGCAGTCAAGACTCCGTCACCGGGCCATATGGCCACACATTCTTTTTCCTGGATATCATGGGCAGTCAAGACTCCGTCACCGGGCCATATGGCCACACATTCTCCTTTCCCGATATCATGGGCAGTCAAGACTTCGTCACTAGTACTGTTTATGGCGACACAATCTCCTTTTCCGAGATCATGGGTAGTCAATACTCCGTCACCGGGCCATATGGCCACACATTCTCCTTCCCCGATATCATGGGCAGTCAAGACTCCGTCACTAGTCGTACTGTTTATGGCGACACAATCTCCTTTTCCGAGATCATGAATAATCAATACTCCGTCATCGGGCCATATGGCCACACATTCTCTTTCCTCGATATCATGGGCAGTCAAGACTCTGTCACCGGGCCATACAGTCACACACTCTCCTCCCCCGAGATCAATGGCAGTCAAGACTCCGTCACTTGTCCGTACTGTTTGTGGCGACACACTCTCCTCCCTCGAGATCATGGATAGTCAAAACTCCGTCACCGGGCGATTGGTCCACACATTGTCCTTCCCCGAGATCATGGGCAGTAAAGACATTGTCGTTTGGCCATAGTGTTTAAGGCCACACTTCCTCCTCCCCCGAGATCATAGGCAGTAAAGACTGTCAATGTCAGTACTTTTTAGAGCCAGACACTCTCCTCCCCCGAGATCATAGGCAGTAAAGACTCTGTCAATGTCAGTACTTTTTAGAGCCAGACACTCTCCTTCCCCGAGATCATAGGCAGTAAAGACTGTCAATGTCAGTACTTTTTAGAGCCAGACACTCTCCTCCCCCGAGATCATAGGCAGTAAAGACTGTCAATGTCAGTACTTTTTAGAGCCAGACACTCTCCTCCCCCGAGATCATAGGCAGTAAAGACTGTCAATGTCAGTACTTTTTAGAGCCAGACACTCTCCTTCCCCGAGAACATTGGCAGTAAGGACTCCGTCACTGGTCTGTAGTGTTTATGGTGACACACACTTCCTTTGCGAAAATGGGATTTAATGACTCCATCACCGGGCCGTTGGCCACACACTCTCCTTCCCCGAGATCATGGGCAGTCAAGACTCCGTAACCCTGCCGTAGTATTATGGCGACACACTCTTCCTTGAAATCATTGTAGTTAAGACTCCGTCACTGGTCCGTACTGTTTATGGCAACAATCACTCTTCATTCATGACTCCATCACCGGGCCATTTACAAAATTGTTTTCACGGGCAGTCAAGACTCCTTGAGATAATTGTAGTCAAGACTCCTTTACTTGGCCGTAGTGTTTAAGGCCACACACACACACTTTTCCACTGCTATAAAAGGGTTTTCAAGAATCCGTCACTTGTCCGTACTGTTTATTGCGTTACACACTCTTACTTTGCGATAATGTACATTGATTACCCCGTCACCGGTCTATTCCACTGCGACTAAGAACAGTCAGAATTGAGTCACTGGTCCGTACTGTTTATGGCTAATATAACTACCCATGATCTTATCTTTCTATTTGGCCACTACTTCGCCTCTCCAACTCGCCTAATATGAGACATCCGCCGATCTGACTGCCCATGTTCTTACTTTAGATTTCCGCAGAACCGTCCACTCCTTCGTTACGCTGATCCAACTATCCATGATCTTAATTTTCTTTTTGACCATAAGTTGGCCGCTACTTTCCAACTGCAACTCGCCTAATATTAGACATCCGCCGATCTGACTGCCAATAATCTTACTTTAGATTTCCACCGAAACATCCAATCCTTCGTTACGCTTATAAAACTACCCATGATCTTAATTTTGGTCATAAGTTGGCCACTACTTTTCTGTTCCTTTTCGCTTAATATTAGACATCCGCCGTACTGACTGCTCATGTTCTTTCGTTTTATTTTTCCAACCCTACCACACATCTGCCCATTCTTTCCGCCAATCCAAATACCTATAGCCTTAACTTTCTATTTGGCCATAAGTTGGCCACTACTTCGCCGTTCCTACTAGCCTAATAATATGACATTTGCCGATGTGACTGCCCATGTTGTAACTTTAGTTTTCCGACCCTACCACAACTCTTTTGGGCCTACTACCGATTTATAGCACTTTTGTTATTAGGACTGCCCATGAGTACACATTGTTTTCGCAGATCTTTTTATTTGGCCATAAGTTGGCCACTACTTCGCCTCTCCAACTCGCCTAATGAAACATCCGCCGACCTCACTGCCCATGTTCTTACTTTAGATTTCCGCCGAACCGTCCACTCTTTCGTTACGCTGATCTAACTACCCATGATCTTATCTTTCTATTTGGCCATAAGATGGCCACTACTTGGCCACTTTAATTCGCCAATTAGACATCCGCCTATGTGAATGCCCATGTTTATACTTTAGATTTCCGCCGAACCGTCTACTCGTTCGTTGCGCCTACTTTTGTTTTATAACACTTTCGCCATTAGGACTACCCATAGTCTAATATTTCTATTTGGCCATAAGTTGGCCACTACTTCGCCGTTACTACTCGGCTAATAATATGACATCCGCCGATGTGACTGCCCATGTTGTAACTTTAGTTTTCCGATCCTACCACACCTCTGTTGGGGATACTACCGATTTTTAGCACTTTTGTTATTAGGACAGCCCATAAGTAGACATTCTTTTCGCCGATCCAACTACCCATGATCTTATCTTTATATTTGGTCATAAGTTGGCCACTACTTCGCCACTTTAACTCGCCAAATATTAGACATCCACCCATCTGACTGCCCATGTTCTTACTTTAGATTTCCGCCGAACCGTCCACTCCTTCGTTACGCTGATCCAAATACTCATGATCTATCTTTCTATTAGGCCATAAGTTGGCCACTACTTTGCCACATTAATTCGCCTAATATTGGACATCCGCCGATCTGACTGCCCATGTTCTTACTTTAGATTTCCGCCGAACCGTCCACTCCTTCGTTACGCTGATCCAACTACCCATGATCTTATCTTTCTAGTTGGACACTACTTGGCCACTTTAACTCGCCAAATATTAGACATCCGCCGATCTGACTGCCCATGTTCTTACTTTAGATTTCCGCCGAACCGTCCACTCTTTCGTTACGCTGATCTAACTACCCATGATCTTATCTTTCTATTTGGCCATAAGATGGCCACTACTTGGCCACTTTAATTCGCCAATTAGACATCCGCCAATGTGACTGCCCATGTTGTAACTTTAGTTTTCCGATCCTACCACACCTCTGTTGGGGATACTACCGATTTTTAGCACTTTTGTTATTAGGACAGCCCATAAGTAGACATTCTTTTCGCCGATCCAACTACCCATGATCTTATCTTTATATTTGGTCATAAGTTGGCCACTACTTCGCCACTTTAACTCGCCAAATATTAGACATCCACCGATCTGACTGCCCATGTTCTTACTTTAGATTTCAGCCGAACCGTCCACTCCTTCGTTACGCTGATCCAAATACCCATGATCTATCTTTCTATTAGGCCATAAGTTTTTGCCACATTAATTCGCCTAATATTGGACATCCGCCGATCTGACTGCCCATGTTCTTACTTTAGATTTCCGCCGAACCGTCCACTCCTTCGTTACGCTGATCCAACTACCCATGATCTTATCTTTCTAGTTGGACACTACTTGGCCACTTTAACTCGCCAAATATTAGACATCCGCCGATCTGACTGCCCATGTTCTTACTTTAGATTTCCGCCGAACCGTCCACTCTTTCGTTACGCTGATCTAACTACCCATGATCTTATCTTTCTATTTGGCCATAAGATGGCCACTACTTGGCCACTTTAATTCGCCAATTAGACATCCGCCAATGTGACTGCCCATGTTGTAACTTTAGTTTTCCGATCCTACCACACCTCTGTTGGGGATACTACCGATTTTTAGCACTTTTGTTATTAGGACAGCCCATAAGTAGACATTCTTTTCGCCGATCCAACTACCCATGATCTTATCTTTATATTTGGTCATAAGTTGGCCACTACTTCGCCACTTTAACTCGCCAAATATTAGACATCCACCGATCTGACTGCCCATGTTCTTACTTTAGATTTCAGCCGAACCGTCCACTCCTTCGTTACGCTGATCCAAATACCCATGATCTATCTTTCTATTAGGCCATAAGTTTTTGCCACATTAATTCGCCTAATATTGGACATCCGCCGATCTGACTGCCCATGTTCTTACTTTAGATTTCCGACGAACCGTCCACTCCTTCGTTACGCTGATCCAACTACCCATGATCTTATCTTTCTAGTTGGACACTACTTGGCCACTTTAACTCGCCAAATATTAGACATCCGCCGATCTGACTGCCCATGTTCTTACTTTAGATTTCCTCCTAACCGTCCACTCACTCGTTACGCTAATCCAACTACCCATGATCTTATCTTTTATTTGGCCATAAGTTCGCCACTACTTCGCCTCTCCAACTCGCCTTATATTAAGACATCCGCCGATCTGACTGCCCATGTTCTTTCTTTAAATTTCCGCAGAACCGTCCACTCCTTCGTTACCCTGAACAAACTACCCATGATCTTATCTTTCAATTTGGCCATAAGTTGGCCACTACTTGGCCTCTTTAACCTGCCTAAAATTAGACATCCGACGATGTGACTGCCCATGTTCTAACTTATGTTTTCCGACCCTACCACACCTCTGTTGGGCCTACATCCGATTTATAGCATTTTTGTTCTTAGGCCTGCCCATGAGTAGACATTCTTTTCACCGATTTTTCTATTTGGCCATAAGTTGGCCACTACTTCGTCGTTTCAACTCCCCTAATATGAGACATCCGCCGATCTGACTGCCCATGTTCTTACTTTATATTTCCGCCGAACCGTCCACTCCTTCGTTACGCTGATCCAACTACCCATGATCTTATCTTTCTAGTTGGCCACTACTTGGCCACTTTAACTCAACAAATATTAGACATCCGCCGATCTGACTGCCCATGTTCTTACTTTAGATTTACGCCGAACCGTCCACTCCCTCGTTACCCTGAACCAAGTACCCATGATCTTAATTTTCTTTTTGGCCATAAGTTGGCCACTACATTTGTGTTCCTTTTCGGTTAATATGAGACATCCGCCATACTGACTGCCCATGTTTTTACTTTATATTTCCGCCGAACCGTCCACTCCTTCGTTACGCTGATCCAACTACCCATGATCTTATCTTTTATATGGCCATAAGTTGGCCACTACTTCGCCTCTCCAACTCGCCTAATATTAAGACATCCGCGGATCTGACTGCCCATGTTCTTACTTTAGATTTCCGCCGAACCGTCCACTCCTTCGTTACGCTGATCCAACTACCCATGATCTTATCTTTCTAGTTGGCCACAACTTGGCCACTTTAACTCGCCAAATATTAGACATCCGCCGATCTGACTGCCCATGTTCTTTCTTTAGATATCCGCAGAACCGTCAAATCCTTCGTTACGCTGAACAAACTACCCATGATCTTTATTTTCTTTTTGGCCATAAGTTGGCCACTACTTTTCTGTTCCTTTTCGGTTAATATGAGACATCCGCCATACTGACTGCCCATGTTCTTACTTTGTATTTCTGCCGAACCGTCCACTGCTTTGTTACGCTGATCTAACTACCCATGATCTTATCTTTTATATGGCCATAAGTTGGCCACTACTTGGCCTCTTTAACCTGCCTAAAATTAGTCATCCGCCGATGTGACTGCCCATGTTCTTACTTTAGATTTCCGCCGAACCGTCCACTCCTTCGTTACGCTAATCAAATACCCCTGATCATACCTTTCTATTAGGCCATAAGTTGGCCACTACTTTGCCACTTTAATTCGCCTAATATTGGACATCCGCCGATCTGACTGCCCATGTTCTTACTTTAGATTTCCGCCGAACCGTCCACTCCTTCGTTACGCTGATCCAACTACCCATGATCTTATCTTTTATTTGGCCATAAGTTGGCCACTACTTCGCCTCTCCAACTCGCCTAATATTAAGACATCCGCCGATCTGACTGCCCATGTTCTTACTTTAGATTTCCGCCGAACCGTCTATTCGTTCGTTGCGCCTTCATTTGTTTTATAACACTTTCGCCATTAGAACTACCCATAGCCTAATATTTCTATTTGGCCATAAGTTGGCCACTACTTCGCCGTTCCTACTAGCCTAATAATATGACATCCGCCGATGTGACTGCCCATGTTGTAACTTTAGTTTTCCGACCCTACCACAACTATTTTGGGCCTACTACCGATTTATAGCACTTTTGTTATTAGGACTGCCCATGAGTACACATTCTTTTTGCGATCTTTTTATTTGGCCATAAGTTGGCCACTACTTCGCCACTCTAACTCGCCTAATGAGACATCCGCCGATCTGACTGCCCATGTTCTTTCTTTAAATTTCCGCCGAACCGTCCACTCCTTCGTTACGCTAATCAAATACCCATGATCATACCTTTCTATTAGGCCATAAGTTGGCCACTACTTTGCCACTTTAATTCGGCTTATATTGGACATCCGCCGATCTGACTGCCCATGTTCTTACTTTAGATTTCCGCCGAACCGTCCACTCCTTCGTTACGCTGATCCAACTACCCATGATCTTATCTTTCTAGTTGGCCACTACTTGGCCACTTTAACTCAACAAATATTAGACATCCGCCGATCTGACTGCCCATGTTCTTACTTTAGATTTCCGCCGAACCGTGCACTCACTTGTTACGCTAATCCAACTACCCATGATCTTATCTTTTATTTGGCCATAAGTTGGCCACTACTTCGCCTCTCCAACTCGCCTAATATTAAGACATCCGCGGATCTGACTGCAAATGTTCTTACTTTAGATTTCCGCCGAACCGTCCACTCCTTCGTTACGCTGATCCAACTACCCATGATCTTATCTTTCTAGTTGGCCACAACTTGGCCACTTTAACTCGCCAAATATTAGACATCCGCCGATCTGACTGCCCATGTTCTTTCTTTAGATATCCGCAGAACCGTCAAATCCTTCGTTACGCTGAACAAACTACCCATGATCTTTATTTTCTTTTTGGCCATAAGTTGGCCACTACTTTTCTGTTCCTTTTCGGTTAATATGAGACATCCGCCATACTGACTGCCCATGTTCTTACTTTGTATTTCTGCCGAACCGTCCACTGCTTTGTTACGCTGATCTAACTACCCATGATATTATATTTCAATTTGGCCATAAGTTGGCCACTACTTGGCCTCTTTAACCTGCCTAAAATTAGACATCCGCCGATGTGACTGCCCATGTTCTTACTTTGTATTTCTGCCGAACCGTCCACTCCTTCGTTACGCTGATCCAACTACCCATGATCTTATCTTTCTAGTTGGCCACTACTTGGCCACTTTAACTCAACAAATATTAGACATCCGCCGATCTAACTGCCCATGTTCTTACTTTAGATTTCCGCCGAACCGTGCACTCACTTGTTACGCTAATCCAACTACCCATGATCTTATCTTTTATTTGGCCATAAGTTGGCCACTACTTCGCCTCTCCAACTCGCCTAATATTAAGACATCCGCCGATCTGATTGCCCATGTTCTTACTTTAGATTTCCGCCGAACCGTCCTCTTCTTCGTTACCCTGAACCAACTACCCATGATCTTAATTTTCTTTTTCGCCATAAGTTGGCCACTACATTTGTGTTCCTTTTCGGTTAATATGAGACATCCGCCAAACTGACTGCCCATGTTCTTACTTTATATTTCCGCCGAACCGTCCACTCCTTCGTTACGCTAATCAAATACCCATGATCATACCTTTCTATTAGGCCATAAGTTGGCCACTACTTTGCCACTTTAATTCGCCTAATATTGGACATCCGCCGATCTGACTGCCCATGTTCTTACTTTATATTTCCGCCGAACCGTCCACTCCTTCGTTACGCTGATCCAACTACCCATGATCTTATCTTTCTAGTTGGCCACTACTTGGCCACTTTAACTCAACAAATATTAGACATCCGCCGATCTGACTGCCCATGTTCTTACTTTAGATTTACGCCGAACCGTCCACTCCCTCGTTACCCTGAACCAAGTACCCATGATCTTAATTTTCTTTTTGGCCATAAGTTGGCCACTACATTTGTGTTCCTTTTCGGTTAATATGAGACATCCGCCATACTGACTGCCCATGTTTTTACTTTATATTTCCGCCGAACCGTCCACTCCTTCGTTACGCTGATCCAACTACCCATGATCTTATCTTTTATATGGCCATAAGTTGGCCACTACTTCGCCTCTCCAACTCGCCTAATATTAAGACATCCGCGGATCTGACTGCCCATGTTCTTACTTTAGATTTCCGCCGAACCGTCCACTCCTTCGTTACGCTGATCCAACTACCCATGATCTTATCTTTCTAGTTGGCCACAACTTGGCCACTTTAACTCGCCAAATATTAGACATCCGCCGATCTGACTGCCCATGTTCTTTCTTTAGATATCCGCAGAACCGTCAAATCCTTCGTTACGCTGAACAAACTACCCATGATCTTTATTTTCTTTTTGGCCATAAGTTGGCCACTACTTTTCTGTTCCTTTTCGGTTAATATGAGACATCCGCCATACTGACTGCCCATGTTCTTACTTTAGATTTACGCCGAACCGTCCACTCCTTCGTTACCCTGAACCAACTACCCATGATCTTAATTTTCTTTTTGGCCATAAGTTGGCCACTACTTGGCCTCTTTAACCTGCCTAAAATTAGTCATCCGCCGATGTGACTGCCCATGTTCTTACTTTAGATTTCCGCCGAACCGTCCACTCCTTCGTTACGCTAATCAAATACCCATGATCATACCTTTCTATTAGGCCATAAGTTGGCCACTACTTTGCCACTTTAATTCGCCTAATATTGGACATCCGCCGATCTGACTGCCCATGTTCTTACTTTAGATTTCCGCCGAACCGTCCACTCCTTCGTTACGCTGATCCAACTACCCATGATCTTATCTTTTATTTGGCCATAAGTTGGCCACTACTTCGCCTCTCCAACTCGCCTAATATTAAGACATCCGCCGATCTGACTGCCCATGTTCTTACTTTAGATTTCCGCCGAACCGTCTATTCGTTCGTTGCGCCTTCATTTGTTTTATAACACTTTCGCCATTAGAACTACCCATAGCCTAATATTTCTATTTGGCCATAAGTTGGCCACTACTTCGCCGTTCCTACTAGCCTAATAATATGACATCCGCCGATGTGACTGCCCATGTTGTAACTTTAGTTTTCCGACCCTACCACAACTATTTTGGGCCTACTACCGATTTATAGCACTTTTGTTATTAGGACTGCCCATGAGTACACATTCTTTTTGCGATCTTTTTATTTGGCCATAAGTTGGCCACTACTTCGCCACTCTAACTCGCCTAATGAGACATCCGCCGATCTGACTGCCCATGTTCTTTCTTTAAATTTCCGCCGAACCGTCCACTCCTTCGTTACGCTAATCAAATACCCATGATCATACCTTTCTATTAGGCCATAAGTTGGCCACTACTTTGCCACTTTAATTCGGCTTATATTGGACATCCGCCGATCTGACTGCCCATGTTCTTACTTTAGATTTCCGCCGAACCGTCCACTCCTTCGTTACGCTGATCCAACTACCCATGATCTTATCTTTCTAGTTGGCCACTACTTGGCCACTTTAACTCAACAAATATTAGACATCCGCCGATCTGACTGCCCATGTTCTTACTTTAGATTTCCGCCGAACCGTGCACTCACTTGTTACGCTAATCCAACTACCCATGATCTTATCTTTTATTTGGCCATAAGTTGGCCACTACTTCGCCTCTCCAACTCGCCTAATATTAAGACATCCGCCGATCTGACTGCCCATGTTCTTTCTTTCAATTTCCGCAGAACCGTCCACTCCTTCGTTACCCTGAACAAACTACCCATGATCTTAATTTTCTTTTTGGCCATAAGTTGGCCACTACTTTTCTGTTCCTTTTCGGTTAATATGAGACATCCGCCATACTGACTGCCCATGTTCTTACTTTATATTTCCGCCGAACCGTCCACTCCTTCGTTACGCTAATGAAATACCCATGATCATACCTTTCTATTAGGCCATAAGTTGGCCACTACTTTGCCACTTTAATTCGCCTAATATTGGACATCCGCCGATCTGACTGCCTATGTTCTTACTTTAGATTTCCGCCGAACCGTCCACTCCTTCGTTACGCTGATCCAACTACCCATGATCTTATCTTTCTAGTTGGCCACTACTTGGCCACTTTAACTCAACAAATATTAGACATCCGCCGATTTGACTGCCCATGTTCTTACTTTAGATTTACGCCGAACCGTCCACTCCTTCGTTACCCTGAACCAACTACCCACGATCTTAATTTTCTTTTTGGCCATAAGTTGGCCACTACATTTGTGTTCCTTTTCGGTTAATATGAGACATCCGCCATACTGACTGCCCATGTTCTTACTTTATATTTCCGCCGAACCGTCCACTCCTTCGTTACGCTGATCCAACTACCCATGATCTTATCTTTCTAGTTGGCCACTGCTTGGCCACTTTAACTCGCGAAATATTAGACATCCGCCGATCTGACTGCCCATGTTCTTACTTTAGATTTCCGCCGAACCGTCCACTCACTCGTTACGCTAATCCAACTACCCATGATCTTATCTTTTATTTGGCCATAAGTTGGCCACTACTTCGCCTCTCCAACTCGCCTAATATTAAGACATCCGCGGATCTGACTGCAAATGTTCTTACTTTAGATTTCCGCCGAACCGTCCACTCCTTCGTTACGCTGATCCAACTACCCATGATCTTATCTTTCTAGTTGGCCACAACTTGGCCACTTTAACTCGCCAAATATTAGACATCCGCCGATCTGACTGCCCATGTTCTTTCTTTAGATATCCGCAGAACCGTCAAATCCTTCGTTACGCTGAACAAACTACCCATGATCTTTATTTTCTTTTTGGCCATAAGTTGGCCACTACTTTTCTGTTCCTTTTCGGTTAATATGAGACATCCGCCATACTGACTGCCCATGTTCTTACTTTGTATTTCTGCCGAACCGTCCACTGCTTTGTTACGCTGATCTAACTACCCATGATATTATCTTTCAATTTGGCCATAAGTTGGCCACTACTTGGCCTCTTTAACCTGCCTAAAATTAGACATCCGCCGATGTGACTGCCCATGTTCTTACTTTGTATTTCTGCCGAACCGTCCACTCCTTCGTTACGCTGATCCAACTACCCATGATCTTATCTTTCTAGTTGGCCACTACTTGGCCACTTTAACTCAACAAATATTAGACATCCGCCGATCTAACTGCCCATGTTCTTACTTTAGATTTCCGCCGAACCGTCCACTCCTTCGTTACGCTGATCCAACTACCCATAATCTTATCTTTCTAGTTGGCCACTACTTGGCCACTTTATTTCAACAAATATTAGACATCCGCCGATCTGACTGCCCATGTTCTTACTTTAGATTTCCGCCGAACCGTGCACTCACTTGTTACGCTAATCCAACTACCCATGATCTTATCTTTTATTTGGCCATAAGTTGGCCACTACTTCGCCTCTCCAACTCGCCTAATATTAAGACATCCGCCGATCTGATTGCCCATGTTCTTACTTTAGATTTCCGCCGAACCGTCCTCTTCTTCGTTACCCTGAACCAACTACCCATGATCTTAATTTTCTTTTTGGCCATAAGTTGGCCACTACATTTGTGTTCCTTTTCGGTTAATATGAGACATCCGCCAAACTGACTGCCCATGTTCTTACTTTATATTTCCGCCGAACCGTCCACTCCTTCGTTACGCTAATCAAATACCCATGATCATACCTTTCTATTAGGCCATAAGTTGGCCACTACTTTGCCACTTTAATTCGCCTAATATTGGACATCCGCCGATCTGACTGCCCATGTTCTTACTTTATATTTCCGCCGAACCGTCCACTCCTTCGTTACGCTGATCCAACTACCCATGATCTTATCTTTCTAGTTGGCCACTACTTGGCCACTTTAACTCAACAAATATTAGACATCCGCCGATCTGACTGCCCATGTTCTTACTTTAGATTTACGCCGAACCGTCCACTCCCTCGTTACCCTGAACCAAGTACCCATGATCTTAATTTTCTTTTTGGCCATAAGTTGGCCACTACATTTGTGTTCCTTTTCGGTTAATATGAGACATCCGCCATACTGACTGCCCATGTTTTTACTTTATATTTCCGCCGAACCGTCCACTCCTTCGTTACGCTGATCCAACTACCCATGATCTTATCTTTTATATGGCCATAAGTTGGCCACTACTTCGCCTCTCCAACTCGCCTAATATTAAGACATCCGCGGATCTGACTGCCCATGTTCTTACTTTAGATTTCCGCCGAACCGTCCACTCCTTCGTTACGCTGATCCAACTACCCATGATCTTATCTTTCTAGTTGGCCACAACTTGGCCACTTTAACTCGCCAAATATTAGACATCCGCCGATCTGACTGCCCATGTTCTTTCTTTAGATATCCGCAGAACCGTCAAATCCTTCGTTACGCTGAACAAACTACCCATGATCTTTATTTTCTTTTTGGCCATAAGTTGACCACTACTTTTCTGTTCCTTTTCGGTTAATATGAGACATCCGCCATACTGACTGCCCATGTTCTTACTTTGTATTTCTGCCGAACCGTCCACTGCTTTGTTACGCTGATCTAACTACCCATGATATTATCTTTCAATTTGGCCATAAGTTGGCCACTACTTGGCCTCTTTAACCTGCCTAAAATTAGACATCCGCCGATGTGACTGCCCATGTTCTTACTTTAGATTTCCGCCGAACCGTCCACTCCTTCGTTACGCTAATCAAATACCCATGATCATACCTTTCTATTAGGCCATAAGTTGGCCACTACTTTGCCACTTTAATTCGCCTAATATTGGACATCCGCCGATCTGACTGCCCATGTTCTTACTTTAGATTTCCGCCGAACCGTCCACTCCTTCGTTACGCTGATCCAACTACCCATGATCTTATCTTTTATTTGGCCATAAGTTGGCCACTACTTCGCCTCTCCAACTCGCCTAATATTAAGACATCCGCCGATCTGACTGCCCATGTTCTTACTTTAGATTTCCGCCGAACCGTCCACTCCTTCGTTACGCTGATCCAACTACCCATGATCTTATCTTTCTAGTTGGCCACAACTTGGCCACTTTAACTCGTCAAATATTAGACATCCGCCGATCTGACTGCCCATGTTCTTTCTTTAGATATCCGCAGAACCGTCAAATCCTTCGTTACGCTGAACAAACTACCCATGATCTTTATTTTCTTTTTGGCCATAAGTTGGCCACTACTTTTCTGTTCCTTTTCGGTTAATATGAGACATCCGCCATACTGACTGCCCATGTTCTTACTTTAGATTTACGCCGAACCGTCCACTCCTTCGTTACCCTGAACCAACTACCCATGATCTTAATTTTCTTTTTGGCCATAAGTTGGCCACTACATTTGTGTTTTTTTTCGGTTAATATGAGACATCCGCCATACTGACTGCCCATGTTCTTACTTTATATTTCCGCCGAACCGTCCACTCCTTCGTTACGCTGATCCAACTACCCATGATCTTATCTTTCTAGTTGGCCACTGCTTGGCCACTTTAACTCGCCAAATATTAGACATCCGCCGATCTGACTGCCCATGTTCTTACTTTAGATTTCCGCCGAATCGTGCACTCACTTGTTACGCTAATCCAACTACCCATGATCTTATCTTTTATTTGGCCATAAGTTGGCCACTACTTCGCCACTCTAACTCGCCTAATGAGACATCCGCCGATCTGACTGCCCATGTTCTTACTTTAGATTTCCGCCGAACCGTCTATTCGTTCGTTGCGCCTTCATTTGTTTTATAACACTTTCGCCATTAGAACTACCCATAGCCTAATATATCTATTTAGCCATAAGTTGGCCACTACTTCGCCGTTCCTACTAGCCTAATAATATGACATCCGCCGATGTGACTGCCCATGTTGTAACTTTAGTTTTCCGACCCTACCACAACTCTTTTGGGCCTACTACCGATTTATAGCACTTTTGTTATTAGGACTGCCCATGAGTACACATTCTTTTTGCGATCTTTTTATTTGGCCATAAGTTGGCCACTACTTCGCCACTCTAACTCGCCTAATGAGACATCCGCCGATCTGACTGCCCATGTTCTTTCTTTAAATTTCCGCCGAACCGTCCACTCCTTCGTTACGCTAATCAAATACCCATGATTATATCTTTCTTTTAGGCCATAAGTTGGCCACTACTTTGCCACTAAAATTCGAATAATATTGGACATCCGCCGATCTGACTGCCCATGTTCTTACTTTATATTTCCGCCGAACCGTCCACTCCTTCGTTACGCTGATTCAACTACCCATGATCTTATCTTTCTAGTTGGCCACTACTTGGCCACTTTAACTCGCCAAATATTAGACATCCGCCGATCTGACTGCCCATGTTCTTACTTTAGATTTCCTCCGAACCGTCCACTCACTCGTTACGCTAATCCAACTACCCATGATCTTATCTTTTATTTGGCCATAAGTTGGCCACTACTTCGCCTCTCCAACTCGCCTAATATTAAGACATCCGCCGATCTGATTGCCCATGTTCTTACTTTAGATTTCCGCCGAACCGTCCACTCCTTTGTTACGCTGATCCAACTACCCATGATTTTATCTTTCTAGTTGGCCACTACTTGGCCACTTTAACTCAACAAATATTAGACATCCGCCGATCTGACTGCCCATGTTCTTACTTTAGATTTCCGCCGAACCGTGCACTCACTTGTTACGCTAATCCAACTACCCATGATCTTATCTTTTATTTGGCCATAAGTCTGCCACTACTTCGCCTCTACAACTCGCCTAATATTAAGACATCCGCCGATCTGATTGCCCATGTTCTTACTTTAGATTTCCGCCGAACCGTCCACTTCTTCGTTACCCTGAACCAACTACCCATGATCTTAATTTTCTTTTTGGCCATAAGTTGGCCACTACATTTGTGTTCCTTTTCGGTTAATATGAGACATCCGCCATACTGACTGCCCATGTTCTTACTTTATATTTCCGCCGAACCGTCCACTCCTTCGTTACGCTAATGAAATACCCATGATCATACCTTTCTATTAGGCCATAAGTTGGCCACTACTTTGCCACTTTAATTCGCCTAATATTGGACATCCGCCGATCTGACTGCCTATGTTCTTACTTTATATTTCCGCCGAACCGTCCACTCCTTCGTTACGCTGATCCAACTACCCATGATCTTATCTTTCTAGTTGGCCACAACTTGGCCACTTTAACTCGTCAAATATTAGACATCAGCCGATCTGACTGCCCATGTTCTTTCTTTAGATATCCGCAGAACCGTCAAATCCTTCGTTACGCTGAACAAACTACCCATGATCTTTATTTTTTTTTTGGCCATAAGTTGGCCACTACTTTTCTGTTCCTTTTCGATTAATATGAGACATCCGCCATACTGACTGCCCATGTTCTTACTTTAGATTTACGCCGAACCGTCCACTCCTTCGTTACCCTGAACCAACTACCCATGATCTTAATTTTCTTTTTGGTCATAAGTTGGCCACTACATTTGTGTTCCTTTTCGGTTAATATGAGACATCCGCCATACTGACTGCCCATGTTCTTACTTTATATTTCCTCCGAACCGTCCACTCCTTCGTTACGCTGATCCAACTACCCATGATCTTATCTTTCTAGTTGGCCACTGCTTGGCCACTTTAACTCGCCAAATATAAGACATCCGCCGATCTGACTGCCCATGTTCTTACTTTAGATTTCCGCCGAACCGTGCACTCACTTGTTACGCTAATCCAACTACCCATGATCTTATCTTTTATTTGGCCATAAGTTGGCCACTACTTCGCCACTCTAACTCTCCTAATGAGACATCCGCCAATCTGACTGCCCATGTTTTTTCTTTAAATTTCCGCCGAACCGTCCACTCCTTCGTTACGCTAATCAAATACCCATGATCATACCTTTCTATTAGGCCATAAGTTGGCTACTACTTTGCCACTTTAATTCGCCTAATATTGGACATCCGCCGATCTGACTGCCAATGTTCTTACTTTAGATTTCCGCCGAACCGTCCACTCCTTCGTTACGCTGATCCAACTACCCATGATCTTATCTTTCTAGTTGGCCACAACTTGGCCACTTTAACTCGTCAAATATTAGACATCCGCCGATCTGACTGCCCATGTTCTTTCTTTAGATATCCGCAGAACCGTCAAATCCTTCGTTACGCTGAACAAACTACCCATGATCTTTATTTTCTTTTTGGCCATAAGTTGGCCACTACTTTTCTGTTCCTTTTCGGTTAATATGAGACATCCGCCATACTGACTTCCCATGTTCTTACTTTAGATTTACGCCGAACCGTCCACTCCTTCGTTACCCTGAACCAACTACCCATGATCTTAATTTTCTTTTTGGCCATAAGTTGGCCACTACATTTGTGTTCCTTTTCGGTTAATATGAGACATCCGCCATACTGACTGCCCATGTTCTTACTTTATATTTCCGCCGAACCGTCCACTCCTTCGTTACGCTGATCCAACTACCCATGATCTTATCTTTCTAGTTGGCCACTGCTTGGCCACTTTAACTCGCCAAATATTAGACATCCGCCGATCTGACTGCCCATGTTCTTACTTTAGATTTCCGCCGAACCGTGCACTCACTTGTTACGCTAATCCAACTACCCATGATCTTATCTTTTATTTGGCCATAAGTTGGCCACTACTTTGCCACTTTAATTCGCCTAATATTGGACATCCGCCGATCTGACTGCCCATGTTCTTACTTTAGATTTCCGCCGAACCGTCCACTCCTTCGTTACGCTGATCCAACTACCCATGATCTTATCTTTTATTTGGCCATAAGTTGGCCACTACATTTGTGTTCCTTTTCGGTTAATATGAGACATCCGCCATACTGACTGCCCATGTTCTTACTTTATATTTCCGCCAAACCGTCCACTCCTTCGTTACGCTAATCAAATACCCATGATCATACCTTTCTATTAGGCCATAAGTTGGCCACTACTTTGCCACTTTAATTCGCCTAATATTGGACATCCGCCGATCTGACTGCCCATGTTCTTACTTTAGATTTCCGCCGAACCGTCCTCTTCTTCGTTACCCTGATCCAACTACCCATGATTTTATCTTTCTAGTTGGCCACTGCTTGGCCACTTTAACTCGCCAAATATTAGACATCCGCCGATCTGACTGCCCATGTTCTTACTTTAGATTTCCGCCGAACCGTGCACTCACTTGTTACACTAATCCAACTACCCATGATCTTATCTTTTATTTGGCCATAAGTTGGCCACTACTTCGCCACTCTAACTCGCCTAATGAGACATCCGCCAATCTGACTGCCCATGTTCTTTCTTTAAATTTCCGCCGAACCGTCCACTCCTTCGTTACGCTAATCAAATACCCATGATCATACCTTTCTATTAGGCCATAAGTTGGCCACTACTTTGCCACTTTAATTCGCCTAATATTGGACATCCGCCGATCTGACTGCCCATGTTCTTACTTTAGATTTCCGCCGAACCGTCCACTCTTTCGTTACGCTGATCCAACTACCCATGATCTTATCTTTTATTTGGCCATAAGTTGGCCACTACTTCGCCTCTCCAACTCGCCTAATATTAAGACATCCGCCGATCTGACTGCCCATGTTCTTACTTTAGATTTCCGCCGAACCGTCCACTCCTTCGTTACGCTGATCCAACTACCCATGATCTTATCTTTCTAGTTGGCCACAACTTGGCCACTTTAACTCGTCAAATATTAGACATCCGCCGATCTGACTGCCCATGTTCTTTCTTTAGATATCCGCAGAACCGTCAAATCCTTCGTTACGCTGAACAAACTACCCATGATCTTTATTTTCTTTTTGGCCATAAGTTGGCCACTACTTTTCTGTTCCTTTTCGGTTAATATGAGACATCCGCCATACTGACTGCCCATGTTCTTACTTTAGATTTACGCCGAACCGTCCACTCCTTCGTTACCCTGAACCAACTACCCATGATCTTAATTTTCTTTTTGGCCATAAGTTGGCCACTACATTTGTGTTTTTTTTCGGTTAATATGAGACATCCGCCATACTGACTGCCCATGTTCTTACTTTATATTTCCGCCGAACCGTCCACTCCTTCGTTACGCTGATCCAACTACCCATGATCTTATCTTTCTAGTTGGCCACTGCTTGGCCACTTTAACTCGCCAAATATTAGACATCCGCCGATCTGACTGCCCATGTTCTTACTTTAGATTTCCGCCGAATCGTGCACTCACTTGTTACGCTAATCCAACTACCCATGATCTTATCTTTTATTTGGCCATAAGTTGGCCACTACTTCGCCACTCTAACTCGCCTAATGAGACATCCGCCGATCTGACTGCCCATGTTCTTACTTTAGATTTCCGCCGAACCGTCTATTCGTTCGTTGCGCCTTCATTTGTTTTATAACACTTTCGCCATTAGAACTACCCATAGCCTAATATATCTATTTAGCCATAAGTTGGCCACTACTTCGCCGTTCCTACTAGCCTAATAATATGACATCCGCCGATGTGACTGCCCATGTTGTAACTTTAGTTTTCCGACCCTACCACAACTCTTTTGGGCCTACTACCGATTTATAGCACTTTTGTTATTAGGACTGCCCATGAGTACACATTCTTTTTGCGATCTTTTTATTTGGCCATAAGTTGGCCACTACTTCGCCACTCTAACTCGCCTAATGAGACATCCGCCGATCTGACTGCCCATGTTCTTTCTTTAAATTTCCGCCGAACCGTCCACTCCTTCGTTACGCTAATCAAATACCCATGATTATATCTTTCTTTTAGGCCATAAGTTGGCCACTACTTTGCCACTAAAATTCGAATAATATTGGACATCCGCCGATCTGACTGCCCATGTTCTTACTTTATATTTACGCCGAACCGTCCACTCCTTCGTTATGCTGATTCAACTACCCATGATCTTATCTTTCTAGTTGGCCACTAGTTGGCCACTTTAACTCGCCAAATATTAGACATCCGCCGATCTGACTGCCCATGTTCTTACTTTAGATTTCCTCCGAACCGTCCACTCACTCGTTACGCTAATCCAACTACCCATGATCTTATCTTTTATTTGGCCATAAGTTGGCCACTACTTCGCCTCTCCAACTCGCCTAATATTAAGACATCCGCCGATCTGATTGCCCATGTTCTTACTTTAGATTTCCGCCGAACCGTCCACTCCCTTGTTACGCTGATCCAACTACCCATGATCTTATCTTTCTAGTTGGCCTTTACTTGGCCACTTTAACTCAACAAATATTAGACATCCGCCGATCTGACTGCCCATGTTCTTACTTTAGATTTCCGCCGAACCGTGCACTCACTTGTTACGCTAATCTAACTACCCATGATCTTATCTTTTATTTGGCCATAAGTTGGCCACTACTTCGCCTCTCCAACTCGCCTAATATTAAGACATCCGCCGATCTGATTGCCCATGTTCTTACTTTAGATTTCCGCCGAACCGTCCACTTTTTCGTTACCCTGAACCAACTACCCATGATCTTAATTTTCTTTTTGGCCATAAGTTGGCCACTGCTTGGCCACTTTAACTCGCCAAATATTAGACATCCGCCGATCTGACTGCCCATGCTCTTACTTTAGATTTCCGCCGAACCGTGCACTCACTTGTTACGCTAATCCAACTACCCATGATTTATCTTTTATTTGGCCATAAGTTGGCCACTACTTCGCCACTCTAACTCGCCTAATGAGACATCCGCCAATCTGACTGCCCATGTTCTTTCTTTAAATTTCCGCCGAACCGTCCACTCCTTCGTTACGCTAATCAAATACCCATGATCATACCTTTCTATTAGGCCATAAGTTGGCCACTACTTTGCCACTTTAATTCGCCTAATATTGGACATCCGCCGATCTGACTGCCCATGTTCTTACTTTAGATTTCCGCCGAACCGTCCACTCCTTCGTTACGCTGATCCAACTACCCATGATCTTATCTTTTATTTGGCCATAAGTTGGCCACTACTTCGCCTCTCCAACTCGCCTAATATTAAGACATCCGCCGATCTGACTGCCCATGTTCTTACTTTAGATTTCCGCCGAACCGTCCACTCCTTTGTTACGCTGATCCAACTACCCATGATCTTATCTTTCTAGTTGGCCACAACTTGGCCACTTTAACTCGTCAAATATTAGACATCCGCCGATCTGACTGCCCATGTTCTTTCTTTAGATATCCGCAGAACCGTCAAATCCTTCGTTACGCTGAACAAACTACCCATGATCTTTATTTTCTTTTTGGCCATAAGTTGGCCACTACTTTTCTGTTCCTTTTCGGTTAATATGAGACATCCGCCATACTGACTGCCCATGTTCTTACTTTGTATTTCTGCCGAACCGTCCACTGCTTTGTTACGCTGATCTAACTACCCATGTTCTTATCTTTCAATTTGGCCATAAGTTGGCCACTACTTGGCCTCTTTAACCTGCCTAAAATTAGACATCCGCCGATGTGACTGCCCATGTTCTAACTTATGTTTTCCGACCCTACCACACCTCTGTTGGGCCTACATCCGATTTATAGCACTTTTGTTCTTAGGCCTGCCCATGAGTAGACATTCTTTTCACAGATTTTTCTATTTGGCCATAAGTTGGCCACTTTTTCGAGGTTTCAACTCCCCTAATATGAGACATCCGCCGATCTGACTGCCCATGTTCCTACTTTAGATTTCCGCCGAACCGTCTATTCGTTCGTTGCGCCTTCATTTGTTTTATAACACTTTCGCCATTAGAACTACCCATAGCCTAATATTTCTATTTGGCCATAAGTTGGCCACTACTTCGCGTTCCTACTAGCCTAATAATATGACATCCGCCGATGTGACTGCCCATGTTGTAACTTTAGTTTTCCGACCCTACCACAACTCTTTTGGGCCTACTACCGATTTATAGCACTTTTGTTATTAGGACTGCCCATGTGTACACATTCTTTTTGCGATCTTTTTATTTGGCCATAAGTTGGCCACTACTTCGCCACTCTAACTCGCCTAATGAGACATCCTCCGATCTGACTGCCCATGTTCTTTCTTTAAATTTTCGCCGAACCGTCCACTTATTCGTTACGCCTATCAAATACCCATGATCATATCTTTCTATTAGGCCATAAGTTGGCCACTACTTTGCCACTTTAATTCGCCTAATATTGGACATCCGCCGATCTGACTGCCCATGTTCTTACTTTAGATTTCCGCCGAACCGTCCACTCTTTCGTTACGCTGATCTAACTACCCATGATCTTATCTTTCTAGTTGGCCACTACTTGGCCACTTTAACTCAAAAATATTAGACATCCGCCGATCTGACTGCCCATGTTCTTACTTTAGATTTCCACCGAACCGTGCACTCACTTGTTACGCTAATCCAACTACCCATGATCTTATCTTTTATTTGGCCATAAGTTGGCCACTACTTCGCCTCTCCAACTCGCCTAATATTAAGACATCCGCCGATCTGATTGCCCATGTTCTTACTTTAGATTTCCGCCGAACCGTCCACTTCTTCGTTACCCTGAACCAACTACCCATGATCTTAATTTTCTTTTTGGCCATAAGTTGGCCACTACATTTGTGTTCCTTTTCGGTTAATATGAGACATCCGCCAAACTGACTGCCCATGTTCTTACTTTATATTTCCGCCGAACCGTCCACTCCTTCGTTACGCTAATCAAATACCCATGATCATACCTTTCTATTAGGCCATAAGTTGGCCACTACTTTGCCACTTTAATTCGCCTAATATTAGAAATCCGCCGATCTGACTGCCCATGTTCTTACTTTAGATTTCCGCCGAACCGTCCACTCCTTCGTTACGCTGATCCAACTACCCATGATCTTATCTTTCTAGTTGGCCACAACTTGGCCACTTTAACTCGTCAAATATTAGACATCAGCCGATCTGACTGCCCATGTTCTTTCTTTAGATATCCGCAGAACCGTCAAATCCTTCGTTACGCTGAACAAACTACCCATGATCTTTATTTTTTTTTTGGCCATAAGTTGGCCACTACTTTTCTGTTCCTTTTCGATTAATATGAGACATCCGCCATACTGACTGCCCATGTTCTTACTTTAGATTTACGCCGAACCGTCCACTCCTTCGTTACCCTGAACCAACTACCCATGATCTTAATTTTCTTTTTGGTCATAAGTTGGCCACTACATTTGTGTTCCTTTTCGGTTAATATGAGACATCCGCCATACTGACTGCCCATGTTCTTACTTTATATTTCCTCCGAACCGTCCACTCCTTCGTTACGCTGATCCAACTACCCATGATCTTATCTTTCTAGTTGGCCACTGCTTGGCCACTTTAACTCGCCAAATATAAGACATCCGCCGATCTGACTGCCCATGTTCTTACTTTAGATTTCCGCCGAACCGTGCACTCACTTGTTACGCTAATCCAACTACCCATGATCTTATCTTTTATTTGGCCATAAGTTGGCCACTACTTCGCCACTCTAACTCTCCTAATGAGACATCCGCCAATCTGACT
Source organism: Biomphalaria glabrata (assembly GCF_947242115.1). Taxonomy (NCBI): domain Eukaryota; kingdom Metazoa; phylum Mollusca; class Gastropoda; family Planorbidae; genus Biomphalaria; species Biomphalaria glabrata. The sequence continues at coordinate 22,761,338 of NC_074720.1, forward strand.
GCCCATGTTCTTTCTTTAAATTTCCGCCGAACCGTCCACTCCTTCGTTACGCTAATCAAATACCCATGATCATACCTTTCTATTAGGCCATAAGTTGGCTACTACTTTGCCACTTTAATTCGCCTAATATTGGACATCCGCCGATCTGACTGCCAATGTTCTTACTTTAGATTTCCGCCGAACCGTCCACTCCTTCGTTACGCTGATCCAACTACCCATGATCTTATCTTTCTAGTTGGCCACAACTTGGCCACTTTAACTCGTCAAATATTAGACATCCGCCGATCTGACTGCCCATGTTCTTTCTTTAGATATCCGCAGAACCGTCAAATCCTTCGTTACGCTGAACAAACTACCCATGATCTTTATTTTCTTTTTGGCCATAAGTTGGCCACTACTTTTCTGTTCCTTTTCGGTTAATATGAGACATCCGCCATACTGACTTCCCATGTTCTTACTTTAGATTTACGCCGAACCGTCCACTCCTTCGTTACCCTGAACCAACTACCCATGATCTTAATTTTCTTTTTGGCCATAAGTTGGCCACTACATTTGTGTTCCTTTTCGGTTAATATGAGACATCCGCCATACTGACTGCCCATGTTCTTACTTTATATTTCCGCCGAACCGTCCACTCCTTCGTTACGCTGATCCAACTACCCATGATCTTATCTTTCTAGTTGGCCACTGCTTGGCCACTTTAACTCGCCAAATATTAGACATCCGCCGATCTGACTGCCCATGTTCTTACTTTAGATTTCCGCCGAACCGTGCACTCACTTGTTACGCTAATCCAACTACCCATGATCTTATCTTTTATTTGGCCATAAGTTGGCCACTACTTTGCCACTTTAATTCGCCTAATATTGGACATCCGCCGATCTGACTGCCCATGTTCTTACTTTAGATTTCCGCCGAACCGTCCACTCCTTCGTTACGCTGATCCAACTACCCATGATCTTATCTTTTATTTGGCCATAAGTTGGCCACTACATTTGTGTTCCTTTTCGGTTAATATGAGACATCCGCCATACTGACTGCCCATGTTCTTACTTTATATTTCCGCCAAACCGTCCACTCCTTCGTTACGCTAATCAAATACCCATGATCATACCTTTCTATTAGGCCATAAGTTGGCCACTACTTTGCCACTTTAATTCGCCTAATATTGGACATCCGCCGATCTGACTGCCCATGTTCTTACTTTAGATTTCCGCCGAACCGTCCTCTTCTTCGTTACCCTGATCCAACTACCCATGATTTTATCTTTCTAGTTGGCCACTGCTTGGCCACTTTAACTCGCCAAATATTAGACATCCGCCGATCTGACTGCCCATGTTCTTACTTTAGATTTCCGCCGAACCGTGCACTCACTTGTTACACTAATCCAACTACCCATGATCTTATCTTTTATTTGGCCATAAGTTGGCCACTACTTCGCCACTCTAACTCGCCTAATGAGACATCCGCCAATCTGACTGCCCATGTTCTTTCTTTAAATTTCCGCCGAACCGTCCACTCCTTCGTTACGCTAATCAAATACCCATGATCATACCTTTCTATTAGGCCATAAGTTGGCCACTACTTTGCCACTTTAATTCGCCTAATATTGGACATCCGCCGATCTGACTGCCCATGTTCTTACTTTAGATTTCCGCCGAACCGTCCACTCTTTCGTTACGCTGATCCAACTACCCATGATCTTATCTTTTATTTGGCCATAAGTTGGCCACTACTTCGCCTCTCCAACTCGCCTAATATTAAGACATCCGCCGATCTGACTGCCCATGTTCTTACTTTAGATTTCCGCCGAACCGTCCACTCCTTCGTTACGCTGATCCAACTACCCATGATCTTATCTTTCTAGTTGGCCACAACTTGGCCACTTTAACTCGTCAAATATTAGACATCCGCCGATCTGACTGCCCATGTTCTTTCTTTAGATATCCGCAGAACCGTCAAATCCTTCGTTACGCTGAACAAACTACCCATGATCTTTATTTTCTTTTTGGCCATAAGTTGGCCACTACTTTTCTGTTCCTTTTCGGTTAATATGAGACATCCGCCATACTGACTGCCCATGTTCTTACTTTAGATTTACGCCGAACCGTCCACTCCTTCGTTACCCTGAACCAACTACCCATGATCTTAATTTTCTTTTTGGCCATAAGTTGGCCACTACATTTGTGTTTTTTTTCGGTTAATATGAGACATCCGCCATACTGACTGCCCATGTTCTTACTTTATATTTCCGCCGAACCGTCCACTCCTTCGTTACGCTGATCCAACTACCCATGATCTTATCTTTCTAGTTGGCCACTGCTTGGCCACTTTAACTCGCCAAATATTAGACATCCGCCGATCTGACTGCCCATGTTCTTACTTTAGATTTCCGCCGAATCGTGCACTCACTTGTTACGCTAATCCAACTACCCATGATCTTATCTTTTATTTGGCCATAAGTTGGCCACTACTTCGCCACTCTAACTCGCCTAATGAGACATCCGCCGATCTGACTGCCCATGTTCTTACTTTAGATTTCCGCCGAACCGTCTATTCGTTCGTTGCGCCTTCATTTGTTTTATAACACTTTCGCCATTAGAACTACCCATAGCCTAATATATCTATTTAGCCATAAGTTGGCCACTACTTCGCCGTTCCTACTAGCCTAATAATATGACATCCGCCGATGTGACTGCCCATGTTGTAACTTTAGTTTTCCGACCCTACCACAACTCTTTTGGGCCTACTACCGATTTATAGCACTTTTGTTATTAGGACTGCCCATGAGTACACATTCTTTTTGCGATCTTTTTATTTGGCCATAAGTTGGCCACTACTTCGCCACTCTAACTCGCCTAATGAGACATCCGCCGATCTGACTGCCCATGTTCTTTCTTTAAATTTCCGCCGAACCGTCCACTCCTTCGTTACGCTAATCAAATACCCATGATTATATCTTTCTTTTAGGCCATAAGTTGGCCACTACTTTGCCACTAAAATTCGAATAATATTGGACATCCGCCGATCTGACTGCCCATGTTCTTACTTTATATTTACGCCGAACCGTCCACTCCTTCGTTATGCTGATTCAACTACCCATGATCTTATCTTTCTAGTTGGCCACTAGTTGGCCACTTTAACTCGCCAAATATTAGACATCCGCCGATCTGACTGCCCATGTTCTTACTTTAGATTTCCTCCGAACCGTCCACTCACTCGTTACGCTAATCCAACTACCCATGATCTTATCTTTTATTTGGCCATAAGTTGGCCACTACTTCGCCTCTCCAACTCGCCTAATATTAAGACATCCGCCGATCTGATTGCCCATGTTCTTACTTTAGATTTCCGCCGAACCGTCCACTCCCTTGTTACGCTGATCCAACTACCCATGATCTTATCTTTCTAGTTGGCCTTTACTTGGCCACTTTAACTCAACAAATATTAGACATCCGCCGATCTGACTGCCCATGTTCTTACTTTAGATTTCCGCCGAACCGTGCACTCACTTGTTACGCTAATCTAACTACCCATGATCTTATCTTTTATTTGGCCATAAGTTGGCCACTACTTCGCCTCTCCAACTCGCCTAATATTAAGACATCCGCCGATCTGATTGCCCATGTTCTTACTTTAGATTTCCGCCGAACCGTCCACTTTTTCGTTACCCTGAACCAACTACCCATGATCTTAATTTTCTTTTTGGCCATAAGTTGGCCACTGCTTGGCCACTTTAACTCGCCAAATATTAGACATCCGCCGATCTGACTGCCCATGCTCTTACTTTAGATTTCCGCCGAACCGTGCACTCACTTGTTACGCTAATCCAACTACCCATGATTTATCTTTTATTTGGCCATAAGTTGGCCACTACTTCGCCACTCTAACTCGCCTAATGAGACATCCGCCAATCTGACTGCCCATGTTCTTTCTTTAAATTTCCGCCGAACCGTCCACTCCTTCGTTACGCTAATCAAATACCCATGATCATACCTTTCTATTAGGCCATAAGTTGGCCACTACTTTGCCACTTTAATTCGCCTAATATTGGACATCCGCCGATCTGACTGCCCATGTTCTTACTTTAGATTTCCGCCGAACCGTCCACTCCTTCGTTACGCTGATCCAACTACCCATGATCTTATCTTTTATTTGGCCATAAGTTGGCCACTACTTCGCCTCTCCAACTCGCCTAATATTAAGACATCCGCCGATCTGACTGCCCATGTTCTTACTTTAGATTTCCGCCGAACCGTCCACTCCTTTGTTACGCTGATCCAACTACCCATGATCTTATCTTTCTAGTTGGCCACAACTTGGCCACTTTAACTCGTCAAATATTAGACATCCGCCGATCTGACTGCCCATGTTCTTTCTTTAGATATCCGCAGAACCGTCAAATCCTTCGTTACGCTGAACAAACTACCCATGATCTTTATTTTCTTTTTGGCCATAAGTTGGCCACTACTTTTCTGTTCCTTTTCGGTTAATATGAGACATCCGCCATACTGACTGCCCATGTTCTTACTTTGTATTTCTGCCGAACCGTCCACTGCTTTGTTACGCTGATCTAACTACCCATGTTCTTATCTTTCAATTTGGCCATAAGTTGGCCACTACTTGGCCTCTTTAACCTGCCTAAAATTAGACATCCGCCGATGTGACTGCCCATGTTCTAACTTATGTTTTCCGACCCTACCACACCTCTGTTGGGCCTACATCCGATTTATAGCACTTTTGTTCTTAGGCCTGCCCATGAGTAGACATTCTTTTCACAGATTTTTCTATTTGGCCATAAGTTGGCCACTTTTTCGAGGTTTCAACTCCCCTAATATGAGACATCCGCCGATCTGACTGCCCATGTTCCTACTTTAGATTTCCGCCGAACCGTCTATTCGTTCGTTGCGCCTTCATTTGTTTTATAACACTTTCGCCATTAGAACTACCCATAGCCTAATATTTCTATTTGGCCATAAGTTGGCCACTACTTCGCGTTCCTACTAGCCTAATAATATGACATCCGCCGATGTGACTGCCCATGTTGTAACTTTAGTTTTCCGACCCTACCACAACTCTTTTGGGCCTACTACCGATTTATAGCACTTTTGTTATTAGGACTGCCCATGTGTACACATTCTTTTTGCGATCTTTTTATTTGGCCATAAGTTGGCCACTACTTCGCCACTCTAACTCGCCTAATGAGACATCCTCCGATCTGACTGCCCATGTTCTTTCTTTAAATTTTCGCCGAACCGTCCACTTATTCGTTACGCCTATCAAATACCCATGATCATATCTTTCTATTAGGCCATAAGTTGGCCACTACTTTGCCACTTTAATTCGCCTAATATTGGACATCCGCCGATCTGACTGCCCATGTTCTTACTTTAGATTTCCGCCGAACCGTCCACTCTTTCGTTACGCTGATCTAACTACCCATGATCTTATCTTTCTAGTTGGCCACTACTTGGCCACTTTAACTCAAAAATATTAGACATCCGCCGATCTGACTGCCCATGTTCTTACTTTAGATTTCCACCGAACCGTGCACTCACTTGTTACGCTAATCCAACTACCCATGATCTTATCTTTTATTTGGCCATAAGTTGGCCACTACTTCGCCTCTCCAACTCGCCTAATATTAAGACATCCGCCGATCTGATTGCCCATGTTCTTACTTTAGATTTCCGCCGAACCGTCCACTTCTTCGTTACCCTGAACCAACTACCCATGATCTTAATTTTCTTTTTGGCCATAAGTTGGCCACTACATTTGTGTTCCTTTTCGGTTAATATGAGACATCCGCCAAACTGACTGCCCATGTTCTTACTTTATATTTCCGCCGAACCGTCCACTCCTTCGTTACGCTAATCAAATACCCATGATCATACCTTTCTATTAGGCCATAAGTTGGCCACTACTTTGCCACTTTAATTCGCCTAATATTAGAAATCCGCCGATCTGACTGCCCATGTTCTTACTTTAGATTTCCGCCGAACCGTCCACTCCTTCGTTACGCTGATCCAACTACCCATGATCTTATCTTTCTAGTTGGCCACTACTTGGCCACTTTAACTCAACAAATATTAGACATCCGCCGATCTGACTGCACATGTTCTTACTTTAGATTTACGCCGAACCGTCCACTCCTTCGTTACCCTGAACCAACTACCCATGATCTTAATTTTCTTTTTGGCCTTATGTTGGCCACTACATTTGTGTTCCTTTTCGGTTAATATGAGACATCCGCCATACTGACTGCCCATGTTCTTACTTTATATTTCCGCCGAACCGTCCACTCCTTCGTTACGCTAATCCAACTACCCATGATCTTATCTTTTATATGGCCATAAGTTGGCCACTACTTCGCCTCTCCAACTCGCCTAATATTAAGACATCCGCGGATCTGACTGCCCATGTTCTTTCTTTAGATATCCGCAGAACCGTCAAATCCTTTGTTACGCTTAACAAACTACCCATGATCTTAATTTTCTTTTTGGCCTTATGTTGGCCACTACATTTCTGTTCCTTTTCGGTTAATATGAGACATCCGCCATACTGACTGCCCATGTTCTTACTTTGTATTTCTGCCGAACCGTCCACTGCTTTGTTACGCTGATCTAACTACCCATGATATTATCTTTCAATTTGGCCATAAGTTGGCCACTACTTGGCCTCTTTAACCTGCCTAAAATTAGACATCCGCCGATGTGACTGCCCATGTTCTAACTTATGTTTTTTGACCCTACCACACCTCTGTTGGACCTACATCCGATTTATAGCACTTTTGTTCTTAGGCCTGCCCATTAGTAGACATTCTTTTCACTGATTTTTCTATTTGGCCATAAGTTGGCCACTACTTCGAGGTTTCAACTCCCCTAATATGAGACATCCGCCGATCTGACTGCCCATGTTCTTACTTTAGATTTCCGCCGAACCGTCTATTCGTTCGTTGCGCCTTCATTTGTTTTATAACACTTTCGCCATTAGAATTACCCATAGCCTAATATTTCTATTTGGCCATAAGTTGGCCACTACTTCGCCGTTCCTACTAGCCTAATAATATGACATCCGCCGATGTGACTGCCCATGTTGTAACTTTAGTTTTCCGACCCTACCACAACTCTTTTGGGCCTACTACCGATTTATAGCACTTTTGTTATTAGGACTGCCCATGAGTACACATTCTTTTTGCGATCTTTTTATTTGGCCATAAGTTGGCCACTACTTCGCCACTCTAACTCGCCTAATGAGACATCCGCCGATCTGACTGCCCATGTTCTTACTTTACATTTACGCCAAACCGTCCATTTCTTCATTTTTCTGATCCAACTACCCATGATCTTATCTTTCTAGTTGGCCACTACTTGGCCACTTTAACTCGCCAAATATTAGACATACGCCGATCTAACTGCCCATGTTCTTACTTTAGATTTCCTCCGAACCGTCCACTCACTCGTTACGCTAATCCAACTACCCATGATCTTATCTTTTATTTGGCCATAAGTTGGCCACTACTTCGCCGTTTCAACTCCCCTAATATGAGACATTCGCCGATCGTACTGCCCATGTTCTTACTTTACATTTACGCCAAACAGTCCATTTACTCATTTTGCTGATCCAACTACCATGATCTTATCTTTCTAGTTGGCCACTACTTGGCCACTTTAACTCGCCAAATGGGCAGTCAAAACTCCATGAACCTTACAGTGTATTATTTAATAAACTCCGCTTTGATGGTGGGAACTCGAGATTACATTATACTTTTTTTTGGTATCTGTGACTTTTTTTCCCCAAAGCTTTAATCAATTTATTCTGTCTTTCTTTCTGTCCTTTTGTCTAATTAGCTTTTAAACTTTTCACTCTTATTCATTGTCGATTATTTAAAAAATGAACCAATGAGTTCAATAGTTATTGATAATTTTTTTTTCGTATAGAACAAGGGAAAGAATCAGTTCTTGACATAGGTAGAGACATAAGTTGAATTACTCCCCTTTATTTATACTTCATTTGAAAGTATTTTCTACCTCAGTGACTTTTTTTTTTCTTGCTACTAAACTTCTCTTTTGGTCATGCATATATCCATCACTGGAACACATTGCTTGCGGCCACACATTACTTTAAATCTCAGATTTTTTTGGATAGACATTACTCTGTTTCAGATATATATACATTTTTAAAATTTGAAACTTCTCTGCTGGCATACTTGTAATGGCCAGATAATTCACTGCTACTGAAACATTGATCAAGGGTATGCAAATACTTTATTTTCGGAAACTAAACTTAACTGCAGTGACAATATTCTCTAATTTAGTTAAGATTTTCCACTGGCCAAACTTATAAGGGACAGATATCACTCTGTTGCGAGACATTTCATACCGCTTATGGCCATAGAATATACGCTGCTAAGACATTGATCATGGGCAGACAGAACTTCATTGCCTATAACTAAAGACATAATATATAAATCTTTTGTTTGTTTTCTTTAAGTTTGATTATTTTATTTAATTTTTTGTCCTTGTTAATGTGTCCTCAGTTTTATATGTTAGCCCTTACTTCCCCCGTGTGGGTTTCGGGGTCCTAGCTAGAGCTAGGTGCTAGAATAGACCCACTGTCTTGACCTAATGGCATGTCGTAAGAGGCGACTAATGGTCATGTCTTGTCTGTGTTTGTCTTTTTTGTTAGTGACTAAATTAATTTAAAGCACCTTAAAGAGGTTTAGTCACCGTAATGTTTAATTATTAAGTTATAGTTTTTGTTTAAACTTAGTTTCAGTTGTTGCTTTAGGTAAAGTAGCCAGAAACCACTGCAACGATCATGGTAATCAAGACTCCCTCATTGGTCCGTATTGTTTATGGCGACACATTCTTCTCCCCGAGATTATGGGCAGTCACGACTCCGTCAATGGTCCGTACTGTTTATGGCGAAGCACACTATTCCAATGCGATCATGGGCAGTAAATACTCCATCACTTGGCCATTTGGCAACATAATTTCCACCCCTAGACCATGGGCAGACATGACACCGTGACTTGGCCATATGGCCACAAATTCTCTCTTCGAGATCATGGGCAGACAAGACTCCGTCAATGGGCCATACTATTTATGGCTACACACTCTCCTCTCCCAAGATCATGAGTATTCAATACTCCGTCATTGGTGCGTACTGTTTATAGCGACACACTCTCCTCCCCTGCGAGATCATAAGCAGTCACGACTCCGTCACCGGGCCGTATGGTCACACATTCCCCTCCTCGAAATCATGGACAGTAATGTCTCCGTCGTCGGGCTATTGGGCCACACGTTTTCCTTCTCTGAAATCATGGGCAGTCAAGACTCCGTCATTAGTCCTACTGTTTATGGCGACACAAACTCCTTTTCCGAGATCATGGGTAGTCAATACTCCGTCATCGGGCCATATGGCCACACATTCTTCTTCCTCGATATCATGGGCAGTCAAAACTCCGTCACCGGGCAATATGGCCACACATTCTCCTTCTTCGATATCATGGGCAGTCAAGACTCCGTCACTAGTCGTACTGTTTATGGTGACACATTCTCCTTTTCCGAGATCATGGGCAGTCAAGACTCCGTCACCGGGCCATATGGCCACACATTCTCCTTCCCCGATATCATGAGCCGTCAAGACTCCGACACTAGTCGTACTGTTTTTGGCGACACAAAGTCCTTTTCGAGATCATGGGTAGTCAATACTCCGTCACCGGGCCATATGGCCACGTATTCTCCTTTTCCGAGATCATGGGTAGTCAATACTCCGTTACCGGTCCATATGGCCACACTTTCTCCTTTTCCGAGATCATGGGTAGTCAATACTCCGTCACCGGGCCATATGGCCACGTATTCTCCTTTTTGGGTTTATGGGCAGTCAAAACTCCGTCTCCGGGCCATATGCCCACACATTCTCCTTCCTGGATGTCATGGGCAGTCAAGACTCCGTCAGCGGGCCATATGGCCACACATTCTTTTTCCTGGATATCATGGGCAGTCAAGACTCCGTCACCGGACCATATGGCCACATATTCTATTTTCCCGATATCATGGGCAGTCAAGACTTCGTCACTAGTACTGTTTATGGCCACACAATCTCCTTTTCCGAGATCATGGGTAGTCAATACTCCGTCACCGGGCCATATGGCCACAAATTCTCCTTTCCCGATATCATGGGCAGTCAAGACTCAGTCACTAGTCGTACTGTTTATGGCGACACAATCTCCTTTTCCGAGATCATGGATAATCAATACTCCGTCACCGGGCCATATGGCCACACATTCTCTTTCCTCGATATCATGGGCAGTCAAGACTCTGTCACCGGGCCATACAGTCACACACTCTCCTCCCCCGAGATCAATGGCAGTTAAGACTCCGTCATTAGTCGTACTGTTTATGGCCACACAATCTCTTTTTTCGATATCATGGGTAGTCAATACTCCGTCACCGGGCCATATGGCCACACATTCTCCTTTTCCGAGATCATGGGTAGTCAATACTCCGTCACCGGGCCATATAGCCACACATTCTCCTTTTCCGAGATCATGGGTAGTCAATACTCCGTCACCGGGCCATATGTCCACACATTCTCCTTCCTGGATATCATGGGCAGTCAAGACTCCGTCACCGGGCCATATGGCCACACATTCTTTTTCCTGGATATCATGGGCAGTCAAGACTCCGTCACCGGGCCATATGGCCACACATTCTTCTTCCTCGATATCACGAGCAGTCAAGACTTCGTCACTAGTACTGTTTATGGCCACACAATCTCCTTTTCCGAGATCATGGGTAGTAAATACTCCGTCACCGGGCCATATGGCCACACATTCTTCTTCCTCGATATCATAAGCAGTCAAGACTTTGTCACTAGTACTGTTAATGGCCACACAATCTTTTTTTCCGAGATCATGGATAATCAATACTCCGTCACCGGGCCATATGGCCACACATTCTCCTTCCTGGATATCATGGGCAGTCAAGACTCCGTCACCGGGCCATATGGCCACACATTCTCTTTCCTCGATATCATGGGCAGTCAAGACTCTGTCACCGGGTCATACAGTCACACACTCTCCTCCCCCGAGAACAATGGCAGTCAAGACTCCGTCATTAGTCATACTGTTTATGGCCACAAAATCTCTTTTTTCGATATCATGGGTATTCAATACTCCGTCACCGGGCCATATGGCCACACATTCTCCTTTTCCGAGATCATGGGTAGTCAATACTCCGTCACCGGGCCATATGGCCACACTTTCTCCTTTTCCGAGATCATGTGTAGTCAATACTCCGTCACCGGGCCATATGGCCACACATTCTCCTTTCTGGATATCATGGGCAGTCAAGACTCCGTCTCCGGGCCATATGGCCGCACATTCTCCTTCCTGGATATCATGGGCAGTCAAGACTCCGTCACCGGGCCATATAGCCACAGTATCTTTTTCCTGTATATCATGGGCAGTCAAGACTCCGTCACCGGGCCATATGGCCACACATTCTTCTTCCTCGATATCATGAGCAGTCAAGGCTTCGTCACTAGTACTGTTTATGGCCACACAATCTCCTTTTCCGAGATCATGGGTAGTCAATACTCCGTCACCGGGCCATATGGCCACACATTCTCCTTCCCCGATATCATGGGCAGTCAAGACTCCGTCACTAGTCGTAATGTTTATGGCGACACAATCTCCTTTTCCGAGATCATGGATAATCAATACTCCGTCACCGGGCCATATGGCCACACATTCTCTTTCCTCGATATCATGGGCAGTCAAGATTCTGTCACCGGGCCATACAGTCACACACTCTCCTCCCCCGAGATCAATGGCAGACAAGACTCCGTCATTAGTCGTACTGTTTATGGCCACACAATCTCTTTTTTCGATATCATGGGTAGTCAATACTCCGTCACCGAGCCATATGGCCACACATTCTCCTTTTCCGAGATCATGGGTAGTCAATACTCCGTTACCGGTCCATATGGCCACACATTCTCCTTTTCCGAGATCATGGGTAGTCAATACTCAGTTACAGGTCCATATGGCCACACTTTCTCCTTTTCCGAGATCAGGGGTAGTCAATACTCCGTCACCGGGCCATATGTCCACACATTCTCCTTTCTGGATATCATGGGCAGTCAAGACTCCGTCTCCGGGCCATATGGCCACACATTCTCCTTCCTGGATATCATGGGCAGTCAAGACTCCGTCATCGGGCCATATGGCCATACATTCTTTTTCCTGGATATCATGGGCAGTCAAGACTCCGTCACTAGTCGTACTGTTTATTGCGACACAATCTCCTTTTCCGAAATCATGGATAATCAATACTCATTCACCGGGCCATATGGCCACAAATTCTCCTTTCTCGAGATCATCGGTAGTCAATACACCGTCACCGGGCCATATGGCCACACATTCTCTTTCCTCGATATCATGGGCAGTCAAGACTCATTCACCGGGCCATACACTCACACCCACTCCTCCCCCGAGATCAATGGCAGTCAAGACTCCGTCATTAGTCGTACTGTTTATGGCCACACAATCTCTTTTTTCGATATCATGGGTAGTCAAAACTCCGTCACCGGGCCATATGGCCACAAATTCTCCTTTCTCGAGATCATCGGTAGTCAATACACCGTCACCGGGCCATATGGCCACACATTCTCTTTTTCCGAGATTATGGGTAGTCAATACTCCATTACCGGTCCATATGGCCACACTTTCTCCTTTTTCGAGATCATGGGTAGTCAATACTCCGTCTCCGGGCCATTTGGCCACACATTCTCCTTCCTGGATATCATGGGCAGTCAAGACTCCGTCACCGGGCCATATGGCCACACATTCTCTTTTTCCGAGATCATGCGTAGTCAATACTTCGTTACCGGTCCATATGGCCACACATTCTCCTTTTCCGAGATCATGGGTAGTCAATACTCCGTCAACGGGCCATATGGCCACACATTCTCCTTTCTGGGTTTCATGGGCAGTCAAGACTCCGTCTCCGGGCCATATGGCCACACATTCTCCTTCCTGGATATCATGGGCAGTCAAGACTCCGTCACCGGGCTATATGGCCACACATTCTTTTTCCTGGATATCATGGGCAGTGAAGACTCCGTCACCGGGCCATATGGCCACATATTCTCCTTTTTCCTATATCATGGGCAGTCAAAACTTCGTCACTAGTACTGTTTATGGCGACACAATCTCCTTTTCCGAGATCATGGGTAGTAAATACTCCGTCACCGGGCCATATGGCCACACATTCTTCTTCCTCGATATCATGGGCAGTCAAGACTCATTCATTGGGCAATACACTCACACCCACTCCTCCCCCGAGATCAATGGCAGTCAAGACTCCGTCATTAGTCGTACTGTTTATGGCCACACAATCTCTTTTTTCGATATCATGGGTAGTCAAAACTCCGTCACCGGGCCATATGGCCACAAATTCTCCTTTTCCGAGATCATGGGTAGTCAATACTCCGTCACCGGGCCATATGGCCACACATTCTCTTTTTCCGAGATTATGGGTAGTCAATACTCCATTACCGGTCCATATGGCCACACTTTCTCCTTTTTCGAGATCATGGGTAGTCAATACTCCGTCACCGGGACATATGGCCACACATTCTCCTTTCTGGGTTTCATGGGCAGTCAAGACTCCGTCACCAGGCCATATGGCCACACATTCTCCTTTTCCGAGATCATGGGTAGTCAATACTCCGTCACCGGGCCATATGGCAACACATTCTCCTTTCCGGGTTTCATGGGCAGTCAAGACTCCGTCTCCGGGCCATATGGCCACACATTCTTTTTCCTGGATATCATGGGCAGTCAAGACTCCGTCACCGGGCCATACACTCACACCCACTCCTCCCCCGAGATCAATGGCAGTCAAGACTCCGTCATTAGTCGTACTGTTTATGGCCACACAATCTCTTTTTTCGATATCATGGGTAGTCAAAACTCCGTCACCGGGCCATATGGCCACAAATTCTCCTTTTCCGAGATCATGGGTAGTCAATACTCCGTCACCGGGCCATATGGCCACACATTCTCTTTTTCCGAGATTATGGGTAGTCAATACTCCATTACCGGTCCATATGGCCACACTTTCTCCTTTTTTGAGATCATGGGTAGTCAATACTCCGTCACCGGGCCATATGGCCACACATTCTCCTTTCTGGATATCATGAGCAGTCAAGACACCGTCTCCGGGCCATATGGCCACACATTCTCCTTCCTGGATATCATGGGCAGTCAAGACTCCGTCACCGGGCCATATGGCCACACATTCTCTTTTTCCGAGATCATGGGTAGTCATTACTCCGTTACCGGTCCATATGGCCACACATTCTCCTTTTTCCTATATCATGGGCAGTCAAAACTTCGTCACTAGTACTGTTTATGGCGACACAATCTCCTTTTCCGAGATCATGGGTAGTAAATATTCCGTCACCGGGCCATATGGCCACACATTCTTCTTCCTCGATATCATAAGCAGTCAAGACTCAGTCACTAGTCGTACTGTTTATGGCGACACAATCTCCTTTTCCGAGATCATGGATAATCAATACTCCGTCACCGGTCCATATGGCCACACATTCTCTTTCCTCGATATCATGGGCAGTCAAGACTCTTTCATTGGGCAATACACTCACACCCACTCCTCCCCCGAGATCAATGGTAGTCAAGACTCCGTCATTAGTCGTACTGTTTATGGCTACACAATCTCTTTTTTCGATATCATGGGTAGTCAAAACTCCGTCACCGGGCCATATGGCCACAAATTCTCCTTTTCCGAGATCATGGGTAGTCAATACTCCGTCACCGGGCCATATGGCCACACATTCTCTTTTTCCGAGATTATGGGTAGTCAATACTCCATTACCGGTCCATATGGCCACACTTTCTCCTTTTTCGAGATCATGGGTAGTCAATACTCCGTCACCAGGACATATGGCCACACATTCTCCTTTCTGGATATCATGGGCAGTCAAGACACCGTCTCCGGGCCATATGGCCACACATTCTCCTTCCTGGATATCATGGGCAGTCAAGACTCCGTCACCGGGCCATATGGCCACACATTCTCTTTTTCCGAGATCATGGGTAGTCATTACTACGTTACCGGTCCATATGGCCACACATTCTCCTTTTCCGAGATCATGGGTAGTCAATACTCCGTCACCGGGCCATATGGCCACACTTTCTCCTTTTTCGAGATCATGGGTAGTCAATACTCCGTCACCGGGACATATGGCCACACATTCTCCTTTCTGGGTTTCATGGGCAGTCAAGACTCCGTCACCAGGCCATATGGACACACATTCTCCTTTTCCGAGATCATGGGTAGTCAATACTCCGTCACCGGGCCATATGGCCACACATTCTCCTTTCCGGGTTTCATGGGCAGTCAAGACTCCGTCTCCGGGCCATATGGCCACACATTCTTTTTCCTGGATATCATGGGCAGTCAAGACTCCGTCACCGGGCCATACACTCACACCCACTCCTCCCCCGAGATCAATGGCAGTCAAGACTCCGTCATTAGTCGTACTGTTTATGGCCACACAATCTCTTTTTTCGATATCATGGGTAGTCAAAACTCCGTCACCGGGCCATATGGCCACAAATTCTCCTTTTCCGAGATCATGGGTAGTCAATACTCCGTCACCGGGCCATATGGCCACACATTCTCTTTTTCCGAGATTATGGGTAGTCAATACTCCATTACCGGTCCATATGGCCACACTTTCTCCTTTTTTGAGATCATGGGTAGTCAATACTCCGTCACCGGGCCATATGGCCACACATTCTCCTTTCTGGATATCATGGGCAGTCAAGACACCGTCTCCGGGCCATATGGCCACACATTCTCCTTCCTGGATATCATGGGCAGTCAAGACTCCGTCACCGGGCCATATGGCCACACATTCTTTTTTTTCGAGATCATGGGTAGTCAATACTCCGTTACCGGTCCATATGGCCACACATTCTCCTTTTCCGAGATCATGGGTAGTCAATACTCCGTCACCGGGCCATATGGCCACACATTCTCCTTTCTAAGTTTCATGGGCAGTCAAGACTCCGTCTCCGGGCCATATGGCCACACATTCTCCTTCCTGGATATCATGGGCAGTCAAGACTCCGTCACCGGGCCATATGGCCACACATTCTTTTTCCTGGATGTCATGGGCAGTGAAGACTCCGTCACCGGGCCATATGGCCACATATTCTCCTTTTTCCGATATCATGGGCAGTCAAGACTTCGTCACTAGTACTGTTTATGGCGACACAATCTCCTTTTCCGAGATCATGGGTAGTAAATACTCCGTCACAGGGCCATATGGCCACACATTCTTCTTCCTCGATATCATAAGCAGTCAAGACTTCGTCACTAGTACTGTTTATGGCCACAAAATCTCCTTTTCCGAGATCATGGGTAGTCAATACTCCGTCACCGGGCCATATGGCCACACATTCTCTTTCCTCGATATCATGGGCAGTCAAGACTCATTCACCGGGCCATACACTCACACCCACTTCTCCCCCGAGATCAATGGCAGTCAAGACTCCGTCATTAGTCGTACTGTTTATGGCCACACAATCTCTTTTTTCGATATCATGGGTAGTCAATACTCCGTCACCGAGCCATATGGCCACACATTCTCCTTTTCCGAGATCATGGGTAGTCAATACTCCGTTACCGGTCCATATGTCCACACATTCTCTTTTTCCGAGATCATGGGTAGTCAAAACTCCGTCACCGGGCCATATGTCCACAAATTCTCCTTTTCCGAGATCATGGGAAGTCAATACTCCGTCACCGGGCCATATGGCCACACATTCTCCTTCTTCGATATCATGGGCAGTCAAGACTCATTCACCGGGCCATACACTCACACCCACTCCTCCCCCGAGATCAATGGCAGTCAAGACTCCGTCATTAGTCGTACTGTTTATGGCCACACAATCTCTTTTTTCGATATCATGGGTAGTCAAAACTCCGTCACCGGGCCATATGGCCACAAATTCTCCTTTTCCGAGATCATGGGTAGTCACTACTCCGTCACCGGGCCATATGGCCACACATTCTCTTTTTCCGAGATTATGGGTAGTCAATACTCCATTACCGGTCCATATGGCCACACTTTCTCCTTTTTCGAGATCATGGGTAGTCAATACTCTGTCACCGGGACATATGGCCACATATTCTCCTTTCTGGGTTTCATGGGCAGTGAAGACTCCGTCACCAGGCCATATGGCCACACATTCTCCTTTTCCGAGATCATGGGTAGTCAATACTCCGTCACCGGGCCATATGGCCACAAATTCTCCTTTCCGGGTTTCATGGGCAGTCAAGACTCCGTCTCCGGGCCATATGGCCACACATTCTCCTTCCTGGATATCATGGGCAGTCAAGACTCCCTCACCGGGCCATACACTCACACCCACTCCTCCCCCGAGATCAATGGCAGTCAAGACTCCGTCATTAGTCGTACTGTTTATGGCCACACAATCTCTTTTTTCGATATCAAGGGTAGTCAAAACTCCGTCACCGGGCCATATGGCCACAAATTCTCCTTTTCCGAGATCATGGGTAGTCAATACTCCGTCACCGGGCCATATGGCCACACATTCTCTTTTTCCGAGATTATGGGTAGTCAATACTCCATTACCGGTCCATATGGCCACACTTTCTCCTTTTTCGAGATTATGGGTAGTCAATACTCCGTCACCGGGCCATATGGCCACACATTCTCCTTTCTGAATATCATGGGCAGTCAAGACACCGTCTCCGGGCCATATGGCCACACATTCTCCTTCCTGGATATCATGGGCAGTCAAGACTCCGTCACCGGGCCATATGGCCACACATTCTCTTTTTCCGAGATCATGGGTAGTCAATACTTCGTTACTGGTCCATATGGCCACACATTCTCCTTTTCCGAGATCATGGGTAGTCAATACTCCGTCACCGGGCCATATGGCCACACATTCTCCTTTCTGGGTTTCATGGGCATCAAGACTCCGTCTCCGGGCCATATGGCCACACATTCTTCTTCCTGGATATCATGGGCAGTCAAGACTCCGTCACCGGGCCATATGGCCACACATTCTTTTTCCTGGATATCATGGGCAGTGAAGACTCCGTCACCGGGCCATATGGCCACATATTCTCCTTTTTCCTATATCATGGGCAGTCAAAACTTCGTCACTAGTACTGTTTATGGCGACACAATCTCCTTTTCCGAGATCATGGGTAGTAAATACTCCGTCACCGGGCCATATGGCCACACATTCTTCTTCCTCGATATCATAAGCAGTCAAGACTTCGTCACTAGTCGTACTGTTTATGGCGACACAATCTCCTTTTCCGAGATCATGGATAATCAATACTCCGTCACCGGACCATATGGCCACACATTCTCTTTCCTCGATATCATGGGCAGTCAAGACTCATTCACCGGGCCATACACTCACACCCACTCCTCCCCCGAGATCAATGGCAGTCAAGACTCCGTCATTAGTCGTACTGTTTATGGCCACACAATCTCTTTTTTCGATATCATGGGTAGTCAAAACTCCGTCACCGGGCCATATGGCCACAAATTCTCTTTTTTCCGAGATCATGGGTAGTCACTACTCCGTCACCGGGCCATATGGCCACACATTCTCTTTTTCCGAGATTATGGGTAGTCAATACTCCATTACCGGTCCATATGGCCACACTTTCTCCTTTTTCGAGATCATGGGTAGTCAATACTCCGTCACCGGGACATATGGCCACACATTCTCCTTTCTGGGTTTCATGGGCAGTCAAGACTCCGTCACCAGGCCATATGGCCACACATTCTCCTTTTCCGAGATCATGGGTAGTCAATACTCCGTCACCGGGCCATATGGCCACACATTCTCCTTTCCGGGTTTCATGGGCAGTCAAGACTCCGTCTCCGGGCCATATGGCCACACATTCTTTTTCTGGATATCATGGGCAGTCAAGACTCCGTCACCGGGCCATACACTCACACCCACTCCTCCCCCGAGATCAATGGCAGTCAAGACTCCGTCATTAGTCGTACTGTTTATGGCCACACAATCTCTTTTTTCGATATCATGGGTAGTCAAAACTCCGTCACCGGGCCATATGGCCACAAATTCTTCTTTTCCGAGATCATGGGTAGTCAATACTCCGTCACCGGGCCATATGGCCACACATTCTCTTTTTCCGAGATTATGGGTAGTCAATACTCCATTACCGGTCCATATGGCCACACTTTCTCCTTTTTTTGAGATCATGGGTAGTCAATACTCCGTCACCGGGCCATATGGCCACACATTCTCCTTTCTGGATATCATGGGCAGTCAAGACACCGTCTCCGGGCCATATGGCCACACATTCTCCTTCCTGGATATCATGGGCAGTCAAGACTCCGTCACCGGGCCATATGGCCACACATTCTCTTTTTCCGAGATCATGGGTAGTCAATACTCCGTTACCGGTCCATATGGCCACACATTCTCCTTTTCCGAGATCATGGGTAGTCAATACTCCGTCACCGGGCCATATGGCCACACATTCTCCTTTCTGGGTTTCATGGGCAGTCAAGACTCCGTCTCCGGGCCATATGGCCACACATTCTCCTTCCTGGATATCATGGGCAGTCAAGACTCCGTCACCGGGCCATATGGCTACACATTCTTTTTCCTGGATATCATGGGCAGTGAAGACTCCGTCACCGGGCCATATGGCC
The DNA here is from genome assembly GCF_947242115.1 of Biomphalaria glabrata. Lineage (NCBI taxonomy): Eukaryota > Metazoa > Mollusca > Gastropoda > Planorbidae > Biomphalaria > Biomphalaria glabrata. The sequence continues at coordinate 22,781,114 of NC_074720.1, forward strand.
ACATATTCTCCTTTTTCCGATATCATGGGCAGTCAAGACTTCGTCACTAGTACTGTTTATGGCGACACAATCTCCTTTTCCGAGATCATGGGTAGTAAATACTCCGTCACAGGGCCATATGGCCACACATTCTTCTTCCTCGATATCATAAGCAGTCAAGACTTCGTCACTAGTACTGTTTATGGCCACAAAATCTCCTTTTCCGAGATCATGGGTAGTCACTACTCCGTCACCGGGCCATATGGCCACACATTCTCTTTTTCCGAGATTATGGGTAGTCAATACTCCATTACCGGTCCATATGGCCACACTTTCTCCTTTTTCGAGATCATGGGTAGTCAATACTCCGTCACCGGGACATATGGCCACACATTCTCCTTTCTGGGTTTCATGGGCAGTCAAGACTCCGTCACCAGGCCATATGGCCACACATTCTCCTTTTCCGAGATCATGGGTAGTCAATACTCCGTCACCGGGCCATATGGCCACACATTCTCCTTTCCGGGTTTCATGGGCAGTCAAGACTCCGTCTCCGGGCCATATGGCCACACATTCTTTTTCTGGATATCATGGGCAGTCAAGACTCCGTCACCGGGCCATACACTCACACCCACTCCTCCCCCGAGATCAATGGCAGTCAAGACTCCGTCATTAGTCGTACTGTTTATGGCCACACAATCTCTTTTTTCGATATCATGGGTAGTCAAAACTCCGTCACCGGGCCATATGGCCACAAATTCTTCTTTTCCGAGATCATGGGTAGTCAATACTCCGTCACCGGGCCATATGGCCACACATTCTCTTTTTCCGAGATTATGGGTAGTCAATACTCCATTACCGGTCCATATGGCCACACTTTCTCCTTTTTCGAGATCATGGGTAGTCAATACTCCGTCACCGGGCCATATGGCCACACATTCTCCTTTCTGGATATCATGGGCAGTCAAGACACCGTCTCCGGGCCATATGGCCACACATTCTCCTTCCTGGATATCATGGGCAGTCAAGACTCCGTCACCGGGCCATATGGCCACACATTCTCTTTTTCCGAGATCATGGGTAGTCAATACTCCGTTACCGGTCCATATGGCCACACATTCTCCTTTTCCGAGATCATGGGTAGTCAATACTCCGTCACCGGGCCATATGGCCACACATTCTCCTTTCTGGGTTTCATGGGCAGTCAAGACTCCGTCTCCGGGCCATATGGCCACACATTCTCCTTCCTGGATATCATGGGCAGTCAAGACTCCGTCACCGGGCCATATGGCCACACATTCTTTTTCCTGGATATCATGGGCAGTGAAGACTCCGTCACCGGGCCATATGGCCACATATTCTCCTTTTTCCGATATCATGGGCAGTCAAGACTTCGTCACTAGTACTGTTTATGGCGACACAATCTCCTTTTCCGAGATCATGGGTAGTAAATACTCCGTCACAGGGCCATATGGCCACACATTCTTCTTCCTCGATATCATAAGCAGTCAAGACTTCGTCACTAGTACTGTTTATGGCCACAAAATCTCCTTTTCCGAGATCATGGATAATCAATACTCCGTCACCGGACCATATGGCCACACATTCTCTTTCCTCGATATCATGGGCAGTCAAGACTCATTTACCGGGCCATACACTCACACCCACTTCTCCCCCGAGATCAATGGCAGTCAAGACTTCGTCATTAGTCGTACTGTTTTTAGCCACACAATCTTTTTTTTCGATATCATGGGTAGTCAATACTCCGTCACCGGGCCATATGGCCACACATTCTCCTTTTCCGAGATCATGGGTAGTCATTACTCCGTTACCGGTCCATATGGCCATACTTTCTCCTTTTCCGATATCATGGGTAGTCAATACTCCGTCACCGGGCCATATGGCCTTACATTCTCCTTTCTGGATATCATTAGCAGTCAAGACTCCGTCTCCGGGCCATATGGCCAAATATTCTCCTTCCTGGATATCATGGGCAGTCAAGACTCCGTAACCGGGCCATATGGCCACACATTCTTTTTCCTGGATATCATGGGCAGTCAATACTCCGTCGACTGGCCATATGGCCACACATTCTCCTTTCCCGATATCATGGGCAGTCAAGACATCGTCACTAGTACTGTTTATGGCGACACAATCTCCTTTTCCGAGATCATGGGTAGTAAATACTCCGTCACCGGGCCATATGGCCACACATTCTCCTTCCCCGATATCATGGGCATTCAAGACTCTGTCACCGGGCCATACAGTCACACACTCTCCTCCCCCGAGATCAATGGCAGTCGAGATCTGTCATTAGTCGTACTGTTTATGGCTACACAATCTCTTTTTTCGATATCATGGGTAGTCAATACTCCGTCACCGGGCCACATGGCCACACATTCTCCTTTTCCGAGATCATGGGTATTTAATACTCCGTTACCGGGCCAAATGGCCACACATTCTCTTTTCCGAGATCATAGGTAGTCAATACTCCGTCACCGAGCGATATGGCCACACATTCTCCTTTTCCGAGATCATGGGTAGTCAATACTCAGTTACCGGTCCATATTGCCACTTTTTCTCCTTTTCCGAGATCATGGGTAGTCAATACTCTGTCACCGGGCCATATGGCCACACATTCTCCTTTCTGGGTTTCATGGGCAGTTAAGACTCCGTCTCCGGGCCCTATTGCCACATATTCTCCTTCCTGGATATCATGGGCAGTTAAGACTCTGTCACCGGGCCATATGGCCACACATTCTTTTTCCTGGATATTATGGGCAGTCAAGACTCCGTCACCGGGCCATATGGCCACACATTCTTCTTCCTCGATATCATAAGCAGTCAAGACTCCGTCATTAGTCGTACTGTTTATGGCGACACAATCTCTTTTTTCGATATCATGGGTAGTCAATACTTCGTCACCGAGCCATATGGCCACACATTCTCCTTTTCCGAGATCATGGGTAGTCAATACTCCGTTACCGGTCCATATGGCCACTTTTTCTCCTTTTCCGAGATCATGGGTAGTCAATACTCCGTTACCGGGCCATATGGCCACACATTCTTTTTCCTGGATATCATGGGCAGTCAAGACTCTGTCACCGGGCCATATGGCCACACATTCTCCTTCCCCGATATCATGGGTAGTCAAGACTCCGTCACATGGCCTTATGGCCACACATTCTTTTTCCTGGATATCATGGGCAGTCAAGACTCCGTCACCGGGCCATATGGCCACACATTCTCCTTCCCCGATATCATGGGCAGTCAAGACTCCGTCACTAGTCGTACTGTTTATGGAGACACAATCTCCTTTTCCGAGATCATGGATAACCAATACTCCGTCACCGGGCCATTTGGCCACACATTTTCTTTCCTTGATATCATGGGCAGTCAAGACTCTGTCACTGGGCCATACAGTCACACACTCTCCTCCCCCGAGATCAATGGCAGTCAAGACTCCGTCATTAGTCGTACTGTTTATGGCTACACAATCTCTTTTTTCGATATCATGGGTAGTCAATACTCCGTCACCGAGCCATATGGCCACACATTCTCCTTTTCCGAGATCATGGGTAGTCAATACTCCGTCACCGGGCCATATGGCCACACATTCTCTTTTTCCGAGATCATGGGTAGTCAATACTCCGTTACCGGTCCATATGGCTACACTTTCTCCTTTTCCGATATCATGGGTAGTCAATACTCCGTCACCGGGCCATATGGCCACACATTCTCCTTTCTGGATATCATGGGCAGTCAAGACTCCGTCTCCGGGCCATATGGCAAAATATTCTCCTTCCTGGATATTATGGGCAGTCAAGACTCCGTCACCGGGCCATATGGCCACAGATTCTTTTTCCTGGATATCATGGGCAGTCAAGACTCCGTCGACTGGCCATATGGCCACACATTCTCCTTTCCCGATATCATGGGCAGTCAAGACATCGTCACTAGTACTGTTTATGGCGACACAATCTCCTTTTCCGAGATCATGGGTAGTAAATACTCTGTCACCGGGCCATATGGCCACACATTCTCCTTCATCGATATCATGGGCAGTCAAGATTCTGTCACCCGGCCATACAGTCACACACTCTCCTCCCCCGAGATCAATGGCAGTCGAGATCTGTCATTAGTCGTACTGTTTATGGCCACACAATCTCTTTTTTCGATATAATGGGTAGTCAATACTCCGTCACCGGGCCACATGGCCACACATTCTCCTTTTCCGAGATCATGGGTATTTAATACTCCGTCACCGGGCCATATGGCCACACATTCTTTTTTTCCGAGATCATGGGTAGTCAATACTCCGTCACCGAGCGATATGGCCACACATTCTCCTTTTCCGAAATCATGGGTAGTCAATACTCAGTTACCGGTCCATATGGCCACTTTGTCTCCTTTTCCGAGATCATGGATAGTCAATACTCCGTCACCGGGCCATATGGCCACACATTCTCCTTTCTGGGTTTCATGGGCAGTTAAGACTCCGTCTCCGGGCCATATGGCCACACATTCTCCTTCCTGGATATCATGGGCAGTTAAGACTCCGTAACCTGGCCATATGGCTACACATTCTTTTTCCTGGATATTTTGGGCAGTCAAGACTCCGTCACCGGGCCATATGGCCATACATTTTTCTTCCTCGATATCATAAGTAGTCAAGACTCCGTCATTAGTCGTACTGTTTATGGCCAAAGAATCTCTTTTTCCGAGATCATGGGTAGTCAATACTCCGTCACCGAGCAATATGGCCACACATTCTCCTTTTCCGAGATCATGGGTAGTCATTACTCCGTTACCGATCCATATGGCCACTTTTTCTCCTTTTCCGAGATCATGGGTAGTCAATACTCCGTCACCGGACCATATGGCCACACATTCTTTTTCCTGGATATCATGGGCAGTCAAGACTCCGTCACCGGGCCATATGGCCACACATTCTGCTATCCCGATATCATGGGCAGTCAAGACTCCGTCAACGGGCAATATGGCCACACATTCTTTTTCCTGGATATCATGGGCAGTCAAGACTCCGTCACCGGGCCATATGGCCACACATTCTCCTTCCCCGATATCATGGGCAGTCAAGACTCATTCAACGGGCCATATGGCCACACATTCTCCTTTCCCGATATCATGGGCAGTCAAAACTTCGTCATTAGTCGTACTGTTTTTAGCCACACAATCTCTTTTTTCGATATCATGGGTAGTCAATACTCCGTCACCGGGCCATATGGCCACACATTCTCCTTTTCCGAGATCATGGGTAGTCAATACTCCGTTACCGGTCCATATGGCCACACTTTCTCCTTTTCCGAGATCATGGGTAGTCAATACTCCGTCACCGGGCCATATGGCCACACATTCTCCTTTCTGGGTTTCATGGGCAGTTAAGACTCCGTCTCCGGGCAATATGGCCACACATTCTCCTTTCTGGATATCATCGGCAGTTAAGACTCCGTCACCGGGCCATATGGCCACACATTCTTTTTCCTCAATATCATAAGCAGTCAAGACTCCGTCATTAATCGTACTGTTTATGGCCACACAATCTCTTTTTTCGATATCATGGGTAGTCAATACTCCGTCACCGAGCGATATGGCCACACATTCTCCTTTTCCGAGATCATGGGTAGTCAATACTCAGTTACCGATCCATATGGCCACTTTTTCTCCTTTTCCGAGATCATGGGTAGTCAATACTTCGTCACCGGGCCATATGGCCACACATTCTCCTTTCTGGGTTTCATGGGCAGTTAAAACTCCGTCTCCGGGCCATATGGCCACGCATTCTCCTTCCTGGATATCATGGGCAGTTAAGACACTGTCACCGGGCCATATGGCCACACATTCTTTTTCCTGGATATTATGGGCAGTCAAGACTCCGTCACCGGGCCATATGGCCACACATTCTTCTTCCTCGATATCATAAGCAGTCAAGACTCCGACATTAGTCGTACTGTTTATGGCCACACAATCTCTTTTTTCGATATCATGGGTAGTCAATACTCCGTCACCGAGCCATATGGCCACACTTTCTTTTTTTCCGAGATCATGGGTAGTCAATACTCCGTTACCGGTCCATATGGCCACTTTTTCTCCTTTTCCGAGATCATGGGTAGTCAATACTCCGTTACCGGTCCATATGGCCTTACTTTCTCCTTTTTCGAGATCATGGGTAGTCAATACTTCGTCATCGGGCCATATGGCCACACATTCTCCTTTCTGGATATCATGGGCAGTCAAGACTCCGTCACCGGGCCATATGGCCACACATTCTTTTTCCTAGATATCATTGGCAGTCAAGACTTCGTCACCAGGCCATATGGCCACACATTCTTTTTCCTGGATATCATGGGCAGTCAAGACTCCGTCACCGGGCCATATGGCCACACATTCTCCTTCCCCGATATCATTGGCAGTCACGACTTCGTTACTAGTACTGTTTATGGCGACACAATCTCCTTTTCCGAGATCATGGGTAGTCAATACTCCGTCACCGGGCCATATGGACACACATTCTTTTTCCTCGATATCATGAGCAGTCAAGACTTCGTCACTAGTACTTTTTATGGCCACACAATCTTCTTTTCCGAGATCATGGGCAGTCAAGACTCCGTCACCTGGCCATATGGCCACACATTCTTTTTCCTGGATATAATGGGCAGTCAAGACTCCGTCACCGGGCCATATGGCCACATATTCTCCTTTTCCTATATCATTGGAGTCAAGACTTCGTCACTAGTACTGTTTATGGCCACACAATCTCCTTTTCCGAGATCATGGTTAGTAAATACTCCATCACCGGGCCATATGGCCACATATTCTCCTTTTCCGAGATCATGGGTAGTCAATACTCCGTCACCAGGCCATATGGATACACATTCTTCTTCCTCGATATCATGAGCAGTCAAGACTCCGTCACTAGTACTGTTTATGGCCACACAATCTTCTTTTCCGAGATCATGGGCAGTCAATACTCCGTCACCGGGCCATATGGCCACACAATCTTCTTTTCCGAGATCATGGGTAGTCAATACTCCGTCACCGGGCCATATGGATACACATTCTTCTTCCTCGATATGATGGGCAGTCAAGACTTCGTCACTAGTACTGTTTATGGCCACACAATCTTCTTTTCCGAGATCATGGGTAGTCAATACTCCGTCACCGGGCCATATGGCCACACATTCTTTTTCCTGGATATCATGGGCAGTCAAGACTTCGTCACTAGTACTGTTTATGGCCACACAATCTTCTTTTCCGAGATCATGGGTAGTCAATACTCCGTCACCGGGCCATATGGCCACATATTCTCCTTTCCCGATATCATGGGCAGTCAAGACTCCGTCACTAGTCGTACTGTTTATGGCGACACAATCTCCTTTTCCGAGATCATGGATAATCAATACTCCGTCACCGGGCCATATGGCCACACATTCTCTTTCCTCGATATCATGGGCAGTCAAGACTCTGTTACCGGGCCATACAGTCACACACTCTCCTCCCCCGAGATCAATGGCAGTCAAGACTCCGTCACTTGTCCGTACTGTTTGTGGCGACACACTCTCCTCCCTCGAGATCATGGATAGTCAAAACTCCGTCACCGGGCGATTGGTCCACACATTGTCCTTCCCCGAGATCATGGGCAGTAAAGACATTGTCGTTTGGCCATAGTGTTTAAGGCCACACTTCCTCCTCCCCCGAGATCATAGGCAGTAAAGACTGTCAATGTCAGTACTTTTTAGAGCCAGACACTCTCCTCCCCCGAGATCATAGGCAGTAAAGACTGTCAATGTCAGTACTGTTTAGAGCCAGACACTCTCCTCCCCCGAGATCATAGGCAGTAAAGACTGTCAATGTCAGTACTTTTTAGAGCCAGACACTCTCCTTCCCCGAGAACATTGGCAGTCAGGACTCCGTCACTGGTCTGTAGTGTTTATGGTGACACACACTTCCTTTGCGAAAATGGGATTTAATGACTCCATCACCGGGCCGTTGGCCACACACTCTCCTTCCCCGAAACAACAAACCGTTCTCGCTTGAGGAACTGAGGGAATCGCTGGACAAGTCACATGACACAGCGCCTGGAGAAGACGAAATCCATTACCAGTTCCTCAAGCATCTTCCCGTACCCTCATTGGCAGTCCTGCTAGGGGTCTATAACTGTGTGTGGCAAACAGGCGCTTTCCCAAACAGCTGGAGGAAAGCCACAGTTATACCGATACCTAAACCGGGAAGAGACGGCTCTGACCCAGCTAACTATCGACCAATAGCACTAACAAGCTGCATCTGCAAAACCATGGAAAGAATGATTAACAGTAGGCTGGTCTGGTACCTGGAAAGAAATAAAGTGATCTCAAACTACCAGTGCGGATTCCGGCAGGGGCGGACAACAACTGACCACCTGGTAAGGCTGGAAGCTTATATTAGAAATGCATTACTCAGAAGAGAACATCTAGTAGCTGTATTCTTCGATATAGAAAAGGCTTATGACACAACCTGGAAACATGGCATCCTACGTGACCTGGCGCTTATGGGGCTTAAGGGACACCTCCCCCGTTTTGTGGAGGAATTTCTGAAAGATCGAAAATTTCAGGTTCGAGTGGGCAACTCCGCTTCTGACACTCATGACCAGGAAATGGGTGTACCCCAGGGCAGCATTCTGTCAGTCACCCTGTTCAACATTAAAATAAATAGCATCATAAATGCGCTGTCCCCTGGCATAGAGTGCTCTTTGTATGTTAATGACTTTGTCATTCTTACTTATGGGAAAAACATGAACACCTTAGAAAGAAAATTACAGTTATGTTTAAACAAAATTCAGGGTTGGGCAAACTATAATGGTTTCAAATTCTCAGACTCCAAAACAGTTAGTATGCATTTTTGTAATCTAAGGGGACTCCACCCTGACCCTGAACTATTTATACACAAAAAGAAGATCCCTGTCGTGAAAACTACAAAATTTTTAGGCCTCACCTTAGATTCCAAATTTAATTTTCTCCCCCTCATTAAGGAACTTAAGAAGAAATGCCAAAAGTCATTAAACATACTAAGAGTACTCAGCCATACGGACTGGGGAGCTGACAGAGATACCTTGCTGCTGCTCTATCGGAGTCTAATTCGATCCAAGCTAGACTACGGATCCATAATATATGGAGCAGCAAGGAAGTCGTACCTAAAAATACTGGAACCAATATAAAATGCTGCCCTGCGTCTCTGTCTCGGCGCGTTTCGTACATCACCTATCCCAAGTCTCCATGTGGAGGCTGGAGAACTCCCCATGGATATAAGAATGAAAAAGCTTGCAATGCAGTATATAGTCAAGCTAAAATCCAACCCCACGAACCCTGCTTTTGACTCCATATTTAACCCCACAGAGGTAGAATTATACAATCGAAGGCTTAACGTCATACAGCCGTTGGGCCTTCGAATGAGAGAACCCATCCAAAATTTAACCCCACCCATTGACCAAATCTCTAAAATAGAAACCCCTCAGAATCCTCCTTGGCTAATGAATAAACCCAAATTAAATTTATCCCTCCTTAATTTCAAAAAAGAAAATACAGACCCAAGCATACTACAAGTCCACTTTAGGGAACTGCAGGAGAGCTACGGAGATTGTGGCACCATCTACACAGACGGATCCAAAATGGAGGGAAAGGTCGCGTGTGCCTGTTCCTTTCGGAACAAAATAATCTCCCGTAGACTCCCCGATGGCTGCTCCATCTTTACGGCCGAATTGCACGCAATATTGCTTGCACTTATGTCCGTAAAAGCATCAGAAAGGAGTAAATTTATAATCTGCTCCGACTCCAAATCTGCATTGCAAGCTTTGGGGCAGATGAAGACTAACATCCCATTGGTACATAAGAGCCTGAAGCTGTTGGACCAAATAACAGCCGACCGTAGGGATGTCACCTTCATCTGGGTCCCCTCCCATGTTGGCATTGAGGGAAACGAAGCCTCAGACAGAGAAGCAAAGAGAGCCCTAAATCATGCGGTGTCAGGAACCCAAATTCCCTACTCGGACCTGAGACAAAGTATTGCCTCTGCCACCTATCGAGAGTGGCAGAACCGATGGGAGGCTGAGACTCACAGTAAACTCAGGCAGATTGTGGCGGATGTCAGGTGGCGGCCCACATCTAAGGGTCTGACAAGGCGTGGTAGCACAACCATGTCCAGACTTAGGATTGGCCACACCTACATCACGCACTCTTTTGTACTGAAGAGAGAGGAGCCCCCACTTTGCGAGTACTGTGACTCTCGCCTCACCGTGGAACATATCCTCGTTGATTGCCCCAGATACCAGGATGTCAGGGCGAAATATTTTAGAGCCACTAATCTAAAAACACTATTTAATAATGTCGACCCTGGGAAGGTACTGGGCTTTATTCGGGAAGTGGGGCTATCTACGAAGATCTGATTTCTGAATTTGTGAACATGCACTATTTACATTAGATTTTTACCAAATATTTAAATTTTTACTACCTTTACTATTTTAACTGTGAATAGACCTTGATTTTAATTATATGACTGTATAGAATCTGGTCCTTGTTGTTTAGAGAGAGAGTAGTCCTTAAGGGACTGCAGGCACGACATGGCCTAAATTGTGCCGATGTGCCTCAAATCAAAAATCAAATCAAACCTTCCCCGAGATCATGGGCAGTCAAGACTCCGTAACCCTGCCGTAGTATTATGGCGACACAGACTCCTCCTTGAAATCATTGTAGTTAAGACTCCGTCACTGGTCCGTACTGTTTATGGCAACAAACACTCTTCATTCATGACTCCATCACCGGGCCATTTACCAAATTGTTTTCACGGGCAGTCAAGACTCCTTGAGATAATTGTAGTCAAGACTCCTTTACTTGGCCGTAGTGTTTAAGGCCACACACACACACTTTTCCACTGCTATAAAAGGGTTTTCAAGAATCCGTCACTTGTCCGTACTGTTTATTGCGTTACACACTCTTACTTTGCGATAATGTACATTGATTACCCCGTCACCGGTCTATTCCACTGCGACTAAGAACAGTCAGAATTGAGTCACTGGTCCGTACTGTTTATGGCTAATACAACTACCCATGATCTTATCTTTCTATTTGGCCACTACTTCGCCGTTCCTACTCGCCTAATAATATGACAACTACCCATGATCTTATCTTTCTAGTTGGCCATAAGTTGGCCACTACTTCGCCTCTCCAACTCGCCTAATATTAAGACAACCGCCGATCTGACTGCCCATGTTTTTACTTTAGATTTATTCCAAACCGTCCATTTCTTCATTTTACGGAACCAACTACCCATGATCTTATCTTTCTAGTTGGCCACTACTTGGCCACTTTAACTCGCCAAATATTAGACATCCGCCGATCTGACTGCCCATGTTCTTACTTTAGATTTCCTCCGAACCGTCCACTCACTCGTTACGCTGATCTAACTACCAATGATCTTATCTTTCTATTTGGCCATAAGATGGCCACTACTTGGCAATTTTAACTCGCCAATTAGACATCCGCCTATGTGAATGCCCATGTTCTTACTTTAGATTTCCGCCGAACCGTCTACTCGTTCGTTGCGCCTACTTTTGTTTTATAACACTTTCGCCATTAGGACTACCCATAGTCTAATATTTCTATTTGGCCATAACTTGGCCACTACTTCGCCGTTACTACTCGGCTTATAATATGACATCCGCCAATGTGACTGCCCATGTTGTAACTTTAGTTTTCCGATCCTACCACACCTCTGTTGGGGATACTACCGATTTTTAGCACTTTTGTTATTAGGACAGCCCATAAGTAGACATTCTTTTCGCCGATCCAACTACCCATGATCTTATCTTTATATTTGGTCATAAGTTGACCACTACTTCGCCACTTTAACTCGCAAAATATTAGACATCCGCCGATCTGACTGCCCATGTTCTTACTTTAGATTTCCGCCGAACCGTCCACTCCTTCATTACGCTGATCCAACTACCCATGATCTATCTTTCTATTAGGCCATAAGTTGACCACTACTTTGCCACATTAATTCGCCTAATATTGGACATCCGCCGATATTATTGCCCATGTTCTTACTTTAGATTTCCGCCGAACCGTCCACTCACTCGTTACGCTAATCCAACTACCCATGATCTTATCTTTTATTTGGACATAAGTTGGCCACTACTTCGCCTCTCCAACTCGCTTAATATTAAGACATCCGCCGATCTGACTGCCCATGTTCTTTCTTTAAATTTCCGCAGAACCGTCAAATCCTTTGTTACGCTGATCTAACTACCCATGATCTTATCTTTCAATTTGGCCATAAGTTGGCCACTACTTGGCCTCTTTAACCTGCCTAAAATTAGACATCCGCCAATGTGACTGCCCATGTTCTTACTTTACATTAACGCCAAAGCGTCCATTTCTTCATTTTGCTGATCCAACTACCCATGATCTTATCTTTCTAGTTGGCCACTACTTGGCCACTTTAACTCGCCAAATATGAGACATCCGCCATACTGACTGCCCATGTTCTTACTTTAGATTTCCGCCGAACCGTCTACTCGTTCGTTGCGCCTACTTTTGTTTTATAACACTTTCGCCATTAGGACTACCCATAGTCTAATATTTCTATATGGCCATAAGTTGGCCACTACTTTGCCGTTCCTACTAGCCTAATAATATGACATCCGCCGATGTGACTGCCCCTGTTGTAACTTTAGTTTTCCGACCCTACCACAACTCTTTTGGGCCTACTACCGATTTAAAGCACTTTTGTTATTAGGACTGCCCATGAGTACACATTCTTTTTGCGATCTTTTTATTTGGCCATACGTTGGCCACTACTTCGCCTCTCTAAATCGCCTAATTAGACATCCGCCGATCTGACTGCCCATGTTCTTTCTTTAGATTTTCGCAGAACCGTCCACTCCTTCGTTACGCTAATCAAATACCCATGATCATACCTTTCTATTAGGCCATAAGTTGGCCACTACTTGGCCACTTAAATTCGCCTAATATTGGACATCCGCCGATCTGACTGCCCATGTTCTTACTTTAGATTTTCGCCGAACCGTCAAATCCTTCGTTACGCTGATCCAACTACCCATGATCTTATCTTTCTAGTTGGCCACTACTTGGCCACTTTAACTCGCCTAATGAGACATCCGCTGATCTGAATGCCCATGTTCTTACTTTAGATTTCCGCCAAACCGTCCACTTTTTCGTTACGCTGATCAAATACCCATGATCATATCTTTCTTTTAGGCCATAAGTTGGCCACTTTTTTGCCACTTTAATTCGCCTAATATTGGACATCCGCCGATCTGACTTCCCATGTTTTTACTTTAGATTTACGCCAAACTGTCCATTTCTTCATTTTGCGGATCCAACTACCCATGATCTTATCTTTCTAGTTGGCCACTACTTGGCCACTTTAACTCGCCAAATATTAGACATCCGCCGATCTGACTGCCCATGTTCTTACTTTAGATTTCCTCCGAACCGTCCACTCAGTCGTTACGCTAATCCAACTACCCATGATCTTATCTTTTATTTGGCCATAAGTTGGCCACTACTTCGCCTCTCCAACTCGCCTAATATTAAGACATCTGCCGATCTGACTGCCCATGTTCTTACTTTAGATTTCCGCCGAACTGTCCACTCACTCGTTACGCTAATCCAACTACCCATGATCTTATCTTTCTAGTTGGCCATAAGTTGGCCACTACTTCGCCTCTCCAACTCGCCTTATATTAAGACAACCGCCGATCTGACTGCCCATGTTTTTACTTTAGATTTATTCCAAACCGTCCATTTCTTCATTTTACGGAACCAACTACCCATGATCTTATCTTTCTAGTTGGCCACTACTTGGCCACTTTAACTCGCCAAATATTAGACATCCGCCGATCTGAATGCCCATGTTCTTACTTTAGATTTCCTCCGAACCGTCCACTCACTCGTTACGCTAATCCAACTACCCATGATCTTATCTTTTATTTGGCCATAAGTTGGCCACTACTTAGCCTCTTTAACTCGCCAAATATTAGACATCCGCCGATCTGACTGCCCATGTTCTTACTTTAGATTTCCGCCGAACCGTCCACTCACTCGTTACGCTAATCCAACTACCCATGATCTTATCTTTCTAGTTGGCCACTACCTCGCCACTTAAACTCGCCAAAGATTAGACATCCGCCGATCTGACTGCCCATGTTCTTACTTTAGATTTCCGCCGAACCGTCCACCCACTGGTTACGCTAATCCAACTACCCATGATCTTATCTTTTATTTGGCCATACGTTGGCCACTACTTGGCCTCTCCAACTCGCTTAATATTAAGACATCCGCCGATCTGACTGCCCATGTTCGTACTTTAGATTTTCACCGAACCGTCCACTCCTTCGTTACGCTGAACAAACTACCCATGATCTTAATTTTCTTTTTGGCCATAAGTTGGCCACTACATTTCTGTTCCTTTTCGGTTAATATGAGACATCTGCCATACTGACTGCCCATGTTCTTACTTTAGATTTCCGCCGAACCGTCTACTCGTTCGTTGCGCCTACTTTTGTTTTATAACACTTTCGCCATTAGGACTACCCATAGCCTAATATTTCTATTTGGCCATAAGTTGGCCACTACTTCGCCGTTCCTACTAGCCTAATAATATGACATCCGCCGATGTGACTGCCCATGTTGTAACTTTAGTTTTCCGACCCTACCACAACTCTTTTGGGCCTACTACCGATTTATAGCAGTTTTGTTATTAGGACTGCCCATGAGTACACATTCTTTTTGCGATCTTTTTATTTGGCCATAAGTTGGCCACTACTTCGCCACTCTAACTAGCCTAATGAGACATCCGCCGATCTGACTGCCCATGTTCTTAATATAGATTTCCGCCGAACCGTCCACTCCTTCGTTACGCTGATCAAATACCCATGATCATATCTTTCTATTAGGCCATAAGTTGGCCACTACTTTGCCACTTTTATTCGCCTAATATTGGACATCCGCCGGTCTGACTGCCCATGTTCTTACTTTAGATTTAAGCCAAACCGTCAAATCCTTCGTTAAGCTGAACCAACTACCCATGAGCTTAATTTTCTTTTTTGGCCATAAGTTGGCCACTACTTTTCTGTTCCTTTTCGGTTAATATAAGACATCCGCCGTACTGACTGCCCATGTTCTTACTTTGTATTTCTGCCGAACCGTCCACTGCTTTGTTACGCTGATCTAACTACCCATGATCTTATCTTTCAATTTGGCCATAAGTTGGCCACTACTTGGCCTCTTTAACCTGCCTAAAATTAGACATCCGCCGATGTGACTGCCCATGTTCTAACTTATGTTTTCCGACCCTACCACACCTCTGTTGGGCCTACATCCGATTTATAGCACTTTTGTTCTTAGGCCTTCCCATGAGTAGACATTCTTTTCACCGATTTTTCTATTTGGCCATAAGTTGGCCACTACTTCGCCGTTTCAACTCCCCTAATATGAGACATCCGCCAATGTGACTGCCCATGTTCTTACTTTAGATTTCCGCCGAACCGTCCACTCCTTCGTTACGCTGATCAAATAGCCATGATCATACCTTTCTATTAGGCAATAAGTTGGCCACTACTTTGCCACTTTAATTCGCCTAATATTGGACATCTGCCGATCTGACTGCCCATGTTCTTACTTTAGATTTACGCCAAACTGTCCATTTCTTCATTTTACTGATCCAACTACCCATGATCTTATCTTTCTAGTTGGCCACTACTTGGCCACTTTAACTCGCCAAATATTAGACATCCACCGAACTGACTGCCCATGTTCTTACTTTAGATTTCCGCCGAACCGTCCACTCACTCGTTACGCTAATCCAACTACCCATGATCTTATCTTTCTAGTTGGCCACTACTTGGCCACTTTAACTCGCCAAATATTAGACATCCGCCGAACTGACTGCCCATGTTCTTACTTTAGATTTCCGCCGAACTGTCCACTCACTCGTTATGCTAATCCAAGTACCCATGATCTTATCTTTTATTTGGCCATAAGTTGGCCACTACTTCGACTCTCCAACTCGCCTAATATTAAGACATCCGTCGATCTGACTCCCCATGTTCTTACTTTAGATTTCCGCCGAACCGTCCACTTCTTCGTTACCCTGAACAAACTACCCATGATCTTATCTTTCAATTTGGCCATAAGTTGGCCACTACTTGGCCTCTTTAACCTGTCTAAAATTAGACATCCGCCGATATGACTGCCCATGTTCTTACTTTAGATTTCCTCCGAACCGTCCACTCCTTCGTTACGCTGATCCAACTACCCATGATCTTATCTTTCTAGTTGGCCACTACTTGGCCACTTTAACTCGCCAAAGATTAGACATCCGCCGATCTGACTGCCCATGTTCGTACTTTAGATTTCCGCCGAATTGTCCACTCACTCGTTACGCTAATCCAACTACCCATGATCTTATCTTTTATTTGGCCATACGTTGGCCACTACTTCGCCTCTCCAACTCGCTTAATATTAAGACATTCGCCGATCTGACTGCCCATGTTCGTACTTTAGATTTACACCGAACCGTCCACTCCTTCGTTACGCTGAACAAACTACCCATTATCCTAATTTTCTTTTTGGCCATAAGTTGGCCACTACATTTCTGTTTCTTTTCGGTTAATATGAGACATCCGCCAAACTGACTGCCCATGTTCTTACTTTATATTTCCGCCGAACCGTCCACTCCTTCGTTACGCTGATCCAACTACCCATGATCTTATCTTTCTAGTTGGCCACTACTTGGCCACTTTAACTCGCCAAATATTAGACATCCGCCGATCTGACTGCCCATGTTCTTACTTTAGATTTCCGCCGAACTGTCCAATCACTCGTTACGCTAATCAAATACCCATGATCTTATCTTTTATATGGCCATAAGTTGGCAACAACTTGGCCACTTTAACTCGCCAAATATTAGACATCCGCCGATCTGACTGCCCATGTTCTTTCTTTAGATTTCCGCTGAACCGTCAAATCCTTCGTTACGCTCAAACAACTACCCATGATCTTTATTTTCTTTTTGGCCATAAGTTGGCCACTACTTTTCTGTTTATTTTCGGTTAATATGAGACATCCGCCATACTGACTGCCCATGTTCTTACTTTAGATTTCCGCCAAACCGTCCACTCCTTCGTTACGCTAATCAAATACCCATGATCATATCTTTCTTTTAGGCCAGAAGTTGGCCACTACTTTGCCACTTTAATTCGCCTAATATTGGACATCCGCCGATCTGACTGCCCATGTTCTTACTTTAGATTTACGCCAAACCGTCCATTTCTTCATTTCGCGGATCCAACTACCCATGATTTTATCTTTCTAGTTGGCCACTACTTGGCCACTTTAACTCGCCAAATATGAGACATCCGCCGAATTTACTGCCCATGTTCTTACTTTAGATTTCCTTCGAACCGTCCACTCACTCGTTACGCTAATCCAACTACCCAAGATCTTATCATTTATTTGGCCATAAGTTGGCCACTACTTCGCCTCTCTAACTCGCTTAATATTAAAACATTCGCCGATCTAAATGCCCATGTTCTTACTTTAGATTTATGCCAAACCGTCCATTTCTTCATTTTACGGAACCAACTACCCATGATCTTATCTTTCTAGTTGGCCACTGCTTGGCCACTTTAACTCGCCAAATAATAGACATCCGCCGATCTGACTGCCCATGTTCTTACTTTAGATTTCCTCCGAACCGTCCACTCCTTCGTTACGCTGATCCAACTACCCATGATCTTATCTGTCTAGTTGGCCACTACTTGGCCACTTTAACTCGCCAAAGATTAAACATCCGCCTTACTGACTGCCCATGTTCGTACTTTAGATTTCCGCCGAACCGTCCACTCACTCGTTACGCTAATCAAACTACCCATGATCTTATCTTTTTTTTGGCCATACGTTGGCCACTACTTCACCTCTCCAACTCGCTTAATATTAAGACATCCGCCGATCTGACTGCCCATGTTTGTACTTTAGATTTCCACCGAACCGTCCACTCCTTCGTTACGCTAATCAAATACCCATGATCATACCTTTCTATTAGGCCATAAGTTGGCCACTACTTGGCCACTTTAATTCGCCAAATATTAGACATCCGCTGATCTGACTGCCCATGTTCGTACTTTAGATTTCCACCGAACCGTCCACTCCTTCGTTACGCTAATCAAATACCCATGATCATACCTTTCTATTAGGCCATAAGTTGGCCACTACCTCGCCACTTTAACTCGCAAAAGATTAGACATTTGCCGATCTGACTGCCCATGTTCTTACTTTAGATTTCCGCCGAACCGTCCACCCACTGGTTACGCTAATCCAACTACCCATGATCTTATCTTTTATTTGGCCATACGTTGGCCACTACTTCGCCTCTCTAACTCTCTTAATATTAAGACATCCGCCGATGTGACTGCCCATGTTCGTACTTTAGATTTTCACCGAACCGTCCACTCCTTCGTTACGCTGAACAAACTACCCATGATCTTATCTTTCTAGTTGGCCACTACTTGGCCACTTTAACTCGCCAAAGATTAGACATCCGCCGATCTGACTGCCCATGTTCGTACTTTAGATTTCCGCCGAACCGTCCACTCCGTCATCTGAACCGTCAAATCCTTCGTTACGCTCAAACAACTACCCATGATCTTTATTTTCTTTTTGGCCATAAGTTGGCCACTACTTTTCTGTTTATTTTCTGTTAATATGAGACATCCGCCAAACTGACTGCCCATGTTCTTACTTTAGATTTCCGCCGAACCGTCTACTCGTTCGTTGCGCCTACTTTTGTTTTATAACACTTTCGCCATTAGGACTACCCAAAACGTAATATTTCTATATGGCCATAAGTTGGCCACTACTTCGCCGTTCCTACTAGCCTAATAATATGACATCCGCCGATGTGACTGCCCATGTTGTAACTTTAGTTTTCCGACCCTACCACAACTGTTTTGGGCCTACTACCGATTTATAGCAGTTTTGTTATTAGGACTGCCCATGTGTACACATTCTTTTTGCGATCTTTTTATTTGGCAATAAGTTGGCCACTACTTTGCCGTTCCTACTAGCCTAATAATATGACATCCGCCGATGTGACTGCCCATGTTGTAACTTTAGTTTTCCGACCCTACCACAACTCTTTTGGGCCTACTACCGATTTATAGCACTTTTGTTATTAGGACTGCCCATGAGTACACATTCTTTTTGCGATCTTTTTATTTGGCCATAAGTTGGCCACTACTTCGCCACTCTAACTAGCCTAATGAGACATCCGCCGATCTTACTGCCCATGTTCTTACTTTAGATTTCCGCCAAACCGTCCACTCCTTCGTTACGCTGATCAAATACCCATGATCATATCTTTCTTTTAGGCCATAAGTTGGCCACTACTTTGCCACTTTAATTCGCCTAATATTGGACATCCGCCGATCTAACTTCCCATGTTTTTACTTTAGATTTACGCCAAACTGTCCATTTCTTCATTTTGCGGATCCAACTACCCATGATCTTATCTTTCTAGTTGGCCACTACTTGGCCACTTTAACTCGCCAAATATTAGACATCCGCCGATCTGACTGCCCATGTTATTTCTTTAGATTTACGCCAAACTGTCCATTTCTTTATTTTGCGGATCAAACTACCCATGATCTTATCTTTCTAGTTGGCCACTACTTGGCCACTTTATCTCGCCAAATATTAGACATCCGCCGATCTGACTGCCCATGTTCTTACTTTAGATTTCCTCCGAACCGTCCACTCAGTCGTTACGCTAATCCAACTACCCATGATCTTATCTTTTATTTGGCCATAAGTTGGCCACTACTTCGCCTCTCCAACTCGCCTAATATTAAGACATCTGCCGATCTGACTGCCCATGTTCTTACTTTAGATTTCCGCCCAACTGTCCACTCACTCGTTACGCTAATCCAACTACCCATGATCTTATCTTTCTAGTTGGCCATAAATTGGCCACTACTTTGCCTCTCCAACTCGCCTAATATTAAGACAACCGCCGATCTGACTGCCCATGTTTTTACTTTAGATTTATTCCAAACCGTCCATTTCTTAATTTTACGGAACCAACTACCCATGATCTTATCTTTCTAGTTGGCCACTACTTGGCCACTTTAACTCGCCAAATATTAGACATCCGCCGATCTGACGGCCCATGTTCTTACTTTAGATTTCCTCCGAACCGTCCACTCACTAGTTACGCTAATCCAACTACCCATGATCTTATCTTTTATTTGGCCATAAGTTGGCCACTACTTCGCCTCTCCAACTCGCCTAATATTAAGACATCCGCCGATCTGACTGCCCATGTTCTTTCTTTAAATTTTCGCCGAACCGTCCACTCCTTCGTTACGCTGATCAAATACCCATGATCATACCTTTCTATTAGGCCATAAGTTGGCCACTACTTGGCCTCTTTAACTCGCCAAATATTAGACATCCGCCGATCTGACTGCCCATGTTCTTACTTTAGATTTCCGCCGAACCGTCCACTCACTCGTTACGCTAATCCAACTACCCATGATCTTATCTTTCTAGTTGGCCACTACCTCGCCACTTTAACTCGCCAAAGATTAGACATCCGCCGATCTGACTGCCCATGTTCTTACTTTAGATTTCCGCCGAACCGTCCACCCACTGGTTACGCTAATCCAACTACCCATGATCTTATCTTTTATTTGGCTATACATTGGCCACTACTTCGCCTCTCCAACTCGCTTAATATTAAGACATCCGCCGATCTGACTGCCCATGTTCGTACTTTAGATTTCCACCGAACCGTCCACTCCTTCGTTACGCTGAACAAACTACCCATGATCTTATCTTTCTAGTTGGCCACTACTTGGCCACTTTAACTTGCCAAAGATTAGACATCCGCCGATCTGACTGCCCATGTTCGTACTTTAGATTTCCGCCGAACCGTCCACTCCGTCATCTGAACCGTCAAATCCTTCGTTACGCTCAAACAACTACCCATGATCTTTATTTTCTTTTTGGCCATAAGTTGGCCACTACTTTTCTGTTTATTTTCTGTTAATATGAGACATCCGCCAAACTGACTGCCCATGTTCTTACTTTAGATTTCCGCCGAACCGTCTACTCGTTCGTTGCGCCTACTTTTGTTTTATAACACTTTCGCCATTAGGACTACCCAAAACGTAATATTTCTATATGGCCATAAGTTGGCCACTACTTCGCCGTTCCTACTAGCCTAATAATATGACATCCGCCGATGTGACTGCCCATGTTGTAACTTTAGTTTTCCGACCCTACCACAACTGTTTTGGGCCTACTACCGATTTATAGCAGTTTTGTTATTAGGACTGCCCATGTGTACACATTCTTTTTGCGATCTTTTTATTTGGCCATAAGTTGGCCACTACTTTGCCGTTCCTACTAGCCTAATAATGTGACATCCGCCGATGTGACTGCCCATGTTGTAACTTTAGTTTTCCGACCCTACCACAACTCTTTTGGGCCTACTACCGATTTATAGCACTTTTGTTATTAGGACTGCCCATGAGTACACATTCTTTTTGCGATCTTTTTATTTGGCCATAAGTTGGCCACTACTTCGCCACTCTAACTAGCCTAATGAGACATCCGCCGATCTTACTGCCCATGTTCTTACTTTAGATTTCCGCCAAACCGTCCACTCCTTCGTTACGCTGATCAAATACCCATGATCATATCTTTCTTTTAGGCCATAAGTTGGCCACTACTTTGCCACTTTAATTCGCCTAATATTGGACATCCGCCGATCTAACTTCCCATGTTTTTACTTTAGATTTACGCCAAACTGTCCATTTCTTCATTTTGCGGATCCAACTACCCATGATCTTATCTTTCTAGTTGGCCACTACTTGGCCACTTTAACTCGCCAAATATTAGACATCCGCCGATCTGACTGCCCATGTTATTTCTTTAGATTTACGCCAAACTGTCCATTTCTTTATTTTGCGGATCAAACTACCCATGATCTTATCTTTCTAGTTGGCCACTACTTGGCCACTTTATCTCGCCAAATATTAGACATCCGCCGATCTGACTGCCCATGTTCTTACTTTAGATTTCCTCCGAACCGTCCACTCAGTCGTTACGCTAATCCAACTACCCATGATCTTATCTTTTATTTGGCCATAAGTTGGCCACTACTTCGCCTCTCCAACTCGCCTAATATTAAGACATCTGCCGATCTGACTGCCCATGTTCTTACTTTAGATTTCCGCCCAACTGTCCACTCACTCGTTACGCTAATCCAACTACCCATGATCTTATCTTTCTAGTTGGCCATAAATTGGCCACTACTTTGCCTCTCCAACTCGCCTAATATTAAGACAACCGCCGATCTGACTGCCCATGTTTTTACTTTAGATTTATTCCAAACCGTCCATTTCTTAATTTTACGGAACCAACTACCCATGATCTTATCTTTCTAGTTGGCCACTACTTGGCCACTTTAACTCGCCAAATATTAGACATCCGCCGATCTGACTGCCCATGTTCTTACTTTAGATTTCCTCCGAACCGTCCACTCACTAGTTACGCTAATCCAACTACCCATGATCTTATCTTTTATTTGGCCATAAGTTGGCCACTACTTCGCCTCTCCAACTCGCCTAATATTAAGACATCCGCCGATCTGACTGCCCATGTTCTTTCTTTAAATTTTCGCCGAACCGTCCACTCCTTCGTTACGCTGATCAAATACCCATGATCATACCTTTCTATTAGGCCATAAGTTGGCCACTACTTGGCCTCTTTAACTCGCCAAATATTAGACATCCGCCGATCTGACTGCCCATGTTCTTACTTTAGATTTCAGCCGAACCGTCCACTCACTCGTTACGCTAATCCAACTACCCATGATCTTATCTTTCTAGTTGGCCACTACCTCGCCACTTTAACTCGCCAAAGATTAGACATCCGCCGATCTGACTGCCCATGTTCTTACTTTAGATTTCCGCCGAACCGTCCACCCACTGGTTACGCTAATCCAACTACCCATGATCTTATCTTTTATTTGGCTATACATTGGCCACTACTTCGCCTCTCCAACTCGCTTAATATTAAGACATCCGCCGATCTGACTGCCCATGTTCGTACTTTAGATTTCCACCGAACCGTCCACTCCTTCGTTACGCTGAACAAACTACCCATGATCTTAATTTTCTTTTTGGCCATAAGTTGACCACTACATTTCTGTTCCTTTTCGGTTAATATGAGACATCCGCCATACTGACTGCCCATGTTCTTACTTTATATTTCCGCCGAACCGTCCACTCCTTCGTTACGCTGATCCAACTACCCATGATCTTATCTTTCTAGTTGGCCACTACTTGGCCACTTTAACTCGCCAAAGATTAGACATCCGTCGATTTGACTGCCCATGTTCGTACTTTAGATTTCCGCCGAACCGTCCACTCCGTCATCTGAACCGTCAAATCCTTCGTTACGCTCAAACAACTAACTATGATCTTTATTTTCTTTTTGGCCATAAGTTGGCCACTACTTTTCTGTTTATTTTCGGTTAATATGAGACATCCGCCATACTGACTGCCCATGTTCTTACTTTAGATTTCCGCCGAACCGTCTATTCGTTCATTGCGCCTACTTTTGTTTTATAACACTTTCGCCATTAGGACTACCCATAGCCTAATATTTCTATATGGCCATAAGTTGGCCACTTCTTCGCGTTCCTACTAGTCTAATAATATGACATCCGCCAATGTGGCTGCCGATGTTGTAATTTTAGTTTTCCGACCCTACCACAACTCTTTTGGGCCTACTACGAATTTATAGCACTTTTGTTATTAGGACTGCCTATGAGTACACATTCTTTTTGCGATCTTTTTTTTTGGCCATAAGTTGGCCACTACTTCGCCACTCTAACTCGCCTAATGAGACATTCGCCGATCTGACTGCCCATGTTCTTACTTTAGATTTCCGCCAAACCGTCCACTCCTTCGTTACGCTGATCAAATACCCATGATCATATCTTTCTTTTAGGCCATAAGTTGGCCACTACTTTGCCACTTTAATTCGCCTAATATTGGACATCCGCCGATCTGACTGCCCATGTTTTTACTTTAGATTTACGCCAAACTGTCCATTTCTTCATTTTGCGGATCCAACTACCCATGATCTTATCTTTCTAGTTGGCCACTACTTGGCCACTTTAACTCGCCAAATATTAGACATCCGCCGATCTGACTGCCCATGTTATTACTTTAGATTTACGCCAAACTGTCCATTTCTTCATTTTGCGGATCCAACTACCAATGATCTTATCTTTCTAGTTGGCCACTACTTGGCCACTTTAACTCGCCTAATGAGACATGCGCTGATCTGACTGCCCATGTTCTTACTTTAGATTTCCGCCAAACCGTCCACTCCTTCGTTACGCTGATCAAATACCCATGATCATATCTTTCTTTTAGGCCATAAGTTGGCCACTACTTTGCCACTTTAATTCGCCTAATATTGGACATCAGCCGATCTGACTGCCCATGTTTTTTCTTTAGATTTACGCCAAACTGTCCATTTCTTCATTTTGCGGATCCAACTACCCATGATCTTATCTTTCTAGTTGGCCACTACTTGGCCACTTTAACTCGCCAAATATTAGACATCCGCCGATCTGACTGCCCATGTTATTTCTTTAGATTTACGCCAAACTGTCCATTTCTTCATTTTGCGGATCCAACTACCCATGATCTTATCTTTCTAGTTGGACACTACTTGGCCACTTTATCTCGCCAAATATTAGACATCCGCCGATCTGACTGCCCATGTTCTTACTTTAGATTTCCTCCGAACCGTCCACTCAGTCGTTACGCTAATCCAACTACCCATAATCTTATCTTTTATTTGGCCATAAGTTGGCCACTACTTTGCCTCTCCAACTCGCCTAATATTAAGACATCCGCCGATCTGACTGCCCATGTTCTTTCTTTATATTTTCGTCGAACCGTCCACTCCTTCGTTACGCTGATCAAATTCCCATGATCATACCTTTCTATTAGGCCATAAGTTGGCCAGTACATGGCCACTTTAACTTGCCAAATATTAGACATCCGCCTTTCTGACTGCCCATGTTCTTTCTTTAGATTTCCGCCAAACCGTCCACTCCGTCATCTGAACCGTCAAATCCTTCGTTACGCTCAAACAACTACCCATGATCTTTATTTTCTTTTTGGCCATAAGTTGGCCACTACTTTTCTGTTTATTTTCTGTTAATATGAGACATCCGCCAAACTGACTGCCCATGTTCTTACTTTAGATTTCCGCCGAACCGTCTTCTCGTTCGTTGCGCCTACTTTTGTTTTATAACACTTTCGCCATTAACACTACCCAAAACGTAATATTTCTATATGGCCATAAGTTGGCCACTACTTTGCCGTTCCTACAAGCCTAATAATATAACATCCGCCGATGTGACTGCCCATGTTGTAACTTTAGTTTTCCGACCCTACCACAACTCTTTTGGGCCTACTACGAATTTATAGCACTTTTGTTATTAGGACTGCCCATGAGTACACATTCTTTTTGCGATCTTTTTATTTGGCCATAAGTTGGCCACTACTTCGCCACTCTAACTCGGCTTATGAGACATCCGCCGATCTGACTGCCCATGTTCTTACTTTAGATTTCCGCCGAACCGTCCACTCACTCGTTACGCTAATCCAACTACCCATGATCTTATCTTTCTAGTTTGCCACTATTTGGCCACTTTAACTCGCCAAAGATTAGACATCCGCCGATCTGACTGCCCATGTTCTTACTTTATATTTCCGCCGAACCGTCCATTCACTGGTTACGCTAATCCAACTACCCATGATCTTATCTTTTATTTGGCCATACGTTGGCCACTACTTCGCCTCTCCAACTCGCTTAATATTAAGACATCTGCCGATCTGACTGCCCATGTTCGTACTTTAGATTTTCACCGAACCGTCCACTCCTTCGTTACGCTGAACAAACTACCCATGATCTTAATTTTCTTTTTGGCCATAAGTTGGCCACTACATTTCTGTTCCTTTTCGGTTAATATGAGACATCCGCCATTCTGACTGCCCATGTTCTTACTTTATATTTCCGCCGAACCGTCCACTCCTTCGTTACGCTGATCCAACTACCCATGATCTTATCTTTCTAGTTGGCCACTACTTGGCCACTTTAACTCGCCAAAGATTAGACATCCGCCGATCTGACTGCCCATGTTCGTACTTTAGATTTCCGCAGAACCGTCCACTCACTCGTTACGCTAATCCAACTACCCATGATCTTATCTTTTATTTGGCCATAAGTTGGCCACTACTTCGCCTCTCCAACTCGCTTAATATTAAGACATCCGCCGATCTGACTGCCCATGTTCGTACTTTAGATTTACACCGAACCGTCCACTCCTTCGTTACGCTGAACAAACTACCCATGATCTTAAATTTCTTTTTGGCCATAAGTTGGCCACTACATTTCTGTTCCTTTTCGGTTAATATGAGACATCCGCCATACTGACTGCCCATGTTCTTACTTTATATTTCCGCCGAACCGTCAACTCCTTCGTTACGCTGATCCAACTACCCATGATCTTATCTTTCTAGTTGGCCACTACTTGGCCACTTTAACTCGCCAAATATTAGACATCCGCCGATCTGACTGCCCATGTTCTTACTTTAGATTTCCGCGGAACTGTCCACTCACTCGTTACGCTAATCAAACTACCCATGATCTTATTTTTTATATGGCCATAAGTTGGCCACAACTTGGCCACTTTAACTCTCCAAATATGAGACATCCGCCATACTGACTGCCCATGTTCTTACTTTAGATTTCCGCCGAACCGTCTACTCGTTCGTTGCGCCTACTTTTGTTTTATAACACTTTCGCCATTAGGACTACCCATAGCCTAATATTTCTATATGGCCATAAGTTGGCCACTACTTCGCCGTTTCTACTAGCCTAATAATATGACATCCGCCGATGTGACTGCCGATGTTGTAACTTTAGTTTTCCGACCCTACCACAACTCTTTTGGGCCTACTACCGATTTATAGCAGTTTTGTTATTAGGACTGCCCATGAGTACACATTCTTTTTGCAATCTTTTTATTGACCATAAGTTGGCCACTACTTCGCCACTCTAACTCGCCTAATGAGACATCCGCCGATCTGACTGCCCATGTTCTTACTTTTTATTTCCGCCGAACCGTCCACTCCTTCGTTACGCTGATCAAATACCCATGATCATATCTTTCTTTTAGGCCATAAGTTGGCCACTACTTTGCCACTTTAATTCGCCTAATATTGGACATCCGCCGATCTGACTGCCCATGTTTTTACTTTAGATTTACGCCAAACTGTCCATTTCTTCATTTTGCGGATCCAACTACCCATGATCTTATCTTTCTAGTTGGCCACTACTTGGCCACTTTAACTCGCCAAATATTAGACTTCCGCCGATCTGACTGCCCATGTTATTACTTTAGATTTACGCCAAACTGTCCATTTCTTCATTTTGCGGATCCAACTACCAATGATCTTATCTTTCTAGTTGGCCACTACTTGGCCACTTTAACTCGC
This sequence comes from Biomphalaria glabrata, assembly GCF_947242115.1. Taxonomy (NCBI): domain Eukaryota; kingdom Metazoa; phylum Mollusca; class Gastropoda; family Planorbidae; genus Biomphalaria; species Biomphalaria glabrata. The sequence continues at coordinate 22,808,760 of NC_074720.1, forward strand.
CTAATGAGACATTCGCTGATCTGACTGCCCATGTTCTTACTTTAGATTTCCGCCAAACCGTCCACTCCTTCGTTACGCTGATCAAATACCCATGATCATATCTTTCTTTTAGGCCATAAGTTGGCCACTACTTTGCCACTTTAATTCGCCTAATATTGGACATCAGCCGATCTGACTGCCCATGTTCTTTCTTTAGATTTACGCCAAACTGTCCATTTCTTCATTTTGCGGATCCAACTACCCATGATCTTATCTTTCTAGTTGGCCACTACTTGGCCACTTTAACTCGCCAAATATTAGACATCCGCCGATCTGACTGCCCATGTTATTTCTTTAGATTTACGCCAAACTGTCCATTTCTTCATTTTGCGGATCCAACTACCCATGATCTTATCTTTCTAGTTGGCCACTACTTGGCCACTTTATCTCGCCAAATATTAGACATCCGCCGATCTGACTGCCCATGTTCTTACTTTAGATTTCCTCAGACCGTCCACTCAGTCGTTACGCTAATCCAACTACCCATGATCTTATCTTTTATTTGGCCATAAGTTGGCCACTACTTTGCCTCTCCAACTCGCCTAATATTAAGACATCCGCCGATCTGACTGCCCATGTTCTTTCTTTAAATTTTCGTCGAACCGTCCACTCCTTCGTTACGCTGATCAAATTCCCATGATCATACCTTTCTATTAGGCCATAAGTTGGCCAGTACATGGCCACTTTAACTTGCCAAATATTAGACATCCGCCTTTCTGACTGCCCATGTTCTTTCTTTAGATTTCCGCCAAACCGTCCACTCCGTCATCTGAACCGTCAAATCCTTGGTTACGCTCAAACAACTACCCATGATCTTTATTTTCTTTTTGGCCATAAGTTGGCCACTACTTTTCTGTTTATTTTCTGTTAATATGAGACATCCGCCAAACTGACTGCCCATGTTCTTACTTTAGATTTCCGCCGAACCGTCTTCTCGTTCGTTGCGCCTACTTTTGTTTTATAACACTTTCGCCATTAAGACTACCCAAAACGTAATATTTCTATATGGCCATAAGTTGGCCACTACTTCGCGTTCCTACTAGCCTAATAATATGACATCCGCCAATGTGACTGCCCATGTTGTAGCTTTAGTTTTCCGACCCTACCACAACTCTTTTGGGCCTACTACGAATTTATAGCACTTTTGTTATTAGGACTGCCCATGAGTACACATTCTTTTTGCGATCTTTTTATTTGGCCATAAGTTGGCCACTACTTCGCCACTCTAACTCGCCTAATGAGACATCCGCCGATCTGACTGCCCATGTTCTTACTTTAGATTTCCGCCGAACCGTCCACTCACTCGTTACGCTAATCCAACTACCCATGATCTTATCTTTCTAGTTTGCCACTATTTGGCCACTTTAACTCGCCAAAGATTAGACATCCGCCGATCTGACTGCCCATGTTCTTACTTTATATTTCCGCCGAACCGTCCACCCACTGGTTACGCTAATCCAACTTCCCATGATCTTATCTTTCTAGTTGGCCACTATTTGGCCACTTTAACTCGCCAAATATTAGACATCCGCCGATCTGACTGCCCATGTTCTTACTTTAGATTTTCGCCGAACCGTCAAATCCTTCGTTACGCTGATCCAACTACCCATGATCTTATCTTTCTAGTTGGCCACTACTTGGCCACTTTAACTCGCCAAATATTAGACATCCGCCGATCTGACTGCCCATGTTCTTACTTTAGATTTTTTCCGAACCGTCCACTCCATCGTTACGCTGATCCAACTACCCATGATCTTATCTTTCTAGTTGGCCACTACTTGGCCATTTTAACTCGCCAAAGATTAGACATCCGCCGATCTGACTGCCCATGTTCGTACTTTAGATTTCCGCAGAACCGTCCACTCACTCGTTACGCTAATCCAACTACCCATGATCTTATCTTTTATTTGGCCATAAGTTGGCCACTACTTCGCCTCTCCAACTCGCTTAATATAAAGATATCCGCCGATCTGACTGCCCATGTTCGTACTTTAGATTTACACCGAACCGTCCACTCCTTCGTTACGCTGAACAAACTACCCATGATCTTAAATTTCTTTTTGGCCATAAGTTGGCCACTACATTTCTGTTCCTTTTCGGTTAATATGAGACATCCGCCATACTGACTGCCCATGTTCTTACTTTATATTTCCGCCGAACCGTCAACTCCTTCGTTACGCTGATCCAACTACCCATGATCTTATCTTTCTAGTTGGCCACTACTTGGCCACTTTAACTCGCCAAATATTAGACATCCGCCGATCTGACTGCCCATGTTCTTACTTTAGATTTCCGCGGAACTGTCCACTCACTCGTTACGCTAATCAAACTACCCATGATCTTATTTTTTATATGGCCATAAGTTGGCCACAACTTGGCCACTTTAACTCTCCAAATATGAGACATCCGCCATACTGACTGCCCATGTTCTTACTTTAGATTTCCGCCGAACCGTCTACTCGTTCGTTGCGCCTACTTTTGTTTTATAACACTTTCGCCATTAGGACTACCCATAGCCTAATATTTCTATATGGCCATAAGTTGGCCACTACTTCGCCGTTTCTACTAGCCTAATAATATGACATCCGCCGATGTGACTGCCGATGTTGTAACTTTAGTTTTCCGACCCTACCACAACTCTTTTGGGCCTACTACCGATTTATAGCAGTTTTGTTATTAGGACTGCCCATGAGTACACATTCTTTTTGCAATCTTTTTATTGACCATAAGTTGGCCACTACTTCGCCACTCTAACTCGCCTAATGAGACATCCGCCGATCTGACTGCCCATGTTCTTACTTTTTATTTCCGCCGAACCGTCCACTCCTTCGTTACGCTGATCAAATACCCATGATCATATCTTTCTTTTAGGCCATAAGTTGGCCACTACTTTGCCACTTTAATTCGCCTAATATTGGACATCCGCCGATCTGACTGCCCATGTTTTTACTTTAGATTTACGCCAAACTGTCCATTTCTTCATTTTGCGGATCCAACTACCCATGATCTTATCTTTCTAGTTGGCCACTACTTGGCCACTTTAACTCGCCAAATATTAGACTTCCGCCGATCTGACTGCCCATGTTATTACTTTAGATTTACGCCAAACTGTCCATTTCTTCATTTTGCGGATCCAACTACCAATGATCTTATCTTTCTAGTTGGCCACTACTTGGCCACTTTAACTCGCCTAATGAGACATTCGCTGATCTGACTGCCCATGTTCTTACTTTAGATTTCCGCCAAACCGTCCACTCCTTCGTTACGCTGATCAAATACCCATGATCATATCTTTCTTTTAGGCCATAAGTTGGCCACTACTTTGCCACTTTAATTCGCCTAATATTGGACATCAGCCGATCTGACTGCCCATGTTCTTTCTTTAGATTTACGCCAAACTGTCCATTTCTTCATTTTGCGGATCCAACTACCCATGATCTTATCTTTCTAGTTGGCCACTACTTGGCCACTTTAACTCGCCAAATATTAGACATCCGCCGATCTGACTGCCCATGTTATTTCTTTAGATTTACGCCAAACTGTCCATTTCTTCATTTTGCGGATCCAACTACCCATGATCTTATCTTTCTAGTTGGCCACTACTTGGCCACTTTATCTCGCCAAATATTAGACATCCGCCGATCTGACTGCCCATGTTCTTACTTTAGATTTCCTCCGAACCGTCCACTCAGTCGTTACGCTAATCCAACTACCCATGATCTTATCTTTTATTTGGCCATAAGTTGGCCACTACTTTGCCTCTCCAACTCGCCTAATATTAAGACATCCGCCGATCTGACTGCCCATGTTCTTTCTTTAAATTTTCGTCGAACCGTCCACTCCTTCGTTACGCTGATCAAATTCCCATGATCATACCTTTCTATTAGGCCATAAGTTGGCCAGTACATGGCCACTTTAACTTGCCAAATATTAGACATCCGCCTTTCTGACTGCCCATGTTCTTTCTTTAGATTTCCGCCAAACCGTCCACTCCGTCATCTGAACCGTCAAATCCTTGGTTACGCTCAAACAACTACCCATGATCTTTATTTTCTTTTTGGCCATAAGTTGGCCACTACTTTTCTGTTTATTTTCTGTTAATATGAGACATCCGCCAAACTGACTGCCCATGTTCTTACTTTAGATTTCCGCCGAACCGTCTTCTCGTTCGTTGCGCCTACTTTTGTTTTATAACACTTTCGCCATTAAGACTACCCAAAACGTAATATTTCTATATGGCCATAAGTTGGCCACTACTTCGCGTTCCTACTAGCCTAATAATATGACATCCGCCAATGTGACTGCCCATGTTGTAGCTTTAGTTTTCCGACCCTACCACAACTCTTTTGGGCCTACTACGAATTTATAGCACTTTTGTTATTAGGACTGCCCATGAGTACACATTCTTTTTGCGATCTTTTTATTTGGCCATAAGTTGGCCACTACTTCGCCACTCTAACTCGCCTAATGAGACATCCGCCGATCTGACTGCCCATGTTCTTACTTTAGATTTCCGCCGAACCGTCCACTCACTCGTTACGCTAATCCAACTACCCATGATCTTATCTTTCTAGTTTGCCACTATTTGGCCACTTTAACTCGCCAAAGATTAGACATCCGCCGATCTGACTGCCCATGTTCTTACTTTATATTTCCGCCGAACCGTCCACCCACTGGTTACGCTAATCCAACTACACATGATCTTATCTTTCTAGTTGGCCACTATTTGGCCACTTTAACTCCCCAAATATTAGACATCCGCCGATCTGACTGCCCATGTTCTTACTTTAGATTTTCGCCGAACCGTCAAATCCTTCGTTACGCTGATCCAACTACCCATGATCTTATCTTTCTAGTTGGCCACTACTTGGCCACTTTAACTCGCCAAATATTAGACATCCGCCGATCTGACTGCCCATGTTCTTACTTTAGATTTTTTCCGAACCGTCCACTCACTCGTTACGCTAATCAAACTACTCATGATCTTATCTTTTATTTGGCCATAAGTTGGCCACTACTTCTTCTCTCCAACTCGCCTAATATTAAGACATCCGCCGATCTGACTGCCCATGTTCTTACTTTAGATTTCCGCAGAACCGTCCACTCCTTCGTTACCCTGAACAAACTACCCATGATCTTATCTTTCTATTAGGCTATAAGTTGGCCACTACTTTGCCACTTTAATTCGCCAAATATTAGACACCCGCCATACTGACTGCCCATGTTCTTACTTTAGATTTCCGTCGAACCGTCTATTCGTTCGTTGCGCCTACATTTGTTTTATAACACTTTCGCCATTAGAACTACCCATGATCTTATCTTTCTAGTTGGCCACTACTTGGCCATTTTAACTCGCCAAATATTAGACATCCGCCGATCTGACTGCCTATGTTCTTACTTTAGATTTTCTTCGAACCGTCCACTTACTCGTTACGCTAATCCAACTACCCATGATCTTATCTTTTATTTAACACTTTCGCCATTAGAACTACCCATGATCTTATCTTTCTAGTTGGCCACAACTTGGCCACTTTTACTCGCAAAATATTAGACATCCGCCGATCTGACTGCCCATGTTCTTTCTTTAGATTTTCGCAGAACCGTCCACTCACTAGTTACGCTAATCCAACTACCCATGATCTTATCTTTTATTTGGCCATAAGTTGGCCATTACTTCGCCTCTCCAACTCGCCTAATATTAAGACATTCGCCGATCTGACTGCCCATGTTCTTTCTTTAAATTTTCGCCGAACCGTCCACTCCTTCGTTACGCTGATCAAATACCCATGATCATACCTTTCTATTAGGCCATAAGTTGGCCACTACTTGGCCTCTTTAACTCGCCAAAGATTAGACATCCGCCGATCTTACTGCCCATGTTCTTACTTTAGATTTCCGCCGAACCGTCCACCCACTGGTTACGCTAATCCAACTACCCATGATCTTATCTTTTATTTGGCCATACGTTGGCCACTACTTCGCCTCTCTAACTCGCTTAATATTAAGACATCTGCCGATCTGACTGCCCATGTTCGTACTTTAGATTTTCACCGAACCGTCCACTCCTTCGTTACGCTGAACAAACTACACATGATCTTAATTTTCTTTTTGGCCATAAGTTTGCCACTACATTTCTGTTCCTTTTCGGTTAATATGAGACATCCGCCATACTGACTGCCCATGTTCTTACTTTATATTTCCGCCGAACCGTCCACTCCTTCGTTACGCTTTTCCAACTACCCATGATCTTATCTTTCTAGTTGGCCACTACTTGGCCACTTTAACTCGCCAAATATTAGACATCCGCCTTTCTGACTGCCCATGTTCTTTCTTTAGATTTCCGCCAAACCGTCCACTCCGTCATCTGAACCGTCAAATCCTTCGTTACGCTCAAACAACTACATATGATCTTTATTTTCTTTTTGGCCATAAGTTGGCCACTACTTTTCTGTTTATTTTCTGTTAATATGAGACATCCGCCAAACTGACTGCCCATGTTCTTACTTTAGATTTCCGCCGAACCGTCTTCTCGTTCGTTGCGCCTACTTTTGTTTTATAACACTTTCGCCATTAAGACTACCCAAAACGTAATATTTCTATATGGCCATAAGTTGGCCACTACTTTGCGTTCCTACTATCCTAATAATATGACATCCGCCGATGTGACTGCCCATGTTGTAACTTTAGTTTTCCGACCCTACCACAACTCTTTTGGGCCTACTACGAATTTATAGCACTTTTGTTATTAGGACTGCCCATGAGTACACATTCTTTTTGCGATCTTTTTATTTGGCCATAAGTTGGCCACTACTTCGCCACTCTAACTCGCCTAATGAGACATCCGTCGATCTGACTGCCCATGTTCTTACTTTAGATTTCCGCCGAACCGTCCACTCACTCGTTACGCTAATCCAACTACCCATGATCTTATCTTTCTAGTTTGCCACTATTTGGCCACTTTAACTCGCCAAAGATTAGACATCCGCCGATCTGACTGCCCATGTTCTTACTTTATATTTCCGCCGAACCGTCCACCCACTGGTTACGCTAATCCAACTACCCATGATCTTATCTTTTATTTGGCCATACGTTGGCCACTACTTCGCCTCTCCAACTCGCTTAATATTAAGACATCCGCCGATCTGACTGCCCATGTTCGTACTTAAGATTTTCAGCGAACCGTCCACTCCTTCGTTACGCTGAACAAACTACCCATGATCTTAATTTTCTTTTTGGCCATAAGTTTGCCACTACATTTCTGTTCCTTTTCGGTTAATATGAGACATCCGCCATACTGACTGCCCATGTTCTTACTTTATATTTCCGCCGAACCGTCCACTCCTTCGTTACGGTGATCCAACTACCCATGATCTTATCTTTCTAGTTGGCCACTACTTGGCCACTTTAACTCGCCAAAGATTAGACATCCGCCGATCTGACTGCCCATGTTCGTACTTTAGATTTCCGCAGAACCGTCCACTCACTCGTTACGCTAATCCAACTACCCATGATCTTATCTTTTATTTGGCCATAAGTTGGCCACTACTTCGCCTCTCCAACTTGCTTAATATTAAGACATCCGCCGATCTGACTGCCCATGTTCGTACTTAAGATTTTCAGCGAACCGTCCACTCCTTCGTTACGCTGAACAAACTACCCATGATCTTAATTTTCTTTTTGGCCATAAGTTTGCCACTACATTTCTGTTCCTTTTCGGTTAATATGAGACATCCGCCATACTGACTGCCCATGTTCTTACTTTATATTTCCGCCGAACCGTCCACTCCTTCGTTACGCTAATCAAATACCCATGATCTTATCTTTCTAGTTGGCCACTACTTGGCCACTTTAACTCGCCAAATATTAGACATCCGCCGATCTGACTGCCCATGTTCTTACCTTAGATTTCCGCCGAACTGTCCACTCACTCGTTACGCTAATCAAACTACCCATGATCTTATTTTTTATATGGCCATAAGTTGGCCACTACTTTTCTGTTTATTTTCGGTTAATATGAGACATCCGCCATACTGACTGCCCATGTTCTTACTTTAGATTTCCGCCGAACCGTCTACTCGTTCGTTGCGCCTACTTTTGTTTTATAACACTTTCGCCATTAGGACTACCCATAGCCTAATATTTCTATATGGCCATAAGTTGGCCACTACTTCGCCGTTTCTACTAGCCTAATAATATGACATCCGCCAATGTGACTGCCCATGTTCTTACGTTAGATTTCCGCCAAACCGTCCACTCCTTCGTTACGCAGATCAAATACCCATGATCATACCTTTTTATTAGGCCATAAGTTGGCCACTACTTTGCCACTTTTATTCGCCTAATATTGGACATCCGCCGATATTATTGCCCATGTTCTTACTTTAGATTTACGCCGAACCGTCCACGCACTTGTTACGCTAATCCAACAACCCATGATCTTATCTTTCTAGTTGGCCACTACTTGGCCTTTTTAACTCGCCAAATATTAGACATCCGCCGATCTGACTGCCCATGTTCTTACTTTAGATTTCCGCCGAACCGTCTATTCCTTCGTTACCCTGAACCAACTACCCATGATCTTAATTTTCTTTTTGGCCATAAGTTGGCCACTACTTTTCTGTTCCTTTTTGTTTAATATAAGACATCTGCCATACTAACTGCCCTTGTTCTTACTTTAGATTTCCTGCCAACCGTCCACTCCTTTGTTACGCTAATCCAACTACCCATGATCTTATCTTTCTAGTTGGCCACTACTAGGCCACTTTAACTCGCCAAATATTAGACATCCGCCGATCTTACTACCCATGTTCTTACTTTAGATTTCCGCCGAACCGTCCACTCACTCGTTACTCTAATCCAACTACCCATGATCTTATCTTTCTAGTTGGCCACTATTTGGCCACTTTAACTCGCCAAATATTAGACATCCGCCGATCTGACTGCCCATGTTCTTACTTTAGATTTTCGCCGAACCGTCAAATCCTTCGTTACGCTGATCCAACTACCCATGATCTTATCTTTCTAGTTGGCCACTACTTGGCCACTTTAACTCGCCAAATATTAGACATCCGCCGATCTGACTTCCCATGTTCTTACTTTAGATTTTTTCCGAACCGTCCACTCACTCGTTAAGCTAATCCAACTACCCATGATCTTATCTTTTATTTGGCCATAAGTTGGCCACTACTTCGCCTCTCCAACTCGCCTAATATTAAGACATCCGCCGATCTAACTGCCCATGTTCTTACTTTAGATTTCCTGCCAACCGTCCACTCCTTCGTTACGCTAATCCAACTACCCATGATCTTATCTTTCTAGTTGGCCACTACTAGGCCACTTTATCTCGCCAAATATTAGACATCCGCCGATCTTACGGCCCATGTTCTTACTTTAGATTTCCGCCGAACCGTCCACTCACTCGTTACTCTAATCCAACTACCCATGATCTTATCTTTTATATGGCCATAAGTTGGCCACAACTTGGCCACTTTAACTCGCCAAATATTAGACATCCGCCGATCTGACTGCCCATGTTCTTTCTTTCTATTTCCGCAGAACCGTCAAATACTTCGTTACGCTCAACCAACTACCCATGATCTTAATTTTCTTTTTGGCCATAACTTGGCCACTTCTGTTCCTATCGGTTAATATGAGACATCCGCTATACTGACTGCCCATGTTCTTACTTTAGATTTTCGCCGAACCGTCTATTCGTTCGTTGCGCCTACTTTTGTTTTATAACACTTTCGCCATTAGAACTACCCATAGCCTAATATTTCTATTTAGCCATAAGTTGGCCACTACTTCGCCGTTCCTACTAGCCTAATAATATGACATCCGCCAATGTGGCTACCCATGTTGTAACTTTAGTTTTCCGACCCTACCACAACTATTTTGGGCCTACTACCGATTTATAGCACTTTTGTTATTAGGACTGCCCATGAGTAGACATTCTTTTCGCCGATTTTTCTATTTGGCCATAAGTTGGCCACTACTTCGCCACTCTAACTAGCCTAATGAGACATCCGCCGATCTGACTGCCCATGTTCTTACTTTACATTTACGCCAAACAGTCCATTTACTCATTTTGCTGATCCAACTACCCATGATCTTATCTTTCTAGTTGGCCACTACTTGGCCACTTTAACTCGCCAAATATTAGACATCCGCCGATGTTACTGCCCATGTTCTAACTTATGTTTTCCGACCCTACCACACCTCTGTTGGGCCTACATCCGATTTATAGTACTTTTGTTCTTAGGCCTGCCCATGAGTAGACATTCTTTTCACCGATTTTTCTATTTGGCCATAAGTTGGCCACTACTTCGCCGTTTCAACTCCCCTAATATGAGACATTCGCCGATCGTACTGCCCATGTTCTTACTTTACATTTACGCCAAACAGTCCATTTACTCATTTTGCTGATCCAACTACCCATGATCTTATCTTTCTAGTTGGCCACTACTTGGCCACTTTAACTCGCCAAATGGGCAGTCAAAACTCCATGAACCTTACAGTGTATTATATAATAAACTCCGCTTTGATGGTGGGAACTCGAGATTACATTATACTTTTTTTTGGTATCTGTGACTTTTTTTCCCCAAAGATTTAATCAATTCATTCTGTCTTTCTTTCTGTCCTTTTGTCTAATAAGCTTTTAAACTTTTCACTCTTATTCATTGTCGATTATTTAAAAAATGAACCAATGAGTTCAATAGTTATTGATATTTTTTTTTTGTATTGAACAAGGGAAAGAATCAGTTCTTGACATAGGTAGAGACATAAGTTGAATTACTCCCCTTTATTTATACTTCATTTGAAAGTATTTTCTACCTCAGTGACTTTTTTTTTTCTTGCTACTAAACTTCTCTTTTGGTCATGCATATATCCATCACTGGAACACATTGCTTGCGGCCACACATTACTTTAAATCTCAGATTTTTTTGGATAGACATTACTCTGTTTCAGATATATATACATTTTTAAAATTTGAAACTTCTCTGCTGGCATACTTGTAATGGCCAGATAATCCACTGCTACTGAAACATTGATCAAGGGTATGCAAATACTTTATTTACGGAAACTAAACCTAACTGCAGTGACAATATTCTCTAATTTAGTTAAGATTTTCCACTGGCCAAACTTATAAGGGACAGATATCACTCTGTTGCGAGACATTTCATACCGCTTATGGCCATAGAATATACGCTGCTAAGACATTGATCATGGGCAGACAGAACTTCATTGCCTATAACTAAAGACATAATATATAAATCTTTTGTTTGTTTTCTTTAAGTTTGATTATTTTATTTAATATTTTGTCCTTGTTAATGTGTCCTCAGTTTTATATGTTAGCCCTTACTTCCCCCGTGTGGGTTTCGGGGTCCTAGCTAGAGCTAGGTGCTAGAATAGACCCACTGTCTTGACCTAATGGCATGTCGTAAGAGGCGACTAATGGTCATGTCTTGTCTGTGTTTGTCTTTTTTGTTAGTGACTAAATTAATTTAAAGCACCTTAAAGAGGTTTAGTCACCGTAATGTTTAATTATTAAGTTATAGTTTTTGTTTAAACTTAGTTTCAGTTGTTGCTTTAGGTAAAGTAGCCAGAAACCACTGCAACGATCATGGTAATCAAGACTCCCTCATTGGTCCGTATTGTTTATGGCGACACATTCTTCTCCCCGAGATCATGGGCAGTCACGACTCCGTCAATGGTCCGTACTGTTTATGGCGAAGCACACTATTCCAATGCGATCATGGGCAGTAAATACTCCATCACTTGGCCATTTGGCCACATAATTTCCACCCCTAGACCATGGGCAGACATGACACCGTGACTTGGCCATATGGCCACAAATTCTCTCTTCGAGATCATGGGCAGACAAGACTCCGTCAATGGGCCATACTATTTATGGCTACACACTCTCCTCTCCCAAGATCATGAGTATTCAATACTCCGTCATTGGTGCGTACTGTTTATAGCGACACACTCTCCTCCCCTGCGAGATCATAAGCAGTCACGACTCCGTCACCGGGCCGTATGGTCACACATTCCCCTCCTCGAAATCATGGACAGTAATGTCTCCGTCGTCGGGCTATTGGGCCACACGTTTTCCTTCTCTGAAATCATGGGCATTCAAGACTCCGTCACCGGGCCATTTGGCCACACATTGTCCTTCCCCGATATCATGGGCAGTCAAGACTCGTCATTAGTCCTACTGTTTATGGCGACACAAACTCCTTTTCCGAGATCATGGATAATCAATACTCCGTCACCGGGCCATATGGTCACACATTGTCTTTCATCGATATCATGGGCAGTAAAGACTCCGTCATTAGTCGTACTGTTAATGGCCACACATTTTCCTTTTCCGAGATCATGGGTAGTCAATACTCCGTCACCGGGCCATATGGCCACACATTCTCCTTCCACGATATCATGGGCAGTCAAGACTCCGTCAATAGTCGTACTGTTTATGGCGACACAATCTCCTTTTCCGAGATCATGGATAATCAATACACAGTCACCGGGCCATATGGCCACACATTGTCTTTCATCGATATCATGGGCAGTAAAGACTCTGTCACCGGGCCATACAGTCACACCCACTCCTCCCCCGAGATCAATGGCAGTCGAGACTCCGTCATTAGTCGTACTGTTTATGGCCACACAATCTCTTTTTTCGATATCATGGGCAGTTAATACTCCGTCACCGGGCCATATGGCCACACATTCTCCTTCCTGGATATCATGGGCAGTCAAGACTCCGTCACCGCGCCATATGGCCACACATTCTCCTTTCCCGATATCATGGGCAGTCAAGACTTCGTTTCTAGTCCTGTCAATGGCCACACAATCTTTTTTTCCGAGATCATGGGTAGTCAATACTCCGTCACCGGGCCATATGGCCACACATTCTCTTTTTCCGAGATCATGGGTAGTCAATACTCCGTTACCGGTCCATATGGCCACACTTTCTCCTTTTTCGAGATCATGGGTAGTCAATACTCCGTTACCGGTCCATATGGCCACACTTTCTCCTTTTTCGAGATCATGGGTAGTCAATACTCCGTCACCGGGCCATATGGCCACACATTCTCCTTTCTGGATATCATGGGCAGTCAAGACTCCGTCTCCGAGCTATATGGCTACACATTCTTCTTCCTGGATATCATGGGCTGTCAAGACTTCGTCACTGGGCCATATGGCCAAACATTCTTTTTCCTGGATATCATGGGCAGTTAAGACTTCGTCATTAGTCGTACTGTTTTTAGCCACACAATCTCTTTTTTCGATATCATGGGTAGTCAATACTCCGTCACCGGGCCATATGGCCACACATTCTCTTTTCCCGATATCATGGGCAGTCAAGACTCCGTCATTAGTCGTACTGTTTTTAGCCACACAATCTCTTTTTTCGATATCATGGGCAGTCAACACTCCGTCACCGGGCCATATGGCCACACATTCTCTTTTCCCGATATCATGGGCAGTCAATACTTCGTCATTAGTCGTACTGTTTTTAGCCACACAATCTCTTTTTTCGATATCATGGGTAGTCAATACTCCGTCACCGGGCCATATGGCCACACATTCTCCTTTTCCGAGATCATGGGTAGTCAATTCTCCGTTACCGGTCCATATGGCTACACTTTCTTCTTTTCCGAGATCATGGGTAGTCAATACTCCGTCACCGGGCCATATGGCCGCACATTCTTCTTTCTAGTTTCATGGGCAGTTAAGACTCCGTCTCCGGGCCATATGGCCACACATTCTCTTTTCCCGATATCATGGGCAGTTAAGACTTCGTCATTAGTCGTACTGTTTTTAGCCACACAATCTCTTTTTTCGATATCATGGGTAGTCAATACTCCGTCACCGGGCCATATGGCCACACATTCTCTTTTCCCGATATCATGGGCAGTCAAGACTCCGTCATTAGTCGTACTGTTTTTAGCCACACAATCTCTTTTTTCGATATCATGGGCAGTCAACACTCCGTCACCGGGCCATATGGCCACACATTCTCTTTTCCCGATATCATGGGCAGTCAATACTTCGTCATTAGTCGTACTGTTTTTAGCCACACAATCTCTTTTTTCGATATCATGGGTAGTCAATACTCCGTCACCGGGCCATATGGCCACACATTCTCCTTTTCCGAGATCATGGGTAGTCAATTCTCCGTTACCGGTCCATATGGCTACACTTTCTTCTTTTCCGAGATCATGGGTAGTCAATACTCCGTCACCGGGCCATATGGCCGCACATTCTTCTTTCTAGTTTCATGGGCAGTTAAGACTCCGTCTCCGGGCCATATGGCCACACATTCTCCTTCCTGGATATCATGGGCAGTTAAGACTCCGTCACCGGGCCATATGGCCACACATTCTTTTTCCTGGATATCATGGGCAGTCAAGACTCCTTCAGCGGGCCATATGGCCACTCATTCTTCTTCTTCGATATCATAAGCAGTCAAGACTCCGTCATTAGTCGTACTGTTTATGGCCACACAATCTCATTTTTCGATATCATGGGTAGTCAATACTCCGTCACCGAGCCATATGGCCACACATTCTCCTTTTCCGAGATCATGGGTAGTCAATACTCCGTCACCGGGCCATATGGCCACACTTTCTCCTTTTCCGATATCATGGGTAGTCAATACTCCGTCACCGGGCCATATTGCCACACATTCTCCTGTCTGGATATCATGGGCAGTCAAGACTCCGTCACCGGGCCATATGGCCACACATTCTCCTTCCCCGATATCATGGGCAGTCAAGACTCCGTCACCGGGCCATATGGCCACACATTTTTTTCCTGGATATCATGGGCAGTCAAGACTCCGTCACCGGGCCATATGGCCACACATTCTTATTTTTGGATATCATGGGCAGTCAAGACTCCGTCACCGGGCCATATGGCCACATATTCTCCTTTCCCGATATCATGGGCATTCAAGGCTTCGTCACTAGTACTGTTTATGGCGACACAATCTCCTTTTCCGAGATCATGGGTAGTAAATACTCCGTCACCGGGCCATATGGCCACACATTCTTCTTCCTCGATATCATAAGCAGTCAAGACTCCGTCGTTAGTCGTACTGTTTATGGCCACACAATATTTTTTTTCGATATTATGGGTAGTCAATACTCCGTCACCGGGCCATATGGCCACACATTCTTCTTTTCCGAGATCATGGGTAGTCAATACTCCGTTACCGGTCCATATGGCCACACTTTCTCCTTTTCCGAGATCATGGGTAGTCAATACTCAGTCACCAGGCCATATGGCCACACATTCTCCTTTCTGGGTTTTATGGGCAGTTAAGACTCCGTCTCCGGGCCATATGGCCACACATTCTCCTTCCTGGATATCATGGGCAGTTAAGACTCCGTCACCGGGCCATATGGCAACACATTCTTTTTCCTGGATATTATGGGCAGTCAAGACTCCGTCACCGGGCCATATGGCCACACATTCTTCTTCCTCGATATCATGGGCAGTTAAGACTCCGTCATCGGGCCATATGGCCACACATTCTTTTTCCTGGATATTATGGGCAGTCAAGACTCCGTCAACGGGCCATATGGCCACACATTCTTCTTCCTCGATATCAAAAGCAGTCAAGACTCCTTCATTAGTCGTACTGTTTATGGCCACACAATCTCTTTTTTCGATATCATGGGTAGTCAATACTCCGTCACCGGGCCATATGGCCTCACATTCTCCTTTTCCGAGATCATGGGTAGTCAATACTCCGTTACCGGTCCATATGGCCACACTTTCTCCTTTTCCGAGATCATGGGTAGTCAATACTCAGTCACCGGGCCATATGGCCACATATTCTCCTTTCTGGGTTTCATGGGCAGTTAAGACTCCGTCTCCGGGCCATATGGCCACACATTCTCCTTCCTGGATATCATGGGCAGTCAAGACTCCGTCGACTGGCCATATGGCCACACATTCTCCTTTCCCGATATCATGGGAAGTCAAGACATCGTCACTAGTACTGTTTATGGCGACACAATCTCCTTTTCCGAGATCATGGGTAGTAAATACTCTGTCACCGGGCCATATGGCCACACATTCTCCTTCCCCGATATCATGGGCAGTCAAGACTCTGTCACCCGGCCATACAGTCACACACTCTCCTCCCCCGAGATCAATGGCAGTCGAGATCTGTCATTAGTCGTACTGTTTATGGCCACACAATCTCTTTTTTCGATATAATGGGTAGTCAATACTCCGTCACCGGGCCACATGGCCACACATTCTCCTTTTCCGAGATCATGGGTATTTAATACTTCGTCACCGGGCCATATGGCCACACATTCTCTTTTTCCGAGATCATGGGTAGTCAATACTCCGTCACCGAGCAAAATGGCCACACATTCTCCTTTTCCGAGATCATGGGTAGTCAATACTCAGTTACCGGTCCATATGGCCACTTTTTCTCCTTTTCCGAGATCATGGGTAGTCAATACTCCGTCACCGGGCCATATGGCCACACATTCTTCTTTTTGGGTTTCATGGGCAGTTAAGACTCCGTCTCCGGGCCATATGGCCACACATTCTCGTTCCTGGATATCATGGGCAGTTAAAACTCCGTCACCGGGCCATATGGCCACACATTCTTTTTCCTGGATATTTTGGGCAGTCAAGACTCCGTCACCGGGCCATATGGCCATACATTTTTCTTCCTCGATAACATAAGTAGTCAAGACTCCGTCATTAGTCGTACTGTTTATGGCCACAGAATCTCTTTTTTCGATATCATGGGTAGTCAATACTCCGTCACCGAGCAATATAGCCACACATTCTCCTTTTCCGAGATCATGGGTAGTCAATACTCCGTCACCGGGCCGTATAGCCACACATTCTTTTTCCTGGATATCATGGGCAGTCAAGACTCCGTCACTGGGCCATATGGCCACACATTCTTTTTCCTGGATATCATGGGCAGTCAAGACTTCGTCACTAGTACTGTTTATGGCGACACAATCTTTTTTTCCGAGATCATGGGTAGTAAATACTCCGTCAACGGGCCATACAGTCACACACTCTCCTCCCTTGAGATCATGGGCAGTCGAGACTCCGTCATTAGTCGTACTGATTATGGCCACACAATCTATTTTTTCGATATCATGGGTAGTCAATACTCCGTCACCGGGCCACATGGCCACACATTCTCCTTTTCCGAGATCATGGGTAGTCAATACTCCTTCACCGGGCCATATGGTCACACATTCTCTTTTTCCGAGATCATGGGTAGTCAATACTTCGTTACCGGTCCATATGGTCACACTTTCTCATTTTCCGAGATCATGGGTAGTCAATAATCCGTCACCGGGCCATATGGCCACACATTCTCCTTCCTGGATATCATGGGCAGTCAAGACTCCGTCACCGGGCCATATGGCCACACATTCTTTTTCCTGGATATCATGGGCAGTCAAGACTCCGTTACCGGGCCATATGGCCACACATTCTCCTTTCCCGATATCATGGGCAGTCAAGACTCCGTCATTAGTCGTACTGTTTATGGCCACACAATCTCTTTTTTCGATATCATGGGTAGTCAATACTCCGTCACCGAGCCATATGGCCACACATTCTCCTTTTCCGACATCATGGGTAGTCAATACTCCGTTACCGGTCCATATGGCCACTTTTTCTTCTTTTCCGAGATCATAGGTAGTCAATACTCCGTCACCGGGCCATATGGCAACACATTCTTTTTCCTGGATATCATGGGCAGTCAAGACTCCGTCACCGGGCCATATGGCCACACATTCTCTTTTTCCGAGATCATGGGTAGTCAATACTCCGTTATTGGTAAATATGGCCACACTTTCTCCTTTTCCGAGATCATGGGTAAACAATACTCCGTCACCGGGCCATATGGCCAAACATTCTCCTTGCTGGATATCATGGGCAGTCAACACTCCGTCACCGGGCCATATGGCCAAATATTCTCCTTGCTGGATATCATGGGCAGTCAACACTCCGTCACCGGGCCATATGGCCACACATTCTCTTTTCCCGATATCATGGGCAGTTAAGACTTCGTCATTAGTCGTACTGTTTTTAGCCACACAATCTCTTTTTTCGATATCATGGGTAGTCAATACTCCGTCACCGGGCCATATGGCCACACATTCTCTTTTCCCGATATCATGGGCAGTCAAGACTCCGTCATTAGTCGTACTGTTTTTAGCCACACAATCTCTTTTTTCGATATCATGGGTAGTCAATACTCCGTCACCGGGCCATATGGCCACACATTCTCTTTTCCCGATATCATGGGCAGTCAATACTTCGTCATTAGTCGTACTGTTTTTAGCCACACAATCTCTTTTTTCGATATCATGGGTAGTCAATACTCCGTCACCGGGCCATATGGCCACACATTCTCTTTTCCCGATATCATGGGCAGTCAAGACTCCGTCATTAGTCGTACTGTTTTTAGCCACACAATCTCTTTTTTCGATATCATGGGTAGTCAATACTCCGTCACCGGTCCATATGGCTACACTTTCTTCTTTTCCGAGATCATGGGTAGTCAATACTCCGTCACCGGGCCATATGGCCGCACATTCTTCTTTCTAGTTTCATGGGCAGTTAAGACTCCGTCTCCGGGCCATATGGCCACACATTCTCCTTCCTGGATATCATGGGCAGTTAAGACTCCGTCACCGGGCCATATGGCCACACATTCTTTTTCCTGGATATCATGGGCAGTCAAGACTCCTTCAGCGGGCCATATGGCCACTCATTCTTCTTCTTCGATATCATAAGCAGTCAAGACTCCGTCATTAGTCGTACTGTTTATGGCCACACAATCTCATTTTTCGATATCATGGGTAGTCAATACTCCGTCACCGAGCCATATGGCCACACATTCTCCTTTTCCGAGATCATGGGTAGTCAATACTCCGTCACCGGGCCATATGGCCACACTTTGTCCTTTTCCGATATCATGGGTAGTCAATACTCCGTCACCGGGCCATATTGCCACACATTCTCCTGTCTGGATATCATGGGCAGTCAAGACTCCGTCACCGGGCCATATGGCCACACATTCTCCTTCCCCGATATCATGGGCAGTCAAGACTCCGTCACCGGGCCATATGGCCACACATTTTTTTCCTGGATATCATGGGCAGTCAAGACTCCGTCACCGGGCCATATGGCCACACATTCTTATTTTTGGATATCATGGGCAGTCAAGACTCCGTCACCGGGCCATATGGCCACATATTCTCCTTTCCCGATATCATGGGCATTCAAGGCTTCGTCACTAGTACTGTTTATGGCGACACAATCTCCTTTTCCGAGATCATGGGTAGTAAATACTCCGTCACCGGGCCATATGGCCACACATTCTTCTTCCTCGATATCATAAGCAGTCAAGACTCCGTCATTAGTCGTACTGTTTATGGCCACACAATATTTTTTTTCGATATTATGGGTAGTCAATACTCCGTCACCGGGCCATATGGCCACACATTCTTCTTTTCCGAGATCATGGGTAGTCAATACTCCGTTACCGGTCCATATGGCCACACTTTCTCCTTTTCCGAGATCATGGGTAGTCAATACTCAGTCACCAGGCCATATGGCCACACATTCTCCTTTCTGGGTTTTATGGGCAGTTAAGACTCCGTCTCCGGGCCATATGGCCACACATTCTCCTTCCTGGATATCATGGGCAGTTAAGACTCCGTCACCGGGCCATATGGCAACACATTCTTTTTCCTGGATATTATGGGCAGTCAAGACTCCGTCACCGGGCCATATGGCCACACATTCTTCTTCCTCGATATCATGGGCAGTTAAGACTCCGTCATCGGGCCATATGGCCACACATTCTTTTTCCTGGATATTATGGGCAGTCAAGACTCCGTCAACGGGCCATAAGGCCACACATTCTTCTTCCTCGATATCAAAAGCAGTCAAGACTCCTTCATTAGTCGTACTGTTTATGGCCACACAATCTCTTTTTTCGATATCATGGGTAGTCAATACTCCGTCACCGGGCCATATGGCCTCACATTCTCCTTTTCCGAGATCATGGGTAGTCAATACTCCGTTACCGGTCCATATGGCCACACTTTCTCCTTTTCCGAGATCATGGGTAGTCAATACTCAGTCACCGGGCCATATGGCCACATATTCTCCTTTCTGGGTTTCATGGGCAGTTAAGACTCCGTCTCCGGGCCATATGGCCACACATTCTCCTTCCTGGATATCATGGGCAGTTAAGACTACGTCACCGGGCCATATGGCCACATATTCTCCTTTCCCGATATCATGGGCATTCATAGCTTCGTCACTAGTACTGTTTATGGCGACACAATCTCCTTTTCCGAGATCATGGGTAGTCAATACTCCGTCACCGGGCCATATGGCCACACATTCTCCTTTCTGGATATCATGTGCAGTCAAGACTCCGTCTCCGGGCCATATGGCCAAATATTCTCCTTCCTGGATATCATGGGCAGTCAAGACTCCGTCACCGGGCCATATGGCCACACATTCTTTTTCCTGGATATCATGGGCAGTCAAGACTCCGTCGACTGGCCATATGGCCACACATTCTCCTTTCCCGATATCATGGGAAGTCAAGACATCGTCACTAGTACTGTTTATGGCGACACAATCTCCTTTTCCGAGATCATGGGTAGTAAATACTCTGTCACCGGGCCATATGGCCACACATTCTCCTTCCCCGATATCATGGGCAGTCAAGACTCTGTCACCCGGCCATACAGTCACACACTCTCCTCCCCCGAGATCAATGGCAGTCGAGATCTGTCATTAGTCGTACTGTTTATGGCCACACAATCTCTTTTTTCGATATAATGGGTAGTCAATACTCCGTCACCGGGCCACATGGCCACACATTCTCCTTTTCCGAGATCATGGGTATTTAATACTTCGTCACCGGGCCATATGGCCACACATTCTCTTTTTCCGAGATCATGGGTAGTCAATACTCCGTCACCGAGCAAAATGGCCACACATTCTCCTTTTCCGAGATCATGGGTAGTCAATACTCAGTTACCGGTCCATATGGCCACTTTTTCTCCTTTTCCGAGATCATGGGTAGTCAATACTCCGTCACCGGGCCATATGGCCACACATTCTTCTTTTTGGGTTTCATGGGCAGTTAAGACTCCGTCTCCGGGCCATATGGCCACACATTCTCGTTCCTGGATATCATGGGCAGTTAAAACTCCGTCACCGGGCCATATGGCCACACATTCTTTTTCCTGGATATTTTGGGCAGTCAAGACTCCGTCACCGGGCCATATGGCCATACA
Organism: Biomphalaria glabrata; assembly: GCF_947242115.1. Taxonomy (NCBI): domain Eukaryota; kingdom Metazoa; phylum Mollusca; class Gastropoda; family Planorbidae; genus Biomphalaria; species Biomphalaria glabrata. Next base: position 22,830,131 of record NC_074720.1, read on the forward strand.
TTTTTCTTCCTCGATAACATAAGTAGTCAAGACTCCGTCATTAGTCGTACTGTTTATGGCCACAGAATCTATTTTTTCGATATCATGGGTAGTCAATACTCCGTCACCGAGCAATATGGCCACACATTCTCCTTTTCCGAGATCATGGGTAGTCAATACTCCGTCACCGGGCCATATGGCCTCACATTCTCCTTTTCCGAGATCATGGGTAGTCAATACTCCGTTACCGGTCCATATGGCCACACTTTCTCCTTTTCCGAGATCATGGGTAGTCAATACTCAGTCACCGGGCCATATGGCCACATATTCTCCTTTCTGGGTTTCATGGGCAGTTAAGACTCCGTCTCCGGGCCATATGGCCACACATTCTCCTTCCTGGATATCATGGGCAGTTAAGACTCCGTCACCGGGCCATATGGCCACATATTCTCCTTTCCCGATATCATGGGCATTCATAGCTTCGTCACTAGTACTGTTTATGGCGACACAATCTCCTTTTCCGAGATCATGGGTAGTCAATACTCCGTCACCGGGCCATATGGCCACACATTCTCCTTTCTGGATATCATGGGCAGTCAAGACTCCGTCTCCGGGCCATATGGCCAAATATTCTCCTTCCTGGATATCATGGGCAGTCAAGACTCCGTCACCGGGCCATATGGCCACACATTCTTTTTCCTGGATATCATGGGCAGTCAAGACTCCGTCGACTGGCCATATGGCCACACATTCTCCTTTCCCGATATCATGGGAAGTCAAGACATCGTCACTAGTACTGTTTATGGCGACACAATCTCCTTTTCCGAGATCATGGGTAGTAAATACTCTGTCACCAGGCCATATGGCCACACATTCTCCTTCCCCGATATCATGGGCAGTCAAGACTCTGTCACCCGGCCATACAGTCACACACTCTCCTCCCCCGAGATCAATGGCAGTCGAGATCTGTCATTAGTCGTACTGTTTATGGCCACACAATCTCTTTTTTCGATATAATGGGTAGTCAATACTCCGTCACCGGGCCACATGGCCACACATTCTCCTTTTCCGAGATCATGGGTATTTAATACTTCGTCACCGGGCCATATGGCCACACATTCTCTTTTTCCGAGATCATGGGTAGTCAATACTCCGTCACCGAGCAAAATGGCCACACATTCTCCTTTTCCGAGATCATGGGTAGTCAATACTCAGTTACCGGTCCATATGGCCACTTTTTCTCCTTTTCCGAGATCATGGGTAGTCAATACTCCGTCACCGGGCCATATGGCCACACATTCTTCTTTTTGGGTTTCATGGGCAGTTAAGACTCCGTTTCCGGGCCATATGGCCACACATTCTCGTTCCTGGATATCATGGGCAGTTAAAACTCCGTCACCGGGCCATATGGCCACACATTCTTTTTCCTGGATATTTTGGGCAGTCAAGACTCCGTCACCGGGCCATATGGCCATACATTTTTCTTCCTCGATAACATAAGTAGTCAAGACTCCGTCATTAGTCGTACTGTTTATGGCCACAGAATCTCTTTTTTCGATATCATGGGTAGTCAATACTCCGTCACCGAGCAATATGGCCACACATTCTCCTTTTCCGAGATCATGGGTAGTCAATACTCCGTCACCGGGCCATATAGCCACACATTCTTTTTCCTGGATATCATGAGCAGTCAAGACTCCGTCACCGGGCCATATGGCCACACATTTTCCTTCCCCGATATCATGGGCAGTCAAGACTCCGTCACCGGGCAATATGGCCACACATTCTTTTTCCTGGATATCATGGGCAGTCAAGACTCCGTCACCGGGCCATATGGCCACACATTCTCCTTCCCGATATCATGGGCAGTCAAGACTCCGTCAACGGGCCATATGGCCACACATTCTCCTTTCCCGATATCATGGGCAGTCAAGACTTCGTCATTAGTCGTACTGTTTTTTGTCACACAATCTCTTTTTTCGATATCATCTGTAGTCAATACTCCGTCACCGGGCCATATGGCAACACATTCTTCTTTTCCGAGATTATCGGTAGTTAATACTCCGTCACCGGGCCATATGGCCACACATTTTCCTTTTCCGAGATCATGGGTAGTAAATACTCCGTCACCGGGCCATATGGCCACACATTCTCCTTCCCCGATATCATGGGCAGTCAAGACTCTGTCACCCGGCCATACAGTCACACACTCTCCTCCCCCGAGATCAATGGCAGTCGAGATCTGTCATTAGTCGTACTGTTTATGGCCACACAATCTCTTTTTTCGATATCATGGGTAGTCAATACTCTGTCACCGGGCCATATGGCCACACATTCTCCTTTTCCGAGATCATGGGTAGTCAATACTCCGTCACCGGGCCATATGGCCACACATTCTCTTTTTCCGAGATCATGGGTAGTCAATACTCCGTTACCGGTCTATATGGCCACACTTTCTCCTTTTCCGAGATCATGGGTAGTCAATACTCCGTCACCGGGCCATATGGCCAAACAATCTCCTTCCTGGATATCATGGGCAGTCAAGACACCGTCACCGGGCCATATGGCCACACATTCTTTTTCCTGGATATCATGGGCTGTCAAGACTCCGTCACCGGGCCATATGGTCACACATTCTACTTTCCCGATATCATGGGCAGTCAAGACTTCGTCATTAGTCGTACTGTTTTTAGCCACACAATCTCTTTTTTCGATATCATGGGCAGTCAATACTCCGTCACCGGGCCATATGGCAACACATTCTTCTTTTCCGAGATTATCGGTAGTTAATACTCCGTTACCGGTCCATATGGCCACACTTTCTCCTTTTCCGAGATCATGGGTAGTCAATACTCTGTAACCGGTCCATTAGGCCACACTTTCTCCTTTTCCGAGATCATGTGTAGTCAATACTCCGTCACCGGGCCATATGGCCACACATTCTCCTTCCCCGATATCATGGGCAGTCAAGACTCTGTCACCGGGCCATACAGTCACACACTCTCCTCCCCCGAGATCAATGGCAGTCGAGATCTGTCATTAGTCGTACTTTTTATGGCCACACAATCTCTTTTTTTCGATATCATGGGTAGTCAATACTCTGTCACCGGGCCACATGGCCACACATTCTCCTTTTCCGAGATTATGGGTATTTAATACTCCGTCACCGGGCCATATGGCCACATATTCTCTTTTTCCGAGATCATGGGTAGTCAATACTCCGTCACCGAGCGATATGGCCAAACATTCTCTTTTTCCGAGATCATGGGTAGTCAATACTCAGTTACCGGTCCATATGGCCACTTTTTCTCCTTTTCCGAGATCATGGGTAGTCAATACTCCGTCACCGGTCCATATGGCCACACATTCTCCTTTCTGGGTTTCATGGGCAGTTAAGACTCCGTCTCCGGGATATGGCCACACATTCTCCTTCCTGGATATCATGGGCAGTTAATACTCCGTCAACGGGCCATATGGCCACACATTCTTTTTCCTGGATATTATGGGCAGTCAAGACTCCGTCACCGGGCCATATGGCCACACATTCTCCTTTCCCGATATCATGGGCAGTCAAGACTTCGTCATTAGTCGTACTGTTTTTAGTCACACAATCTCTTTTTTCGATATCATGGGTAGTCAATACTCCGTCACCGGGCCATATGGCCACACATTTTCCTTTTCCGAGATCATGGGTAATCAATACTCCGTTACCGGTCCATATGGCCAAACTTTCTCCTTTTTCGAGATCATGGGTAGTCAATACTCCGTCACCGGGCCATATGGCCACACATTTTCCTTTTCCGAGATCATGGGTAATCAATACTCCGTTACCGGTCCATATGGCCAAACTTTCTCCTTTTTCGAGATCATGGGTAGTCCATACTCCGTCACCGGGCCATATGGCCACACATTCTCCTTTCTGGGTATCACAGGCAGTTAAGACTCCGTCTCCGGGCAATATGGCCACACATTCTCCTTTCTGGATATCATGGGCAGTTGAGACTCCGTCATAGGGCCATATTGCCACACAATCTCTTTTTTCGATATTATGGGTAGTCAATACTCCGTTACCGGTCCATATGGCCACACTTTCTCCTTTTCCGAGATCATGGGTAGTCAATACTCCGTCACCGGGCCATATGGCCACACATTCTCCTTTCTGGGTTTCATGGGCAGTTAAGACTCCGTCTCCGGGCAATATGGCCACACATTCTCCTTACTGGATATCATGGCCAGATAAGACTCCGTCACCGGGCCATATGGCCACACATTCTTTTTCCTCAATATCATAACAAGTAAAGACTCCGTCATTAGTCGTACTGTTTATGGCCACACAATCTCTTTTTTCGATATCATGGGTAGTCAATACTCCGTCACCGAGCGATATGGCCACACATTCTCCTTTTCCGAGATCATGGGTAGTCAATACTCCGTTACCGGTCCATATGGCGACTTTTTCTCCTTTTCCGAGATCATGGATAGTCAATACTTCGTCATCGGGCCATATGGCCACACATTCTCATTTCTGGGTTTCATGGGCAGTTAAGACTCCGTCTCAGGGCCATATGGCCACACATTCTCCTTCCTGGATATCATGGGCAGTTAAGACTCCGTCACCGGGCCATATGGCCACAAATTCTTTTTCCTGGATATTATGGGCAGTCAAGACTTCGTCACCGGGCCATATGGCCACACATTCTTTTTCCTCGATATCATAAGCAGTCAAGACTCTGTCATTAGTCGTACTGTTTATGGCCACACAATCTCTTTTTTCGATATCATGGGTAGTTAATACTCCGTCACCGAGCCATATGGCCACACATTCTCCTTTTCCGAAATCATGGGTAGTCAATACTCCGTTACCGGTCCATATGGAAAATTTTTTTCTTTTCCGAGATCATGGATAACCAATACTCCGTCACCGGGCCATATGGCCACACATTCTCTTTTCTCGATATCATGGGCAGTCAAGACTCTGTCACTGGGCCATACAGTCACACACTCTCCTTCCCCGAGATCAATGGCAGTCAAGACTCCGTCATTAGTCGTACTGTTTATGGTTACACAATCTCTTTTTTCGATATCATGGGTAGTCAAGACTCCGTCACCGGGCCATATGGCCACACATTCTCCTTCCCCGATATCATGGGCAGTCAAGACTCCGTTCCCGGGCCATATGGCCACATATTCTTTTTCCTGGATATCAAGGGGAGTCAAGACTCCGTCACCGGGCCATATGGCTACACATTCTCCTTCCTGAATATCATGGGCAGTTAAGACTCCGTCACCGGGCCATATGTCCACACATTCTTTTTCCTGGATATCATGGGCAGTCAAGACTCCGTCACCGGGTCATATGGCCACATATTCTCCTTTCCCGATATCATGGGCAGTCAAGACTTCGTCACTAGTACTGTTTATGGCGACACAATCTCCTTTTCCGAGATCATGGGTAGTAAATACTCCGTCACCGGGCCATTTGGCCACACATTCTCCTTCCCCGATATCATGGGCAGTCAAGACTCCGTCACTAGTAGTACTGTTTATCCGACACAATCTCCTTTTCCAAGATCATGGATAATCAATACTTTGTTACCGGGCCATATGGCCACACAATCTTTTTCTTCGATATCATGGGCAGTCAAAATTCTGTCACCGGGCCATACAGTCACACACTCTCCTCCCCCCAGATCAATCGCAGTCGAGACTCCGTCATTAGTCGTACTGTTTATGGCCACACAATCTCTTTTTTCGATATCATGGGTAGTCAATACTCCGTCACCGGGCCATATCGCCCCACACTCTTTTTTTCCGAGATCATGGGTAGTCAATACTCCGTTACCGGTCCATATGGCCACTTTTTCTCCTTTTCCGATATCATGGGTAGTCAAGACTCCGTCACCTGGCCATATGGCCACACATTCTCCTTCCCCGATATCATGGGCAGTCCAGACTTCGTCTCCGGGTCATATGGCCACTTATTCTTCTTCCTGGATATCATGGGCAGTCAAGACTCCGTAACCGGGCCATATGGCCACACATTCTTTTTCCTGGATATCATGGGCAGTCAAGACTCCGTCTCCAGGCCATATGGCCACATATTCTCCTTTCCCGATATCATGGGCATTCATAGCTTCGTCACTAGTACTGTTTATGGCGACACAATCTCCTTTTCCGAGATCATGGGTAGTCAATACTCCGTCACCGGGCCATATGGCCACACATTCTCCTTCCCCGATATCATGGGCAGTCAAGACTCCGTCATTAGTCGTACTGTTTATGGCGAAACAATCTCCTTTTCTGAGTTCATGGATAACCAATACTCCGTCACCGGGCCATATGGCCACATATTCTTATTCCTCGATATCATAAGCAGTCAAGACTCCGTCATTAGTCGTACTGTTTATGGCCACACAATCTCTTTTTCGATATCATGGGTAGTCAATACTCCGTAACCGGGCCATATGGCCACACATTCTCCTTTTCCTAGATCATGGGTAGTCAATACTCATTCACCGGGCCATATGGCCACACATTCTCTTTTTCAGAGATTATGGGTAGTCAAGACTACCTTACCTGTCCATATGGCCACACTTTCTCCTTTTCCGAGATCATGGGTAGTCAATACTCCGTCACCGGGCCATATGGCCACACATTCTTTTTCCTGGATATCAAGGGGAGTCAAGACTCCGTCACCGGGCCATATGGCCACACATTCTCCTTCCTGGATATCATGGGCAGTTAAGACTCCGTCACCGGGCCATATGTCCACACATTCTTTTTCTCTAGATATCATGGGCAGTCAAGACTTCGTCACTAGTACTGTTTATGGCGACACAATCTCCTTTTCCTAGATCATGGGTAGTAAATACTCCGTCACCGGGCCATTTGGCCACACATTCTCCTTCCCCGATATCATGGGCAGTGAAGACTCCGTCACTAGTAGTACTGTTTATGGTGACACAATCTCCTTTTCCGAGATCATGGATAATCAATACTCCGTTACCGGGCCATACTCTCCTCCCCCGAGATCAATGGCAGTCAAGACTCCGTCATTAGTCGTACTGTTTATGGCTACACAATCTCTTTTTTCGATATCATGGGTAGTCAATACTCCGTCACCGAGCCATATGGCTACACATTCTCTTTTTCCGAGATCATGAGTAGTCGATACTCCGTTACCGGTCCATATGGCCACACTTTCTCCTTTTCCGAGATCATGGGTAGTCAATACTCCGTCACCGGGCCATATGGCCACACATTCTTTTTCCTGGATATCATGGGCAGTCAATACTCCGTCACCGGGCCATATGGCCACACATTCTCCTTCCCCGATATCATGGGTAGTCAAGACTCCGTCACCGGGCCATATGGCCACACATTCTCCTTTTCCGAGATCATGGGTAGTCAATACTCAGTTACCGGTCCATATGGCCACTTTTTCTCCTTTTCCGAGATCATGGGTAGTCAATACTCCGTCACCGGGCCATATGGCCACACATTCTTCTTTTTGGGTTTCATGGGCAGTTAAGACTCCGTCTCCGGGCCATATGGCCACACATTCTCCTTCCTGGATATCATGGGCAGTTAAAACTCCGTCACCGGGCCATATGGCCACACATTCTTTTTCCTGGATATTTTGGGCAGTCAAGACTCCGTCACCGGGCCATATGGCCATACATTTTTCTTCCTCGATATCATAAGCAGTCAAGACTCCGTCATTAGTCGTACTGTTTATGGCCACAGAATCTCTTTTTTCGATATCATAGGTAGTCAATACTCCGTCACCGAGCAATATGGCCACACATTCTCCTTTTCCGAGATCATGGGTAGTCAATACTCCGTCACCGGGCCATATGGCCACACATTCTTTTTCCCCGATATCATGGGCAGTCAAGACTCCGTCACCGGGCCATATGGCCACACATTCTCCTTTCTGGGTTTCATGGGCAGTTAAGACTCCGTCTCCGGGCAATATGGCCACACATTCTCCTTCCTGGATATCATGGGCAGTTAAGACTCCGTCACCGGGCCATATGGCCACACATTCTTTTTCCTCGATATCATAAGCAGTCAAGTCTCCGTCATTAGTCGTACTGTTTATGGCCACACAATCTCTTTTTTCGATATCATGGGTAGTCAATACTCCGTCAACGAGCCATATGGCCACACTTTCTCCTTTTCCGAGATCATGGGTAGTCAATACTCCGTTACCGGTCCATATGGCCACTTTTTCTCCTTTTCCGAGATCATGGGTAGTCAAGACTCCGTCACCGGGCCATATGGCCACACATTCTCCTTCCCCGATATCATGGGCAGTCAAAACTCCGTCACCGGGCCATATGGCCACACATTCTTTTTCCTGGATATCAAGGGGAGTCAAGACTCCGTCACCGGGCCATATGGCCACACATTATTTTTCTTGGATATCATGGGCAGTCAAGACTCCGTCGACTGGCCATATGGCCACATATTCTCATTTTCCGATATCATGGGCAGTCAAGACTTCGTCACTAGTACTGTTTAAGGCGACACAATCTCCTTTTCCGAGATCATGGGTAGTCAATACTCCGTCTCCGGGCCATATGGCCACACATTCTCTTTTTCCGAGATCATGAGTAGTCAATACTCCGTTACCGGTCCATATGGCCACTTTTTCTCCTTTTCCGAGATCATGGGTAGTCAAGACTCCGTCACCGGGCCATATGGCCACACATTCTCCTTCCTGTATATCATGGGCAGTCAAGACTCCTTCACCGGGCCATATGGCCACACATTCTTTTTCCTGGATATCAAGGGGAGTCAAGACTCCGTCACCGGGCCATATGGCCACACATTCTCCTTCCTGGATATCATGGGCAGTTAAGACTCCGTCACCGGGCCATATGGCCACACATTCTTTTTGGATATCATGGGCAGTCAAGACTCCGTCACCGGGCCATATGGCCACATATTCTCCTTTCCCGATATCACGGGCAGTAAGACTTCGTCACTAGTACTGTTTATGGCGACACAATCTCCTTTTCCGAGATCATGGGTAGTAAATACTCCGTCACCGGGCCATTTGGCCACACATTCTCCTTCCCCGATATCATGGGCAGTCAAGACTCCGTCACTAGTAGTACTGTTTATGGCGACACAATCTCCTTTTCCGAGATCATGGATGATCAATACTCCGTCACCGGGCCATACTCTCCTCCCCCGAGATCAATGGCAGTCAAGACTCCGTCATTAGTCGTACTGTTTATGGCTACACAATCTCTTTTTTCGATATCATGGGTAGTCAATACTCCGTCACTGAGCCATATGGCCACACATTCTCCTTTTCCGAGATCATTGGTAGTCAATACTCCGTCACCGAGCCATATGGCTACACATTCTCCTTTTTCGACATAATGGGTAGTCAATACTCCGTCACCGGGCCATATAGCCACACATTCTCTTTTTCCGAGATCATGAGTAGTTAATACTCCGTTACCGGTCCATATGGCCACACTTTCTCCTTTTCCGAGATCATGGGTAATCAATACTCCGTCACCGAGCCATATGGCCACACATTCTCCTTTCTGGATATCATGGGCAGTCAAGACTCCGTTTCCGGGCCATATGGCCAAATATTCTCTTTCCTAGATATCATGGGCAGTCAAGACTCCGTCACCGGGCCATATGTCCACACATTCTTTTTCTTTGATATCATGGGCAGTCAAGACTCCGTCGACTGGCCATATGGCCACATATTTTCATTTCCCGATATCATGGGCAGTCAAGACTTCGTCACTAGTACTGTTTAAGGCGACACAATCTCCTTTTCCGAGATCATGGGTAGTCAATACTCCTTCTCCGGGCCATATGGCCACACATTCTCTTTTTCCGAGATCATGAGTAGTCAATATTCCGTTACCGGTCCATATGGCCACACTTTCTCCTTTTCCGAGATCATGGGTAGTCAATACTCCGTCACCGGGCCATATGGCCACACATTCTCCTTTCTGGATATCATGGGAAGTCAAGACTCCGTCTCCGGGCCATATGGCCAAATATTCTCCTTCCTGGATATCATGGGCAGTCAAGACTCCGTCACCGGGCCATATGGCCACACATTCTTTTTCATGGATATCATGGGCAGTCAAGACTCCGTCGACTGGCCATATGGCCACATATTCTCATTTCCCAATATCATGGGCAGTCAGGACTCCGTCACTAGTAGATGTGTTTATGGCGACACAATCTCCTTTTCCGAGATCATGGGTAGTAAATAATCCGTCACCGGACCATATAGCCACATATTCTTCTTCCTCGATATCATAAGCAGTCAAGACTCCGTCATTAGTCGTACTGTTTATGGCCACACAATCTCTTTTTTCGATATCATGGGTAGTCAATACTCCGTCACCGAGCCATATGGCCACACAATCTCTTTTTTCGATATCATGGGTAGTCAATACTCCGTCACCGAGCCATATGGCCACACAATCTCTTTTTTCGATATCATGGGTAGTCAATACTCCGTCACCGGGCCATATGGCCACACAATCTCTTTTTTCGATATCATGGGTAGTCAATACTCCGTCACCGAGCCATATGGCCACACATTCTCCTTTTCCGAGATCATGGGTAGCCAATACTCCGTCACCGGGCCATATGGCCACACATTCTCCTTTCTGGGTTTTATGGGCAGTCAAGACTTCGTCTCCTGGTCATATGGCCACATATTCTTCTTCCTCGATATCATAAGCAGTCAAGACTCCGTCATTAGTCGTACCGTTTATGGCCACACAATCTTTTTTTCGATATCATGGGTAGTCAATACTCCGTAACCGGGCCATATGGCCACACATTCTCTTTTTCCGAGATCATGGGTAGTCAATACTCATTCACCGGGCCATATGGCCACACATTCTCTTTTTCAGAGATTATGGGTAGTCAATACTCCGTTACCTGTCCATATGGCCACACTTTCTCCTTTTCCGAGATAATGGGTAGTCAATACTCCGTCACCGGGCCATATGGCCACACATTCTTTTTCCTGGATATCAAGGGGAGACAAGACTCCGTCACCGGGCCATATGGCCACACATTCTCCTTCCTGGATATCATGGGCAGTTAAGACTCCGTCACCGGGCCATATGGCCACACATTCTTTTTCTCTAGATATCATGGGCAGTCAAGACTCCGTCACCGGGCCATATGGCCACATATTCTCCTTTCCCGATATCATGGGCAGTCAAGACTTCGTCACTAGTACTGTTTATGGCGACACAATCTTCTTTTCCGAGATCATGGGTAGTAAATACTCCGTCACCGGGCCATTTGGCCACACATTCTCCTTCCCCGATATCATGGGCAGTCAAGACTCCGTCACTAGTAGTACTGTTTATGGCGACACAATCTCCTTTTCCGAGATCATGGATAATCAATACTCCGTTACCGGGCCATACTCTCCTCCCCCGAGATCAATGGCAGTCAAGACTCCGTCATTAAGCGTACTGTTTATGGCTACACAATCTCTTTTTTCGAGATCATGGGTAGTCAATACTCCGTCTCCGGGCCATATGGCAACACATTCTCTTTTTCCGAGATCATAAGTAGTCAATAATCCGTTACCGGTCCATATGGCCACACTTTCTCCTTTTCCAAGATCATGGGTAGTCAATACTCCGTCACCGGGCCATATGGCCACACATTCTCCTTTCTGGATATCATGGGCAGTCAAGACTCCGTCTCCGGGCCATATGGCCAAATATTCTCCTTCCTGGATATCATGGGCAGTCAAGACTCCGTCACCGGGCCATATGGCCACACATTCTTTTTCTTAGATATCATGGGAGTCAAGACTCCGTCGACTGGCCATATGGCCACATATTCTCATTTCCCGATATCATGGGCAGTCAAGATTTCGTCACTAGTACTGTTTAAGGCGACACAATCTCCTTTTCCGAGATCATGGGTAGTAAATAATCCGTCACCAAGCCATATGGCCACACATTCTCCTTTCTGGGTTTCATGGGCAGTCAAGACTTCGTCTCCGGGTCATATGGCCACACATTCTTCTTCCTGGATATCATGGGCAGTCAAGACTCCATCACCGGGCCATATGGCTTTACATTCTTTTTCCTGGATATCATGGGCAGTCAAGACTCCGTCACCGGGCCATATGGCCACATATTCTCCTTTTCCGATATCATGGGCATTCAAGGCTTCGTCACTAGTACTGTTTATGGCGACACAATCTCCTTTTCCAAGATCATGGGTAGTCAATACTCCGTCACCGGGCCATATGGCCACACATTCTCCTTCCCCGATATCATGGGCAGTCAAGAATCCGTCATTAGTCGTACTGTTTATGGCGACGCAATCTCCTTTTTTGATTTCATGGTTAATCAATACTCCGTCACCGGGCCATATGGCCACACATTCTCCTTCCCCGATATCATGGGCAGTCAAGAATCCGTCATTAGTCGTACTGTTTATGGCCACACAATCTCTTTTTCGATATTATGGGTAGTCAATACTCTGTTACCTGTCCATATGGCCACACTTTCTCCTTTTCCGAGATCATGGGTAGTCAATACTCCGTCACCGGGTTATATGGCCACACATTCTTTTTCCTGCATATCATGGGCAGTCAAGACTTAGTCACCGGGACATATGGTCACACATTCTCCTTCCCCGATATCATGGGTAGTCAAGACTCCGTCACCGGGCCATATGGCCACACATTCTTTTTCCTTGATATCATGGGCAGTTAAGACTCCGTCACCGGGCCATATAGCCACACATTCTTTTTCCTGGATATCATGGGCAGTCAAGACTCCGTCACTGGGCCATATGGCCACATATTCTCCTTTCCCGATATCATGGGCAGTCAAGACTTCGTCACTAGTACTGTTTATGGCGACACAATCTCCTTTTCCGAGATCATGGGTAGTAAATACTCCGTCACCGGGCCATTTGGCCACACATTCTCCTTCCCCGATATCATGGGCAGTCAAGACTCCGTCACTAGTAGTACTGTTTATGGCGACACAATCTCCTTTTCCGAGATCATGGATAATCAATACTCCGTCACCGGGCCATACTCTCCTCCCCCGAGATCAATGGCATTCAAGACTCCGTCATTAGTCGTACTGTTTATGGCTACACAATCTCTTTTTTCGATATCATGGGTAGTCAATACTCCGTCACCGAGCCATATGGCCACACATTCTCCATTTCCGAGATCATGGGTAGTCAATACTCCGTCACCGGGCCATATGGCCACACTTTCTCCTTTTCCGAGATCATGGGTAGTCAATACTCCGTCACCGGGCCATATGGCCACACATTCTCTTTTCTGGATATCATGGGCAGTCAAGACTTCGTCACTAGTACTGTTTAAGGCGACACAATCTCATTTTCCGAGATCATGGGTAGTCAATACTCCGTCTCCGGGCCATTTGGCCACACATTCTCTTTTTCCGAGATCATGAGTAGTCAATACTCCGTTACAGGTCCATATGGCCACTTTTTCTCCTTTTCCGAGATCATGGGTAGTCAAGACTCCGTCACCGGGCCATATCGCCACACATTCTCCTTCCCCGATATCATGGGCAGTCAAGACTCCGTCACCGGGCCATATGGCCATACATTCTTTTTCCTGGATATCAAGGAGAGTCAAGACTCCGTCACCGGGCCATATGGCCACACATTCTCCTTCCTGGATATCATGGGCAGTTAAGACTCCGTCACCGGGCCATATGGCCACACATTCTTTTTCCTGGATATCATGGGCAGTCAAGACTCCGTCACCGGGCCATATGGCCACATATTCTCTTTTCCCGATATCATGGGCAGTCAAGACTTCGTCACTAGTACTGTTTATGGCGACACAATCTCCTTTTCCGAGATCATGGGTAGTAAATACTCCGACACCGGGCCATTTGGCCACACATTCTCCTTCCCCGATATCATGGGCAGTCAAGACTCCGTCACCGGGCCATATGGCCACACATTCTCCTTCCTGGATATCATGGGCAGTTAAGACTCCGTCACCGGGCCATATGGCCACACATTCTTTTTCCTGGATATCATGGGCAGTCAAGACTCCGTCACCGGGCCATATGGCCACATATTCTCCATTCCCGATATCATGGGCTGTCAAGACTCCGTCACTAGTAGTACTGTTTATGGCGACACAATCTCCTTTTCCGAGATCATGGATAATCAATACTCCGTCACCGGGCCATACTCTCCTCCCCCGAGATCAATGGCAGTCAAGACTCCGTCATTAGTCGTACTGTTTATGGCTACACAATCTCTTTTTTCGATATCATGGGTAGTCAATACTCCGTCACCGAGCCATATGGCCACACATTCTCCTTTTCCGAGATCATGGGTAGTCAATACTACGTCACCGGGCCATATGGCCACACATTCTCCTTTCTGGATATCATGGGCAGTCAATACTCCGTCACCGGGCCATATGGCCACACATTCTCTTTTTCCGAGATCATGAGTAGTTAATACTCCGTTACCGGTCCATATGGCCACACTTTCTCCTTTTCCGAGATCATGGGTAGTCAATACTCCGTCACCGGGCCATATGGCCACACATTCTCCTTTCTGGATATCATGGGCAGTCAAGACTCCGTCTCCGGGCCATATGGCCAAATATTCTCATTTCCCAATATCATGGCCAGTCAGGACTCCGTCACTAGTAGATGTGTTTATGGCGACACAATCTCCTTTTCCGAGATCATGGGTAGTAAATAATCCGTCACCGGACCATATAGCCACATATTCTTCTTCCTCGATATCATAAGCAGTCAAGACTCCGTCATTAGTCGTACTGTTTATGGCCACACAATCTCTTTTTTCGATATCATGGGTAGTCAATACTCCGTCACCGAGCCATATGGCCACACAATCTCTTTTTTCGATATCATGGGTAGTCAATACTCCTTCACCGAGCCATATGGCCACACAATCTCTTTTTTCGATATCATGGGTAGTCAATACTCCGTCACCGGGCCATATGGCCACACAATCTCTTTTTTCGATATCATGGGTAGTCAATACTCCGTCACCGAGCCATATGGCCACACATTCTCCTTTTCCGAGATCATGGGTAGCCAATACTCCGTCACCGGGCCATATGGCCACATATTCTCCTTTCTGGGTTTTATGGGCAGTCAAGACTTCGTCTCCGGGTCATATGGCCACATATTCTTCTTCCTCGATATCATAAGCAGTCAAGACTCCGTCATTAGTCGTACCGTTTATGGCCACACAATCTTTTTTTCGATATCATGGGTAGTCAATACTCCGTAACCGGGCCATATGGCCACACATTCTCTTTTTCCGAGATCATGGGTAGTCAATACTCATTCACCGGGCCATATGGCCACACATTCTCTTTTTCAGAGATTATGGGTAGTCAATACTCCGTTACCTGTCCATATGGCCACACTTTCTCCTTTTCCGAGATAATGGGTAGTCAATACTCCGTCACCGGGCCATATGGCCACACATTCTTTTTCCTGGATATCAAGGGGAGACAAGACTCCGTCACCGGGCCATATGGCCACACATTCTCCTTCCTGGATATCATGGGCAGTTAAGACTCCGTCACCGGGCCATATGGCCACACATTCTTTTTCTCTAGATATCATGGGCAGTCAAGACTCCGTCACCGGGCCATATGGCCACATATTCTCCTTTCCCGATATCATGGGCAGTCAAGACTTCGTCACTAGTACTGTTTATGGCGACACAATCTTCTTTTCCGAGATCATGGGTAGTAAATACTCCGTCACCGGGCCATTTGGCCACACATTCTCCTTCCCCGATATCATGGGCAGTCAAGACTCCGTCACTAGTAGTACTGTTTATGGCGACACAATCTCCTTTTCCGAGATCATGGATAATCAATACTCCGTTACCGGGCCATACTCTCCTCCCCCGAGATCAATGGCAGTCAAGACTCCGTCATTAAGCGTACTGTTTATGGCTACACAATCTCTTTTTTCGAGATCATGGGTAGTCAATACTCCGTCTCCGGGCCATATGGCAACACATTCTCTTTTTCCGAGATCATAAGTAGTCAATAATCCGTTACCGGTCCATATGGCCACACTTTCTCCTTTTCCAAGATCATGGGTAGTCAATACTCCGTCACCGGGCCATATGGCCACACATTCTCCTTTCTGGATATCATGGGCAGTCAAGACTCCGTCTCCGGGCCATATGGCCAAATATTCTCCTTCCTGGATATCATGGGCAGTCAAGACTCCGTCACCGGGCCATATGGCCACACATTCTTTTTCTTAGATATCATGGGAGTCAAGACTCCGTCGACTGGCCATATGGCCACATATTCTCATTTCCCGATATCATGGGCAGTCAAGATTTCGTCACTAGTACTGTTTAAGGCGACACAATCTCCTTTTCCGAGATCATGGGTAGTAAATAATCCGTCACCAAGCCATATGGCCACACATTCTCCTTTCTGGGTTTCATGGGCAGTCAAGACTTCGTCTCCGGGTCATATGGCCACACATTCTTCTTCCTGGATATCATGGGCAGTCAAGACTCCATCACCGGGCCATATGGCTTTACATTCTTTTTCCTGGATATCATGGGCAGTCAAGACTCCGTCACCGGGCCATATGGCCACATATTCTCCTTTTCCGATATCATGGGCATTCAAGGCTTCGTCACTAGTACTGTTTATGGCGACACAATCTCCTTTTCCAAGATCATGGGTAGTCAATACTCCGTCACCGGGCCATATGGCCACACATTCTCCTTCCCCGATATCATGGGCAGTCAAGAATCCGTCATTAGTCGTACTGTTTATGGCGACGCAATCTCCTTTTTTGATTTCATGGTTAATCAATACTCCGTCACCGGGCCATATGGCCACACATTCTCCTTCCCCGATATCATGGGCAGTCAAGAATCCGTCATTAGTCGTACTGTTTATGGCCACACAATCTCTTTTTCGATATTATGGGTAGTCAATACTCTGTTACCTGTCCATATGGCCACACTTTCTCCTTTTCCGAGATCATGGGTAGTCAATACTCCGTCACCGGGTTATATGGCCACACATTCTTTTTCCTGCATATCATGGGCAGTCAAGACTTAGTCACCGGGACATATGGTCACACATTCTCCTTCCCCGATATCATGGGTAGTCAAGACTCCGTCACCGGGCCATATGGCCACACATTCTTTTTCCTTGATATCATGGGCAGTTAAGACTCCGTCACCGGGCCATATAGCCACACATTCTTTTTCCTGGATATCATGGGCAGTCAAGACTCCGTCACTGGGCCATATGGCCACATATTCTCCTTTCCCGATATCATGGGCAGTCAAGACTTCGTCACTAGTACTGTTTATGGCGACACAATCTCCTTTTCCGAGATCATGGGTAGTAAATACTCCGTCACCGGGCCATTTGGCCACACATTCTCCTTCCCCGATATCATGGGCAGTCAAGACTCCGTCACTAGTAGTACTGTTTATGGCGACACAATCTCCTTTTCCGAGATCATGGATAATCAATACTCCGTCACCGGGCCATACTCTCCTCCCCCGAGATCAATGGCATTCAAGACTCCGTCATTAGTCGTACTGTTTATGGCTACACAATCTCTTTTTTCGATATCATGGGTAGTCAATACTCCGTCACCGAGCCATATGGCCACACATTCTCCATTTCCGAGATCATGGGTAGTCAATACTCCGTCACCGGGCCATATGGCCACACTTTCTCCTTTTCCGAGATCATGGGTAGTCAATACTCCGTCACCGGGCCATATGGCCACACATTCTCTTTTCTGGATATCATGGGCAGTCAAGACTTCGTCACTAGTACTGTTTAAGGCGACACAATCTCATTTTCCGAGATCATGGGTAGTCAATACTCCGTCTCCGGGCCATTTGGCCACACATTCTCTTTTTCCGAGATCATGAGTAGTCAATACTCCGTTACAGGTCCATATGGCCACTTTTTCTCCTTTTCCGAGATCATGGGTAGTCAAGACTCCGTCACCGGGCCATATCGCCACACATTCTCCTTCCCCGATATCATGGGCAGTCAAGACTCCGTCACCGGGCCATATGGCCATACATTCTTTTTCCTGGATATCAAGGAGAGTCAAGACTCCGTCACCGGGCCATATGGCCACACATTCTCCTTCCTGGATATCATGGGCAGTTAAGACTCCGTCACCGGGCCATATGGCCACACATTCTTTTTCCTGGATATCATGGGCAGTCAAGACTCCGTCACCGGGCTATATGGCCACATATTCTCTTTTCCCGATATCATGGGCAGTCAAGACTTCGTCACTAGTACTGTTTATGGCGACACAATCTCCTTTTCCGAGATCATGGGTAGTAAATACTCCGACACCGGGCCATTTGGCCACACATTCTCCTTCCCCGATATCATGGGCAGTCAAGACTCCGTCACCGGGCCATATGGCCACACATTCTCCTTCCTGGATATCATGGGCAGTTAAGACTCCGTCACCGGGCCATATGGCCACACATTCTTTTTCCTGGATATCATGGGCAGTCAAGACTCCGTCACCGGGCCATATGGCCACATATTCTCCATTCCCGATATCATGGGCTGTCAAGACTCCGTCACTAGTAGTACTGTTTATGGCGACACAATCTCCTTTTCCGAGATCATGGATAATCAATACTCCGTCACCGGGCCATACTCTCCTCCCCCGAGATCAATGGCAGTCAAGACTCCGTCATTAGTCGTACTGTTTATGGCTACACAATCTCTTTTTTCGATATCATGGGTAGTCAATACTCCGTCACCGAGCCATATGGCCACACATTCTCCTTTTCCGAGATCATGGGTAGTCAATACTACGTCACCGGGCCATATGGCCACACATTCTCCTTTCTGGATATCATGGGCAGTCAATACTCCGTCACCGGGCCATATGGCCACACATTCTCTTTTTCCGAGATCATGAGTAGTTAATACTCCGTTACCGGTCCATATGGCCACACTTTCTCCTTTTCCGAGATCATGGGTAGTCAATACTCCGTCACCGGGCCATATGGCCACACATTCTCCTTTCTGGATATCATGGGCAGTCAAGACTCCGTCTCCGGGCCATATGGCCAAATATTCTCATTTCCCAATATCATGGCCAGTCAGGACTCCGTCACTAGTAGATGTGTTTATGGCGACACAATCTCCTTTTCCGAGATCATGGGTAGTAAATAATCCGTCACCGGACCATATAGCCACATATTCTTCTTCCTCGATATCATAAGCAGTCAAGACTCCGTCATTAGTCGTACTGTTTATGGCCACACAATCTCTTTTTTCGATATCATGGGTAGTCAATACTCCGTCACCGAGCCATATGGCCACACAATCTCTTTTTTCGATATCATGGGTAGTCAATACTCCGTCACCGAGCCATATGGCCACACAATCTCTTTTTTCGATATCATGGGTAGTCAATACTCCGTCACCGGGCCATATGGCCACACAATCTCTTTTTTCGATATCATGGGTAGTCAATACTCCGTCACCGAGCCATATGGCCACACATTCTCCTTTTCCGAGATCATGGGTAGCCAATACTCCGTCACCGGGCCATATGGCCACATATTCTCCTTTCTGGGTTTTATGGGCAGTCAAGACTTCGTCTCCGGGTCATATGGCCACATATTCTTCTTCCTCGATATCATAAGCAGTCAAGACTCCGTCATTAGTCGTACCGTTTATGGCCACACAATCTTTTTTTCGATATCATGGGTAGTCAATACTCCGTAACCGGGCCATATGGCCACACATTCTCTTTTTCCGAGATCATGGGTAGTCAATACTCATTCACCGGGCCATATGGCCACACATTCTCTTTTTCAGAGATTATGGGTAGTCAATACTCCGTTACCTGTCCATATGGCCACACTTTCTCCTTTTCCGAGATAATGGGTAGTCAATACTCCGTCACCGGGCCATATGGCCACACATTCTTTTTCCTGGATATCAAGGGGAGACAAGACTCCGTCACCGGGCCATATGGCCACACATTCTCCTTCCTGGATATCATGGGCAGTTAAGACTCCGTCACCGGGCCATATGGCCACACATTCTTTTTCTCTAGATATCATGGGCAGTCAAGACTCCGTCACCGGGCCATATGGCCACATATTCTCCTTTCCCGATATCATGGGCAGTCAAGACTTCGTCACTAGTACTGTTTATGGCGACACAATCTTCTTTTCCGAGATCATGGGTAGTAAATACTCCGTCACCGGGCCATTTGGCCACACATTCTCCTTCCCCGATATCATGGGCAGTCAAGACTCCGTCACTAGTAGTACTGTTTATGGCGACACAATCTCCTTTTCCGAGATCATGGATAATCAATACTCCGTTACCGGGCCATACTCTCCTCCCCCGAGATCAATGGCAGTCAAGACTCCGTCATTAGTCGTACTGTTTATGGCTACACAATCTCTTTTTTCGAGATCATGGGTAGTCAATACTCCGTCTCCGGGCCATATGGCAACACATTCTCTTTTTCCGAGATCATAAGTAGTCAATAATCCGTTACCGGTCCATATGGCCACACTTTCTCCTTTTCCAAGATCATGGGTAGTCAATACTCCGTCACCGGGCCATATGGCCACACATTCTCCTTTCTGGATATCATGGGCAGTCAAGACTCCGTCTCCGGGCCATATGGCCAAATATTCTCATTCCTGGATATCATGGGCAGTCAAGACTCCGTCACCGGGCCATATGGCCACACATTCTTTTTCTTGGATATCATGGGAGTCAAGACTCCGTCGACTGGCCATATGGCCACATATTCTCATTTCCCGATATCATGGGCAGTCAAGATTTCGTCACTAGTACTGTTTAAGGCGACACAATCTCCTTTTCCGAGATCATGGGTAGTAAATAATCCGTCACCAAGCCATATGGCCACACATTCTCCTTTCTGGGTTTCATGGGCAGTCAAGACTTCGTCTCCGGGTCATATGGCCACACATTCTTCTTCCTGGATATCATGGGCAGTCAAGACTCCATCACCGGGCCATATGGCTTTACATTCTTTTTCCTGGATATCATGGGCAGTCAAGACTCCGTCACCGGGCCATATGGCCACATATTCTCCTTTTCCGATATCATGGGCATTCAAGGCTTCGTCACTAGTACTGTTTATGGCGACACAATCTCCTTTTCCAAGATCATGGGTAGTCAATACTCCGTCACCGGGCCATATGGCCACACATTCTCCTTCCCCGATATCATGGGCAGTCAAGAATCCGTCATTAGTCGTACTGTTTATGGCGACGCAATCTCCTTTTTTGATTTCATGGTTAATCAATACTCCGTCACCGGGCCATATGGCCACACATTCTCCTTCCCCGATATCATGGGCAGTCAAGAATCCGTCATTAGTCGTACTGTTTATGGCCACACATTCTTTTTCCTGGATATCATGGGTAGTCAATACTCTGTTACCTGTCCATATGGCCACACTTTCTCCTTTTCCGAGATCATGGGTAGTCAATACTCCGTCACCGGGTTATATGGCCACACATTCTTTTTCCTGCATATCATGGGCAGTCAAGACTTAGTCACCGGGACATATGGTCACACATTCTCCTTCCCCGATATCATGGGTAGTCAAGACTCCGTCACCGGGCCATATGGCCACACATTCTTTTTCCTTGATATCATGGGCAGTTAAGACTCCGTCACCGGGCCATATGGCCACACATTCTTTTTCCTGGATATCATGGGCAGTCAAGACTCCGTCACTGGGCCATATGGCCACATATTCTCCTTTCCCGATATCATGGGCAGTCAAGACTTCGTCACTAGTACTGTTTATGGCGACACAATCTCCTTTTCCGAGATCATGGGTAGTAAATACTCCGTCACCGGGCCATTTGGCCACACATTCTCCTTCCCCGATATCATGGGCAGTCAAGACTCCGTCACTAGTAGTACTGTTTATGGCGACACAATCTCCTTTTCCGAGATCATGGATAATCAATACTCCGTCACCGGGCCATACTCTCCTCCCCCGAGATCAATGGCATTCAAGACTCCGTCATTAGTCGTACTGTTTATGGCTACACAATCTCTTTTTTCGATATCATGGGTAGTCAATACTCCGTCACCGAGCCATATGGCCACACATTCTCCATTTCCGAGATCATGGGTAGTCAATACTCCGTCACCGGGCCATATGGCCACACTTTCTCCTTTTCCGAGATCATGGGTAGTCAATACTCCGTCACCGGGCCATATGGCCACACATTCTCTTTTCTGGATATCATGGGCAGTCAAGACTTCGTCACTAGTACTGTTTAAGGCGACACAATCTCCTTTTCCGAGATCATGGGTAGTCAATACTCCGTCACCGGGCCATTTGGCCACACATTCTCCTTCCCCGATATCATGGGCAGTCAAGACTCCGTCACTAGTAGTACTGTTTATGGCGACACAATCTCCTTTTCCGAGATCATGGATAATCAATACTCCGTTACCGGGCCATACTCTCCTCCCCCGAGATCAATGGCAGTCAAGACTCCGTCATTAAGCGTACTGTTTATGGCTACACAATCTCTTTTTTCGAGATCATGGGTAGTCAATACTCCGTCTCCGGGCCATATGGCAACACATTCTCTTTTTCCGAGATCATAAGTAGTCAATAATCCGTTACCGGTCCATATGGCCACACTTTCTCCTTTTCCAAGATCATGGGTAGTCAATACTCCGTCACCGGGCCATATGGCCACACATTCTCCTTTCTGGATATCATGGGCAGTCAAGACTCCGTCTCCGGGCCATATGGCCAAATATTCTCCTTCCTGGATATCATGGGCAGTCAAGACTCCGTCACCGGGCCATATGGCCACACATTCTTTTTCCTGGATATCATGGGCAGTCAAGACTCCGTCACCGGGCCATATGGCCACATATTCTCCTTTTCCGATATCATGGGCATTCAAGGCTTCGTCACTAGTACTGTTTATGGCGACACAATCTCCTTTTCCAAGATCATGGGTAGTCAATACTCCGTCACCGGGCCATATGGCCACACATTCTCCTTCCCCGATATCATGGGCAGTCAAGAATCCGTCATTAGTCGTACTGTTTATGGCGACGCAATCTCCTTTTTTGATTTCATGGTTAATCAATACTCCGTCACCGGGCCATATGGCCACACATTCTCCTTCCCCGATATCATGGGCAGTCAAGAATCCGTCATTAGTCGTACTGTTTATGGCCACACAATCTCTTTTTCGATATTATGGGTAGTCAATACTCTGTTACCTGTCCATATGGCCACACTTTCTCCTTTTCCGAGATCATGGGTAGTCAATACTCCGTCACCGGGTTATATGGCCACACATTCTTTTTCCTGCATATCATGGGCAGTCAAGACTTAGTCACCGGGACATATGGTCACACATTCTCCTTCCCCGATATCATGGGTAGTCAAGACTCCGTCACCGGGCCATATGGCCACACATTCTTTTTCCTTGATATCATGGGCAGTTAAGACTCCGTCACCGGGCCATATAGCCACACATTCTTTTTCCTGGATATCATGGGCAGTCAAGACTCCGTCACTGGGCCATATGGCCACATATTCTCCTTTCCCGATATCATGGGCAGTCAAGACTTCGTCACTAGTACTGTTTATGGCGACACAATCTCCTTTTCCGAGATCATGGGTAGTAAATACTCCGTCACCGGGCCATTTGGCCACACATTCTCCTTCCCCGATATCATGGGCAGTCAAGACTCCGTCACTAGTAGTACTGTTTATGGCGACACAATCTCCTTTTCCGAGATCATGGATAATCAATACTCCGTCACCGGGCCATACTCTCCTCCCCCGAGATCAATGGCATTCAAGACTCCGTCATTAGTCGTACTGTTTATGGCTACACAATCTCTTTTTTCGATATCATGGGTAGTCAATACTCCGTCACCGAGCCATATGGCCACACATTCTCCATTTCCGAGATCATGGGTAGTCAATACTCCGTCACCGGGCCATATGGCCACACTTTCTCCTTTTCCGAGATCATGGGTAGTCAATACTCCGTCACCGGGCCATATGGCCACACATTCTCTTTTCTGGATATCATGGGCAGTCAAGACTTCGTCACTAGTACTGTTTAAGGCGACACAATCTCATTTTCCGAGATCATGGGTAGTCAATACTCCGTCTCCGGGCCATTTGGCCACACATTCTCTTTTTCCGAGATCATGAGTAGTCAATACTCCGTTACAGGTCCATATGGCCACTTTTTCTCCTTTTCCGAGATCATGGGTAGTCAAGACTCCGTCACCGGGCCATATCGCCACACATTCTCCTTCCCCGATATCATGGGCAGTCAAGACTCCGTCACCGGGCCATATGGCCATACATTCTTTTTCCTGGATATCAAGGAGAGTCAAGACTCCGTCACCGGGCCATATGGCCACACATTCTCCTTCCTGGATATCATGGGCAGTTAAGACTCCGTCACCGGGCCATATGGCCACACATTCTTTTTCCTGGATATCATGGGCAGTCAAGACTCCGTCACCGGGCCATATGGCCACATATTCTCCTTTCCCGATATCATGGGCAGTCAAGACTTCGTCACTAGTACTGTTTATGGCGACACAATCTCCTTTTCCGAGATCATGGGTAGTAAATACTCCGACACCGGGCCATTTGGCCACACATTCTCCTTCCCCGATATCATGGGCAGTCAAGACTCCGTCACCGGGCCATATGGCCACACATTCTCCTTCCTGGATATCATGGGCAGTTAAGACTCCGTCACCGGGCCATATGGCCACACATTCTTTTTCCTGGATATCATGGGCAGTCAAGACTCCGTCACCGGGCCATATGGCCACATATTCTCCATTCCCGATATCATGGGCTGTCAAGACTCCGTCACTAGTAGTACTGTTTATGGCGACACAATCTCCTTTTCCGAGATCATGGATAATCAATACTCCGTCACCGGGCCATACTCTCCTCCCCCGAGATCAATGGCAGTCAAGACTCCGTCATTAGTCGTACTGTTTATGGCTACACAATCTCTTTTTTCGATATCATGGGTAGTCAATACTCCGTCACCGAGCCATATGGCCACACATTCTCCTTTTCCGAGATCATGGGTAGTCAATACTACGTCACCGGGCCATATGGCCACACATTCTCCTTTCTGGATATCATGGGCAGTCAATACTCCGTCACCGGGCCATATGGCCACACATTCTCTTTTTCCGAGATCATGAGTAGTTAATACTCCGTTACCGGTCCATATGGCCACACTTTCTCCTTTTCCGAGATCATGGGTAGTCAATACTCCGTCACCGGGCCATATGGCCACACATTCTCCTTTCTGGATATCATGGGCAGTCAAGACTCCGTCTCTTGGCCATATGGCCAAATATTCTCATTTCCCAATATCATGGCCAGTCAGGACTCCGTCACTAGTAGATGTGTTTATGGCGACACAATCTCCTTTTCCGAGATCATGGGTAGTAAATAATCCGTCACCGGACCATATAGCCACATATTCTTCTTCCTCGATATCATAAGCAGTCAAGACTCCGTCATTAGTCGTACTGTTTATGGCCACACAATCTCTTTTTTCGATATCATGGGTAGTCAATACTCCGTCACCGAGCCATATGGCCACACAATCTCTTTTTTCGATATCATGGGTAGTCAATACTCCGTCACCGAGCCATATGGCCACACAATCTCTTTTTTCGATATTATGGGTAGTCAATACTCCGTCACCGGGCCATATGGCCACACAATCTCTTTTTTCGATATCATGGGTAGTCAATACTCCGTCACCGAGCCATATGGCCACACATTCTCCTTTTCCGAGATCATGGGTAGCCAATACTCCGTCACCGGGCCATATGGCCACACATTCTCCTTTCTGGGTTTTATGGGCAGTCAAGACTTCGTCTCCGGGTCATATGGCCACATATTCTTCTTTCTCGATATCATAAGCAGTCAAGACTCCGTCATTAGTCGTACCGTTTATGGCCACACAATCTTTTTTTCGATATCATGGGTAGTCAATACTCCGTAACCGGGCCATATGGCCACACATTCTCTTTTTCCGAGATCATGGGTAGTCAATACTCATTCACCGGGCCATATGGCCACACATTCTCTTTTTCAGAGATTATGGGTAGTCAATACTCCGTTACCTGTCCATATGGCCACACTTTCTCCTTTTCCGAGATAATGGGTAGTCAATACTCCGTCACCGGGCCATATGGCCACACATTCTTTTTCCTGGATATCAAGGGGAGACAAGACTCCGTCACCGGGCCATATGGCCACACATTCTCCTTCCTGGATATCATGGGCAGTTAAGACTCCGTCACCGGGCCATATGGCCACACATTCTTTTTCTCTAGATATCATGGGCAGTCAAGACTCCGTCACCGGGCCATATGGCCACATATTCTCCTTTCCCGATATCATGGGCAGTCAAGACTTCGTCACTAGTACTGTTTATGGCGACACAATCTTCTTTTCCGAGATCATGGGTAGTAAATACTCCGTCACCGGGCCATTTGGCCACACATTCTCCTTCCCCGATATCATGGGCAGTCAAGACTCCGTCACTAGTAGTACTGTTTATGGCGACACAATCTCCTTTTCCGAGATCATGGATAATCAATACTCCGTTACCGGGCCATACTCTCCTCCCCCGAGATCAATGGCAGTCAAGACTCCGTCATTAGTCGTACTGTTTATGGCTACACAATCTCTTTTTTCGAGATCATGGGTAGTCAATACTCCGTCTCCGGGCCATATGGCAACACATTCTCTTTTTCCGAGATCATAAGTAGTCAATAATCCGTAACCGGTCCATATGGCCACACTTTCTCCTTTTCCAAGATCATGGGTAGTCAATACTCCGTCACCGGGCCATATGGCCACACATTCTCCTTTCTGGATATCATGGGCAGTCAAGACTCCGTCTCCGGGCCATATGGCCAAATATTCTCATTCCTGGATATCATGGGCAGTCAAGACTCCGTCACCGGGCCATATGGCCACACATTCTTTTTCTTGGATATCATTGGAGTCAAGACTCCGTCGACTGGCCATATGGCCACATATTCTCATTTCCCGATATCATGGGCAGTCAAGATTTCGTCACTAGTACTGTTTAAGGCGACACAATCTCCTTTTCCGAGATCATGGGTAGTAAATAATCCGTCACCAAGCCATATGGCCACACATTCTCCTTTCTGGGTTTCATGGGCAGTCAAGACTTCGTCTCCGGGTCATATGGCCACACATTCTTCTTCCTGGATATCATGGGCAGTCAAGACTCCATCACCGGGCCATATGGCTTTACATTCTTTTTCCTGGATATCATGGGCAGTCAAGACTCCGTCACCGGGCCATATGGCCACATATTCTCCTTTTCCAATATCATGGGCATTCAAGGCTTCGTCACTAGTACTGTTTATGGCGACACAATCTCCTTTTCCAAGATCATGGGTAGTCAATACTCCGTCACCGGGCCATATGGCCACACATTCTCCTTCCCCGATATCATGGGCAGTCAAGAATCCGTCATTAGTCGTACTGTTTATGGCGACGCAATCTCCTTTTTTGATTTCATGGTTAATCAATACTCCGTCACCGGGCCATATGGCCACACATTCTCCTTCCCCGATATCATGGGCAGTCAAGAATCCGTCATTAGTCGTACTGTTTATGGCCACACATTCTTTTTCCTGGATATCATGGGTAGTCAATACTCTGTTACCTGTCCATATGGCCACACTTTCTCCTTTTCCGAGATCATGGGTAGTCAATACTCCGTCACCGGGTTATATGGCCACACATTCTTTTTCCTGCATATCATGGGCAGTCAAGACTTAGTCACCGGGACATATGGTCACACATTCTTTTTCCCCGATATCATATGTAGTCAAGACTCCGTCACCGGGCCATATGGCCACACATTCTTTTTCCTTGATATCATGGGCAGTTAAGACTCCGTCACCGGGCCATATGGCCACACATTCTTTTTCCTGGATATCATGGGCAGTCAAGACTCCGTCACTGGGCCATATGGCCACATATTCTCCTTTCCCGATATCATGGGCAGTCAAGACTTCGTCACTAGTACTGTTTATGGCGACACAATCTCCTTTTCCGAGATCATGGGTAGTAAATACTCCGTCACCGGGCCATTTGGCCACACATTCTCCTTCCCCGATATCATGGGCAGTCAAGACTCCGTCACTAGTAGTACTGTTTATGGCGACACAATCTACTTTTCCGAGATCATGGATAATCAATACTCCGTCACCGGGCCATACTCTCCTCCCCCGAGATCAATGGCATTCAAGACTCCGTCATTAGTCGTACTGTTTATGGCTACACAATCTCTTTTTTCGATATCATGGGTAGTCAATACTCCGTCACCGAGCCATATGGCCACACATTCTCCATTTCCGAGATCATGGGTAGTCAATACTCCGTCACCGGGCCATATGGCCACACTTTCTCCTTTTCCGAGATCATGGGTAGTCAATACTCCGTCACCGGGCCATATGGCCACACATTCTCTTTTCTGGATATCATGGGCAGTCAAGACTTCGTCACTAGTACTGTTTAAGGCGACACAATCTCCTTTTCCGAGATCATGGGTAGTCAATACTCCGTCTCCGGGCCATTTGGCCACACATTCTCTTTTTCCGAGATCATGAGTAGTCAATACTCCGTTACAGGTCCATATGGCCACTTTTTCTCCTTTTCCGAGATCATGGGTAGTCAAGACTCCGTCACCGGGCCATATCGCCACACATTCTCCTTCCCCGATATCATGGGCAGTCAAGACTCCGTCACCGGGCCATATGGCCATACATTCTTTTTCCTGGATATCAAGGAGAGTCAAGACTCCGTCACCGGGCTATATGGCCACACATTCTCCTTCCTGGATATCATGGGCAGTTAAGACTCCGTCACCGGGCCATATGGCCACACATTCTTTTTCCTGGATATCATGGGCAGTCAAGACTCCGTCACCGGGCCATATGGCCACATATTCTCCTTTCCCGATATCATGGGCAGTCAAGACTTCGTCACTAGTACTGTTTATGGCGACACAATCTCCTTTTCCGAGATCATGGGTAGTAAATACTCCGACACCGGGCCATTTGGCCACACATTCTCCTTCCCCGATATCATGGGCAGTCAAGACTCCGTCACCGGGCCATATGGCCACACATTCTCCTTCCTGGATATCATGGGCAGTTAAGACTCCGTCACCGGGCCATATGGCCACACATTCTTTTTCCTGGATATCATGGGCAGTCAAGACTCCGTCACCGGGCCATATGGCCACATATTCTCCATTCCCGATATCATGGGCTGTCAAGACTCCGTCACTAGTAGTACTGTTTATGGCGACACAATCTCCTTTTCCGAGATCATGGATAATCAATACTCTGTCACCGGGCCATACTCTCCTCCCCCGAGATCAATGGCAGTCAAGACTCCGTCATTAGTCGTACTGTTTATGGCTACACAATCTCTTTTTTCGATATCATGGGTAGTCAATACTCCGTCACCGAGCCATATGGCCACACATTCTCCTTTTCCGAGATCATGGGTAGTCAATACTACGTCACCGGGCCATATGGCCACACATTCTCCTTTCTGGATATCATGGGCAGTCAATACTCCGTCACCGGGCCATATGGCCACACATTCTTTTTTTCCGAGATCATGAGTAGTTAATACTCCGTTACCGGTACATATGGCCACACTTTCTCCTTTTCCGAGATCATGGGTAGTCAATACTCCGTCACCGGGCCATATGGCCACACATTCTCCTTTCTGGATATCATGGGCAGTCAAGACTCCGTCTCCGGGCCATATGGCCAAATATTCTAATTTCCTGGATATCATGGGCAGTGAAGACTCCGTCACCGGGCCATATGTCCATACATTCTTTTTCTTGGATATCATGGGCAGTCAAAACTCCGTCGACTGGCCATATGGCCATATATTCTCATTTCCCGATATCATGGGCAGTCAAGACTTCGTCACTAGTACTGTTTAAGGCGACACAATCTCCTTTTCCGAGATCATGGGTAGTCAATACTCCGTTACCGGTCCATATGGCCACACTTTCTCCTTTTCCGAGATCATGGGTAGTCAATACTCCGTCACCGGGCCATATGGCCACACATTCTCCTTTCTGGATATCATGGGCAGTTAAGACTCCGTCTCCGGGCCATATGGCCAAATATTCTCCTTTTTGGATATCATGGGCAGTCAAGACTCCGTCACCGGGCCATATGGCCACACATTCTTTTTCTTGGATATCATGGGCAGTCAAGACTCCGTCGACTGGCCATATGGCCAAATATTCTCATTTCCCGATATCATGGGCAGTCAAGACTTCGTCACTAGTACTGTTTAAGGCGACACAATCTCCTTTTCCGAGATCATGGGCAGTCAATACTCCGTCACCGAGCCATATGGCCACACATTCTCCTTTTCCGAGATCATGGGTAGTCAAGACTTCGTCTCCGGGTCATATGGCCACACATTCTTTTTCCTGGATATCATGGGCAGTCAAGACTCCGTCACCGGGCTATATGGCCACACATTCTCCTTTTCCGAGATCATGGGTATTCAATACTCCGTCACCGGGCCATATGGCCACACATTCTCCTTTTCCGAGATCATGGGTATTTAATACTCCGTCACCGAGCCATATGGCCACACATTCTCTTTTTCCGAGATCATGGGTAGTCAATACTCCGTCACCGAGCGATATGGCCACACATTCTCCTTTTCCGAGATCATGGGTAGTCAATACTCAGTTACCGGTCCATATGGCCACACATTCTCCTTTCCCGATATAATGGGCAGTCAAGACTCCGCCACCGGGCCATATGGCCACACATTCTCCTTTTTGGGTTTCATGGCCAGTTAAGACTCCGTCTCCGGGCCATATGGCCACACATTGTCCTTCCTGGATATTATGGGCAGTTAAAACTCCGTCACAGGGCCATATGGCCACACATTCTTTTTCCTCGATATCATAAGCAGTCACACACTCTCCTCCCCCGAGATCAATGGCAGTCGAGATCTGTCATTAGTCGTACTGTTTATGGCCACACAATCTCTTTTTTCGATATAATGGGTAGTCAATACTCCGTCACCGGGCCACATGGCCACACATTCTCCTTTTCCGAGATCATGGGTATTCAATACTCCGTCACCGGGCCATATGGCCACACATTCTCCTTTTCCGAGATCATGGGTATTTAATACTCCGTCACCGAGCCATATGGCCACACATTCTCTTTTTCCGAGATCATGGGTAGTCAATACTCCGTCACCGAGCGATATGGCCACACATTCTCCTTTTCCGAGATCATGGGTAGTCAATACTCAGTTACCGGTCCATATGGCCACTTTTTCTCCTTTTCCGAGATCATGGGTAGTCAAGACTCCGTCACCGGGCCATATGGCCACACATTCTCCTTCCCCGATATCATGGGCAGTCAAGACTCCGCCACCGGGCCATATGGCCACACATTCTCCTTTTTGGGTTTCATGGCCAGTTAAGACTCCGTCTCCGGGCCATATGGCCACACATTCTCCTTCCTGGATATTATGGGCAGTTAAAACTCCGTCACAGGGCCATATGGCCACACATTCTTTTTCCTCGATATCATAAGCAGTCAAGACTCCGTCATTAGTCGTACTGTTTATGGCCTAACATTCTCTTTTTTCGATATCATGGGTAGTCAATACTCCGTCACCGAGCCATATGGCCACACATTCTCCATTTCCGAGATCATGGGTAGTCAATACTCCGTTACCGGTCCATATGGCCACTTTTTCTCCTTTTCCGAGATCATGGGTAGTCAAGACTCCGTCACCGGGCCATATGGCCACACATTCTCCTTCCCCGATATCATGGGCAGTCAAGACTCCGTCACCGGGCCATATGGCCACACATTCTTTTTCCTGGATATCAAGGGGAGTCAAGACTCTGTCACCGGGCCATATGGCCACACATTCTCCTTCCTGGATATCATGGGCAGTTAAGACTCCGTCACCGGGCCATATGGCCACACATTCTTTTTCCTGGATATCATGGGCAGTCAAGACTCCGTCACCGGGCCATATGGCCACATATTCTCCTTTTCCGATATCATGGGCAGTCAAGACTTCGTCACTAGTACTGTTTATGGCGACACAATCTCCTTTTCCGAGATCATGGGTAGTAAATACTCCGTCACCGGGCCATTTGGCCACACATTATCCTTCCCTGATATCATGGGCAGTCAAGACTCCGTCACTAGTAGTACTGTTTATGGCGACACAATCTCCTTTTCCGAGATCATGGATAATCAATACTCCGTCACCGGGCCATACTCTCCTCCCCCGAGATCAATGGCAGTCAAGACTCCGTCATTAGTCGTACTGTTTATGGCTACACAATCTCTTTTTTCGATATCATGGGTAGTCAATACTCCGTCACCGAGCCATATGGCCACACATTCTCCTTTTCCGAGATCATGGGTAGTCAATACTCCGTCACCGGGCCATATGGCCACACATTCTCTTTTTCCGAGATCATGAGTAGTCAATACTCCGTTACCGGTCCATATGGCCACACTTTCTCCTTTTCCGAGATCATGGGTAGTCAATACTCCGTCACCGGGCCATATGGCCACACATTTTCCTTTCTGGATATCATGGGCAGTCAAGACTCCGTCTCCGGCCATATGGCCATATGGGCAGTCAAGACTTCGTCACTAGTACTGTTTAAGGCGACACAATCTCCTTTTCCGAGATCATGGGTAGTCAATACTCCGTCTCCGGGCCATTTGGCCACACATTCTCTTTTTCCGAGATCATGGGTAGTCAATACTCCGTTACCGGTCCATATGGCCACTTTTTTTCCTTTTCCGAGATCATGGGTAGTCAAGACTCCGTCACAGGGCCATATGGCCACACATTCTCCTTCCCCGATATCATGGGCAGTCAAGACTCCGTCACCGGGCCATATGGCCACACATTCTTTTTCCTGGATATCAATGGGAGTCAAGACTCCGTCACCGGGCCATACAGTCACACACTCTCCTCCCCCGAGATCAATGGCAGTCGAGATCTGTCATTAGTCGTAATGTTTATGGCCACACAATCTCTTTTTTCGATATAATGGGTAGTCAATACTCTGTCACTGGGCCACATGGCCACACATTCTCCTTTTCCGAGATCATGGGTATTTAATACTCCGTCACCGAGCCATATCTCCACACATTCTCTTTTTCCGAGATCATGGGTAGTCAATACTCCGTCACCGAGCGATATGGCCACACATTCTCCTTTTCCGAGATCATGGGTAGTCAATACTCAGTTACCGGTCCATATGGCCACTTTTTCTCCATTTCCGAGATCATGGGTAATCAAGACTCCGTCACCGGGCCATATGGCCACACATTCTCCTTCCCCGATATCATGGGCAGTCAAGACTCCGTCACCGGGCCATATGGCCACACATTCTATTTTTTTGGGTTTCATGGGCAGTTAAGACTCCGTCTCCGGGCCATATGGCCACACATTCTCCTTCCTAAATATCTTGGGCAGTTAAAACTCCGTCACCGGGCCATATGGCCACACATTCTTTTTCCTTAATATCATAAGCAGTCAAGACTCCGTCATTAGTCGTACTGTTTATGGCCACACAATCTCTTTTTTCGATATCATGGGTAGTCAATACTCCGTCACCGAGCCATATGGCCACACATTCTCCATTTCCGAGATAATGGGTAGTCAATACTCCGTTACCGGTCCATATGGCCACTTTTTCTCCTTTTTCGAGATCATGGGTAGTCAAGACTCCGTCACCGGGCCATATGGCCACACATTCTCCTTCCCCGATATCATGGGCAGTCAAGACTCCGTCACCGGGCCATATGGCCACACATTCTTTTTCCTGGATATCAAGGGGAGTCAAGACTCTGTCACCGGGCCATATGGCCACACATTCTTTTTTTCCGAGATCATGGGTAGTCAATACTCAGTTACCGGTCCATATGGCCACTTTTTCTCCTTTTCCGAGATCATGGGTAGTCAAGACTCCGTCACCGGGCCATATGGCCACACATTCTCCTTCCCCGATATCATGGGCAGTCAAGACTCCGTCACCGGGCCATATGGCCACACATTCTCCTTTTTGGGTTTCATGGGCAGTTAAGACTCCGTCACCGGGCCATATGGCCACACATTCTACTTTTTGGGTTTCATGGGCAGTTAAGACTCCGTCTCCGGACAATATGGCCACATATTCTCTTTCCTGGATATCATGGGCAGTTAAAACTCCGTCACCGGGCCATATGGCCACACATTCTCCTTCCCCGATATCATGGGCAGTCAAGACTCCGTCACCGGGCCATATGGCCACACATTCTCCTTTTTGGGTTTCATGGGCAGTTAAGACTCCGTCACCGGGCCATATGGCCACACATTCTCCTTTTTGGGTTTCATGGGCAGTTAAGACTCCGTCACCGGGCCATATGGCCACACATTCTACTTTTTGGGTTTCATGGGCAGTTAAGACTCCGTCTCCGGACAATATGGCCACATATTCTCTTTCCTGGATATCATGGGCAGTTAAAACTCCGTCACCGGGCCATATGGCCACACATTCTTTTTCCTGGATATTATGGGTAGTCAATACTCCGTCACCGGGCCATATGGCAACACATTCTTCTTTTCCGAGATCATGGGTAGTCAATACTCCGTTACCGGTCCATATGGCCACACTTTCTCCTTTTTCGAGATCATGGGTAGTCAATACTCCGTCACCGAGCCATATGGCCACACATTCTCCTTTTCCGAGATCATGGGTAGGCAATACTTCGTTACCGGTCCATATGGCCACTTTTTCTCCTTTTCCGAGATCATGGGTAGTCAAGACTCCGTCACCGGGCCATATGGCCACACATTCTCCTTCCCCGATATCATGGGCAGTCAAGACTCCGTCACCGGGCCATTTGGCCACACATTCTTTTTCCTGGATATCAAGGGGAGTCAAGACTCTTTCACCGGGCCATATGGCCACACATTCTCCTTCCTGGATATCATGG
The DNA here is from genome assembly GCF_947242115.1 of Biomphalaria glabrata. NCBI lineage: Eukaryota > Metazoa > Mollusca > Gastropoda > Planorbidae > Biomphalaria > Biomphalaria glabrata. The sequence goes on from NC_074720.1 coordinate 22,865,295, forward strand.
GCAGTTAAGACTCCGTCACCGGGCCATTTGGCCACACAATCTTTTTCCTGGATATCATGGGCAGTCAAGACTCCGTCACTGGGCCATATGGCCACATATTCTCCTTTCCCGATATCATGGGCAGTCAAGACTTCGTCACTAGTACTGTTTATGGCGACACAATCTCCTTTTCCGAGATCATGGGTAGTAAATACTCCGTCACCGGGCCATTTGGCCACACATTCTCCTTCCCCGATATCATGGGCAGTCAAGACTCCGTTACTAGTATTACTGTTTATGGCGACACAATCTCCTTTTCCGAGATCATGGATAATCAATACTCCGTCACCGGGCCATACTCTCCTCCCCCGAGATCAATGGCAGTCAAGACTCCGTCATTAGTCGTACTGTTTATGGCTACACAATCTCTTTTTTCGATATCATGGGTAGTCAATACTCCGTCACCGAGCCATATGGCCACATATTCTCCTTTTCCGAGATCATGGGTAGTCAATACTCCGTCACCGCGCCATATGGCCACACATTCTCTTTTTCCGAGATCATGAGTAGTCAATACTCCGTTACCGGTCCATATGGCCACACTTTCTCCTTTTCCGAGATCATGGGTAGTCAATACTCCGTCACCGGGCCATATGGCCACACATTCTCCTTTCTGGATATCATGGGCAGTCAAGACTCCGTCTCCGGGCCATATGGCCAAATATTCTCCTTCCTGGATATCATGGGCAGTCAAGACTCCGTTACCGGGCCATAAGGCCACACATTCTTTTTCTTGGATATTATGGGCAGTCAAGACTCCGTCGACTGGCCATATGGCCACATATTCTCTTTTTCCGATATCATGGGCAGTCAAGACTTCGTCACTAGTACTGTTTAAGGCGACACAATCTCCTTTTCCGAGATCATGGGTAGTCAATACTCCGTCTGCGGGCCATTTGGCCACACATTCTCTTTTTCCGAGATTATGAGTAGTCAATACTCCGTTACCGGTCCATATGGCCACTTTTTCTCCTTTTCCGAGATTATGGGTAGTCAAGACTCCGTCACCGGGCCATATGGCCACACATTCTCCTTCCCCGATATCATGGGCAGTCAAGACTCCGTCACCGGGCCATATGGCCACACATTCTTTTTCCTGGATATCAAGGGGAGTCAAGACTCCGTCACCGGGCCATATGGCCACACATTCTCCTTCCTGGATATCATGGGCAGTTAAGACTCTGTCACCGGGCCATATGGCCACACATTCTTTTTCCTGGATATCATGGGCAGTCAAGACTCCGTCACCGGGCCATATGGCCACATATTCTCTTTTCTCGATATCATGGGCAGTCAAGACTTCGTCACTAGTACTGTTTATGGCGACACAATCTCCTTTTCCGAGATCATGGGTAGTAAATACTCCGTCACAGGGCCATATGGCCACACTTTCTCCTGTTCCGAGATCATGGGTAGTCAATACTCCGTCACCGGGCCATATGGCCACACATTTTCTTTTTCCGAGATCATGGGTAGTCAATACTCCGTTACCGGTCCATATGGCCACACTTTCTCTTTTTCCGATATCATGGGTAGTCAATACTCCGTCACCGGGCCATATGGCCACACATTCTCCTTTCTGGATATCATTAGCAGTCAAGACTCCGTCTCCGGGCCATATGGCCAAATATTCTCCTTCCTGGATATCATGGGCAGTCAAGACTCCGTCGACTGGCCATATGGCCACACATTCTCCTTTCCCGATATCATGGGCAGTCAAGACATCGTCACTAGTACTGTTCATGGCGACACAATCTCCTTTTCCGAGATCATGGGTAGTAAATACTCTGTCACCGGGCCATATGGCCACACATTCTCCTTCGTCGATATCATGGGCAGTCAAGACTCTGTCACCAGGCCATACAGTCACACACTCTCCTCCCCCGAGATCAATGGCAGTCGAGATCTGTCATTAGTCGTACTGTTTATGGCCACACAATCTCTTTTTTCGATATCATGGGTAGTCAATACTCCGTCACCGGGCCACATGGCCACACATTCTCCTTCGTCGATATCATGGGCAGTCAAGACTCTGTCACCAGGCCATACAGTCACACACTCTCCTCCCCCGAGATCAATGGCAGTCGAGATCTGTCATTAGTCGTACTGTTTATGGTCACACAATCTCTTTTTTTGATATCATCGGTAGTCAATACTCCGTCACCGGGCCACATGGCCACACATTCTCCTTTTCCGAGATCATGGGTATTTAATACTCCGTCACCGGGCCATATGGCCACACATTCTCTTTTTCCGAGATCATGGGTAGTCAATACTCCGTCACCGAGCGATATGGCCACACATTCTCCTTTTCCGAGATCATTGGTAGTCAATACTCAGTTACCGGTCCATATGGCCACTTTTTCTCCTTTTCCGAGATCATGGGTAGTCAATACTCCGTCACCGGGCCATATGGCCACACATTCTCCTTTCTGGGTTTCATGGGCAGTTAAGACTCCGTCTCCGGGCCATATGGCCACACATTCTCTTTCCTGGATATCATGGGCAGTTAAGACTCCGTCACCGGGCCATATGGCCACACATTCTTTTTCCTGGATATTAAGGGCAGTCAAGACTCCGTCACCGGGCCATATGGCCACACATTCTTCTTCCTCGATATCATAAGCAGTCAAGACTCCGTCATTAGTCGTACTGTTTATGGCCACACAATCTCTTTTTTCGATATCATGGGTAGTCAATACTCCGTCACCGGGCCATATGGCCACACATTCTCCTTTTCCGAGATCATGGGTAGTCAATACTCCATTACCGGTCCATATGGCCACACTTTCTCCTTTTCCGAGATCATGGGTAGTCAATACTCCGTCACCGGGCCATATGGCCAAACATTCTTCTTTCTGGGTTTCATGGGCAGTTAAGACTCCGTCTCCGAGCCATATGGCCACACATTCTCCTTCCTGGATATCATGGGCAGTTAAGACTCGTCACCTGGCCATATGGCCACACATTCTTTTTTTCTGGATATTATGGGCAGTCAAGACTCCGTCACCGGGCCATATGGCCACACATTCTTCTTCCTCGATATCATAAGCAGTCAAGACTCCGTCATTAGTCGTACTATTTATGGCCACACAATCTCTTTTTTCGATATCATGGGTAGTCAATACTCCGTCACCGAGCCATATGGCCACACATTCTCCTTTTCCGAGATCATGGGTAGTCAATACTCCGTTACCGGTCCATATGGCCACTTTTTCTCCTTTTCCGAGATCATGGGTAGTCCATACTCCGTCACCGGGCCATATGGCCACACATTCTTTTTCCTGGATATCATGGGCAGTCAAGACTCCGTCACCGGGCCATATGGCCACACATTCTCCTTCCCCGATATCATGGGTAGTGAAGACTCCGTCACCGGGCCTTATGGCCACACATTCTTTTTCCTGGATATCATGGGCAGTCAAGACTCCGTCACCGGGCCATATGGCCACACATTCTCCTTCCCCGATATCATGGGCAGTCAAGACTCCGTCACCGGGCCATATGGCCACACATTCTCCTTCCCCGATATCATGGGCAGTCAAGACTCCGTCACTAGTCGTACTGTTTATGGCGACACAATCTCCTTTTCCGAGATCATGGATAATCAATACTCCGTCACCGGGCCATATGGCCACACATTCTCTTTCCTCGATATCATGGGCAGTCAAGACTCTGTCACTGGGCCATACAGTCACACACTCTCCTCCCCCGAGATCAATGGCAGACAAGACTCCGTCATTAGTCGTACTGTTTATGGCCACACAATCTCTTTTTTCGATATCATGGGTAGTCAATACTCCGTCACCGAGCCATATGGCCACACATTCTCCTTTTCCGAAATCATGGGCAGTCAATACTCCGTCACCGGGCCATAAGGCCACACATTCTTCTTCCTCGATATCATGGGCAGTCAATACTCCGTCATTAGTCGTACTGTTTATGGCCACACAATCTCTTTTTTCGATATCATGGGTAGTCAATACTTCGTCACCGGGCCATATGGCCACACATTCTCCTTTTCCGAGATCATGGGTAGTCAATACTCCGTCACCGGGCCATATGGCCACACATTCTCTTTTTCCGAGATCATGGGTAGCCAATACTCCGTTACCGGTCCATATGGCCACACTTTCTCCTTTTTCGAGATCATGGGTAGTCAATACTCCGTCACCGGGCCATATGGTTACACATTCTCCTTTCTGGATATCATGGGCAGTCAAGACTCCGTCTCCGGGCCATATGGCCACACATTCTTTTTCCTGGATATCATTGGCAGTCAAGACTCCCTAACCGGGCCATATGGCCACACATTCTCCTTTTCCGAGATCATGGGTAGTCAATACTCCGTCACCGGGCCATATGGCGACACAATCTCCTTTTCCGAGATCATGGGCAGTCAAGACTTCGTCACTAGTACTGTTTATGGCCACACAATCTCCTTTTCCGAGATCATGGGTAGTCAATACTCCGTCACCGGGCCATATGGCCACACATTCTCCTTCCCCGATATCATGGGCAGTCAAGACTCCGTCACTAGTCGTACTGTTTATGGCGACACAATCTCCTTTTCCGAGATCATGGATAATCAAAACTCCGTCACCGGGCCATATGGCCACACATTCTCTTTCCTCGATATCATGGGCAGTCAAGACTCTGTCACCGGGCCATACAGTCACACACTCTCCTCCCCCGAGATCAATGGCAGACAAGACTCCGTCATTAGTCGTACTGTTTATGGCCACACAATCTCTTTTTTCGATATCATGGTTAGTCAATACTCCGTCACCGGGCCATATGGCCACACATTCTCCTTTTCCGAGATTATGGGTAGTCAATACTCCGTTACCGGTCCATATGGCCACACTTTCTCCTTTTCCGAGATCATGGGTAGTCAATACTCCGTTACCGGGCCATATGGCCACACATTCTCCTTTCTGGATATCATGGGCAGTCAAGACTCCGTCACCGGGCCATATGGCCACACATTCTCCTTCCTGGATATCATGGTCAGTCAAGACTCCGTCACCGGGCCATATGGCCACACATTCTTTTTCCTTGATATCATGGGCAGTCAAGACTCCGTCACCGGGCCATATGGTTACACATTCTCCTTTCCCGATATCATGGGCAGTCAAGACTTCGTCACTAGTACTGTTTATGGCGACACAATCTCCTTTTCCGAGATCATGGGTAGTCAATACTCCGTCACCGGGCCATATGGCCACACATTCTTCTTCCTCGATATCATGGGCAGTCAAGACTCCGTCATTAGTCGTACTGTTTATGGCCACACAATCTCTTTTTTCGATATCATGGGTAGTCAATACTCCGTCACCGGGCCATATGGCCACACATTCTCCTTTTCCGAGATTATGGGTAGTCAATACTCCGTTACCGGTCCATATGGCCACACTTTCTCCTTTTCCGAGATCATGGGTAGTCAATACTCCGTCACCGGGCCATATGGCTTCACATTTTCCTTTCTGGATATCATGGGCAGTCAAGACTCCGTCTCCGGGCCATATGGCCACACATTCTCCTTCCTGGATATCATGGGCAGTCAAGACTCCGTCACCGGGCCATATGGCCACACATTCTTTTTCCTGGATATCATGGGCAGTCAAGACTCCGTCATTAGTCGTACTGTTTATGGCCACACAATCTCTTTTTTCGATATCATGGGTAGTCAATACTCCGTCACCGGGCCAAATGGCCACACATTCTCCTTTTCCGAGATTATGGGTAGTCAATACTTTGTTACCGGTCCATATGGCCACACTTTCTCCTTTTCCGAGATCATGGGTAGTCAATACTCCGTCACCGGGCCATATGGCCACACATTATCCTTCCTGGATATCATGGGCAGTCAAGACTCCGTCACCGGGCCATATGGCCACACATTCTTTTTCCTGGATATCATGGGCAGTCAAGACTCCGTCATTAGTCGTACTGTTTATGGCCACACAATCTCTTTTTTCGATATCATGGGTAGTCAATACTCCGTCACCGGGCCAAATGGCCACACATTCTCCTTTTCCGAGATTATGGGTAGTCAATACTCCGTTACCGGTCCATATGGCCACACTTTCTCCTTTTCCGAGATCATGGGTAGTCAATACTCCGTCACCGGGCCATATGGCCACACATTCTCCTTCCTGGATATCATGGGCAGTCAAGACTCCGTCACCGGGCCATATGGCCACACATTCTTTTTCCTGGATATCATGGGCAGTCAAGACTCCGTCACCGGCTTATATGGCCACACATTCTTTTTCCTGGATATCATGGGCAGTCAAGACTCAGTCACCGGGCCATATGGCCACACATTCTCCTTTCCCGATATCATGGGCAGTCAAGACTTCGTCACTAGTACTGTTTATGGCGACACAATATCCTTTTCCGAGATCATGGGTAGTCAATACTCCGTCACCGGGCCATAAGGCCACACATTCTTCTTCCTCGATATCATGGTCATTCAAGACTCCGTCATTATTCGTACTGTTTATGGCCACACAATCTCTTTTTTCGATATCATGGGTAGTCAATACTCCGTCACCGGGCCATAAGGCCACACATTCTTCTTCCTCGATATCATGGTCATTCAAGACTCCGTCATTATTCGTACTGTTTATGGCCACACAATCTCTTTTTTCGATATCATGGGTAGTCAATACTTCGTCACCGGGCCATATGGTCACACATTCTCCTTTTCCGAGATCATGGGTAGTCAATACTCCGTCACCGGGCCATATGGCCACACATTCTCTTTTTCCGAGATCATGGGTAGCCATTACTCCGTTACCGGTCCATATGGCCACACTTTCTCCTTTTTCGAGATCATGGGTAGTCAATACTCCGTCACCGGGCCATATGGTTACACATTCTCCTTTCTGGATATCATGGGCAGTCAAGACTCCGTCTCCGGGCCATATGGCCACACATTCTTTTTCCTGGATATCATGGGCAGTCAAGACTCCGTAACCGGGCCATATGGCCACACATTCTCCTTTTCCGAGATCATGGGTAGTCAATACTCCGTCACCGGGCCATATGGCGGCACAATCTCCTTTTCCGAGATCATGGGCAGTCAAGACTTCGTCACTAGTACTGTTTATGGCCACACAATCTCCTTTTCCGAGATCATGGGTAGTCAATACTCCGTCACCGGGCCATATGGCCACACATTCTCCTTCCCCGATATCATGGGCAGTCAAGACTCCGTCACTAGTCGTACTGTTTATGGCGACACAATCTCCTTTTCCGAGATCATGGATAATCAATACTCCGTCACCGGGCCATATGGCCACACATTCTCTTTCCTCGATATCATGGGCAGTCAAGACTCTGTCACCGGGCCATACAGTCACACACTCTCCTCCCCCGAGATCAATGGCAGTCAAGACTCCGTCATTAGTCGTACTTTTTATGGCCACACAATCTCTTTTTTCGATATCATGGGTAGTCAATACTCCGTCACCGGGCCATATGGCCACACATTCTCCTTTTCCGAGATTATGGGTAGTCAATACTCCGTTACCAGTCCATATGGCCACACTTTCTCCTTTTCCGAGATCATGGGTAGTCAATACTCCGTCACCGGGCCATATGGCCACAAATTCTCCTTTCTGGATATCATGGGCAGTCAAGACTCCGTCTCCGGGCCATATGGCCACACATTCTCCTTGCTGGATATCATAGGCAGTCAAGACTCCGTCACCGGGCCATATGGCCACACATTCTCCTTTCCCGATATCATGGGCAGTCAAGATTTCGTCACTAGTACTGTTTATGGCGACACAATCTCCTTTTCCGAGATCATGGGTAGTCAATACTCCGTCACCGGGCCATATGGCCACACATTCTTCTTCCTCGATATCATGGGCAGTCAATACTCCGTTACCGGTCCATATGGCCACACTTTCTCCTTTTCCGAGATCATGGGTAGTCAATACTCCGTCACCGGGCCATATGGCCACACTTTCTCCTTTTCCGAGATTATGGGTAGTCAATACTCCGTTACCGGTCCATATGGCCACACTTTCTCCTTTTCCGAGATCATGGGTAGTCAATACTCCGTCACCGGGCCATATGGCTTCACATTCTCCTTTCTGGATATCATGGGCAGTCAAGACTCCGTCTCCGGGCCATATGGCCACACTATCTCCTTCCTGGATATCATGGGCAGTCAAGACTTCGTCACCGGGCCATATGGCCACACATTCTTTTTCCTGGATATCATGGGCAGTCAAGACTCCGTCACCGGGCCATATGGACACACATTCTCATTTCCCGATATCATGGGCAGTCAAGACTTCGTCACTAGTACTGTTTATGGCGACACAATCTCCTTTTCCGAGATCATGGGCAGTCAAGACTCCGTCTCCGGGCCATATGGCCACACATTCTCCTTCCTGGATATCATGGGCAGTCAAGACTCCGTCATTAGTCGTACTGTTTATGGCCACACAATCTCTTTTTTCGATATCATGGGTAGTCAATACTCCGTCACCGGGCCATATGGCCACACATTCTCATTTTCCGAGATTATGGGTAGTCAATACTCCGTTACCGGTCCATATGGCCACACTTTCTCCTTTTCCGAGATCATGGGTAGTCATTACTCCGTCACCGGGCCATATGGCCACACATTCTCCTTCCTGGATATCATGGGCAGTCAAGACTCCGTCACCGGGCCATATGGCCACACATTCTTTTTTCTGGATATCATGGGCAGTCAAGACTCCGTCATTAGTCGTACTGTTTATGGCCACACAATCTCTTTTTTCGATATCATGGGTAGTCAATACTCTGTCACCGGGCCATATGGCCACACATTCTCCTTTTCCGAGATTATGGGTAGTCAATACTCCGTTACCGGTCCATATGGCCACACTTTCTCCTTTTCCGAGATCATGGGTAGTCAATACTCCGTCACCGGGCCATATGGCCACACATTCTTTTTCCTGGATATCATGGGCAGTCAAGACTCCGTCTCCGGGCCATATGGCCACACATTCTCCTTCCTGGATATCATGGGCAGTCAAGACTCCGTCACCGGGCCATATGGCCACACATTCTCCTTTCCCGATATCATGGGCAGTCAAGACTTCGTCACTAGTACTGTTTATGGCGACACATTCTCCTTTCCCGATATCATGGGCAGTCAAGACTTCGTCACTAGTACTGTTTATGGCGACACATTCTCCTTTCCCGATATCATGGGCAGTCAAGACTTCGTCACTAGTACTGTTTATGGCGACACATTCTCCTTTCCCGATATCATGGGCAGTCAAGACTCCGTCACTTGTCCGTACTGTTTGTGGCGAGACACTCTCCTCCCTCGAGATCATGGATAGTCAAAACTCCGTCACCGGGCATATGGGCCACACATTGTCCTTCCCCGAGATCATGGGCAGTCAAGACATTGTCGTTTGGCCATAGTGTTTAAGGCCACACTTCCTCCTCCCCCGAGATCATAGGCAGTAAAGACTGTCAATGTCAGTACTTTTTAGAGCCAGACACTCTCCTTCCCCGAGAACATTGGCAGTAAGGACTCCGTCACTGGTCTGTAGTGTTTATGGTGACACACACTTCCTTTGCGAAAATGGGATTTAATGACTCCATCACCGGGCCGTTGGCCACACACTCTCCTTCCCCGAGATCATGGGCAGTCAAGACTCCGTAACCCTGCCTTAGTATTATGGCGACACACTCTTCCTTGAAATCATTGTAGTTAAGACTCCGTCACTGGTCCGTACTGTTTATGGCAACAAACACTCTTCATTCATGACTCCATCACCGGGCCATTTACAAAATTGTTTTCACGGGCAGTCAAGACTCCTTGAGATAATTGTAGTCAAGACTCCTTTACTTGGCCGTAGTGTTTAAGGATACACACACACACTTTTCCACTGCTATAAAAGGGTTTTCAAGAATCCGTCACTTGTCCGTACTGTTTATTGCGTTACACACTCTTACTTTGCGATAATGTACATTGATTACCCCGTCACCGGTCTATTCCACTGCGACTAAGAACAGTCAGAATTGAGTCACTGGTCCGTACTGTTTATGGCTAATATAACTACCCATGATCTTATCTTTCTATTTGGCCACTACTTCGCCTCTCCAACTCGCCTAATATGAGACATCCGCCGATCTGACTGCCCATGTTCTTACTTTAGATTTCCGCAGAACCGTCCACTCCTTCGTTACGCTGATCCAACTATCCATGATCTTAATTTTCTTTTTGACCATAAGTTGGCCGCTACTTTCCAACTGCAACTCGCCTAATATTAGACATCCGCCAATCTGACTGCCAATGTTCTTACTTTAGATTTCCACCGAACCATCCAATCCTTCGTTACGCTTATAAAACTACCCATGATCTTAATTTTCTTTTTGGTCATAAGTTGGCCACTACTTTTCTGTTCCTTTTCGCTTAATATTAGACATCCGCCGTACTGACTGCTCATGTTCTTTCGTTTTATTTCTCCAACCCTACCACACATCTGCCCATTCTTTCCGCCAATCCAAATACCTATAGCCTTAACTTTCTATTTGGCCATAAGTTGGCCACTACTTCGCCGTTCCTACTCGCCTAATAATATGACATCCGCCGATGTGACTGCCCATGTTGTAACTTTAGTTTTCCGACCCTACCACACTTCTTTTGGGCCTACTACCGATTTATAGCACTTTTGTTATTAGGACTGCCCATGAGTACACATTGTTTTCGCAGATCTTTTTATTTGGCCATAAGTTGGCCTCTCCAACTCGCCTAATGAAACATCCGCCGATCTCACTGCCCATGTTCTTACTTTAGATTTCCGCCGAACCGTCCACTCTTTCGTTACGCTGATCTAACTACCCATGATCTTATCTTTCTATTTGGCCATAAGATGGCCACTACTTGGCCACTTTAATTCGCCAATTAGACATCCGCCTATGTGAATGCCTATATTTATACTTTAGATTTCCGCCGAACCGTCTACTCGTTCGTTGCGCCTACTTTTGTTTTATAACACTTTCGCCATTAGGACTACCCATAGTCTAATATTTCTATTTGGCCATAAGTTGGCCACTACTTCGCCGTTACTACTCGGCTAATAATATGACATCCGCCGATGTGACTGCCCATGTTGTAACTTTAGTTTTCCGATCCTACCACACCTCTGTTGGGGATACTACCGATTTTTAGCACTTTTGTTATTAGGACAGCCCATAAGTAGACATTCTTTTCGCCGATCCAACTATCCATGATCTTATCTTTATATTTGGTCATAAGTTGGCCACTACTTCGCCACTTTAACTCGCCAAATATTAGACATCCACCGATCTGACTGCCCATGTTCTTACTTTAGATTTCCGCCGAACCGTCCACTCCTTCGTTACGCTGATCCAAATACCCATGATCTATCTTTCTATTAGGCCATAAGTTGGCCACTACTTTGCCACATTAATTCGCCTAATATTGGACATCCGCCGATCTGACTGCCCATGTTCTTACTTTAGATTTCCGCCGAACCATCCACTCCTTCGTTACGCTGATCCAACTACCCATGATCTTATCTTTCTAGTTGGACACTACTTGGCCACTTTAACTCGCCAAATATTAGACATCCGCCGATCTGACTGCCCATGTTCTTACTTTAGATTTCAGCCGAACCGTCCACTCCTTCGTTACGCTGATCCAAATACCCATGATCTATCTTTCTATTAGGCCATAAGTTGGCCACTACTTTGCCACTTTAATTCGCCTAATATTGGACATCCGCCGATCTGACTGCCCATGTTCTTACTTTAGATTTCCGCCGAACCGTCCACTCCTTCGTTACGCTGATCCAACTACCCATGATCTTATCTTTCTAGTTGGCCACTACTTGGCCACTTTAACTCAACAAATATTAGACATCCGCCGATCTGACTGCCCATGTTCTTACTTTAGATTTACGCCGAACCGTCCACTCCTTCGTTACCCTGAACCAACTACCCATGATCTTAATTTTCTTTTTGGCCATAAGTTGGCCACTACATTTGTGTTCCTTTTCGGTTAATATGAGACATCCGCCGATCTGGCTGCCCATGTTCTTACTTTAGATTTCCGCCGAACCGTCCACTCCTTCGTTACGCTGATCCAACTACCCATGATCTTATCTTTTATTTGGCCATAAGTTGGCCACTACTTTGCCTCTCCAACTCGCCTAATATTAAGACATCCGCCGATCTGACTGCCCATGTTCTTACTTTAGATTTCCGCCGAACCGTCCACTCCTTCGATACGCTGATCCAACTACCCATGATCTTATCTTTCTAGTTGGCCACAACTTGGCCACTTTAACTCGCCAAATATTAGACATCCGCCGATCTGACTGCCCATGTTCTTACTTTAGATTTCCGCAGAACCGTCCACTGCTTTGTTACGCTGATCTAACTACCCATGATCTTATCTTTCAATTTGGCCATAAGTTGGCCACTACTTGGCCTCTTTAACCTGCCTAAAATTAGACATCCGCCGATGTGACTGCCCATGTTCTAACTTATGTTTTGCGACCCTACCACACCTCTGTTGGGCCTACTACCGATTTATAGCACTTTTGTTCTTAGGCCTGCCCATTAGTAGACATTCTTTTCACCGATTTTTCTATTTGGCCATAAGTTGGCCACTACTTCGCCGTTTCAACTCCCCTAATATGAGACATCCGCCGATCTGACTGCCCATGTTCCTACTTTAGATTTCCGCCGAACCGTCTATTCGTTCGTTGCGCCTTCATTTGTTTATAACACTTTCGCCATTAGAACTACCCATAGCCTAATATTTCTATTTAGCCATAAGTTGGCCACTACTTCGCCGTTCCTACTAGCCTAATAATATGACATCCGCCGATGTGACTGCCCATGTTGTAACTTTAGTTTTCCGACCCTACCACAACTCTTTTGGGCCTACTACCGATTTATAGCACTTTTGTTATTAGGACTGCCCATGAGTACACATTCTTTTTGCGATCTTTTTATTTGGCCATAAGTTGGCCACTACTTCGCCACTCTAACTCGCCTAATGAGACATCCGCCGATCTGACTGCCCATGTTCTTTCTTTAAATTTCCGCCGAACCGTCCACTCCTTCGTTACGCTAATCAAATACCCATGATTATATCTTTCTATTAGGCCATAAGTTGGCCACTACTTTGCCACTAAAATTCGAATAATATTGGACATCCGCCGATCTGACTGCGCATGTTCTTACTTTAGATTTCCGCCGAACCGTCCACTCCTTCGTTACGCTGATTCAACTACCCATGATCTTATCTTTCTAGTTGGCCACTACTTGGCCACTTTAACTCGCCAAATATTAGACATCCGCCGATCTGACTGCCCATGTTCTTACTTTAGATTTCCTCCGAACCGTCCACTCACTCGTTACGCTAATCCAACTACCCATGATCTTATCTTTTATTTGGCCATAAGTTGGCCACTACTTCGCCTCTCCAACTAGCCTAATATTAAGACATCCTCCGATCTGACTGCCCATGTTCTTTCTTAAAATTTTCGCCGAACCGTCCACTTATTCGTTACGCTGATCAAATACCCATGATCATATCTTTCTATTAGGCCATAAGTTGGCCACTACATTTGTGTTCCTTTTCGGTTAATATGAGACATCCGCCAAACTGACTGCCCATGTTCTTACTTTATATTTCCGCCGAACCGTCCACTCCTTCGTTACGCTAATCAAATACCCATGATCATACCTTTCTATTAGGCCATAAGTTGGCCACTACTTTGCCACTTTAATTCGCCTAATATTGGACATCCGCCGATCTGACTGCCCATGTTCTTACTTTAGATTTCCGCCGAACCGTCCACTCCTTCGTTACGCTGATCCAACTACCCATGATCTTATCTTTCTAGTTGGCCACTACTTGGCCACTTTAACTCAACAAATATTAGACATTCGCCGATCTGACTGCCCATGTTCTTACTTTAGATTTACGCCGAACCGTCCACTCCTTCGTTACCCTGAACCAACTACCCATGATCTTAATTTTCTTTTTGGCCATAAGTTGGCCACTACATTTGTGTTCCTTTTCGGTTAATATGAGACATCCGCCATACTGACTGCCCATGTTCTTACTTTATATTTCCGCCGAACCGTCCACTCCTTCGTTACGCTGATCCAACTACCCATGATCTTATCTTTTATATGGCCATAAGTTGTCCACTACTTCGCCTCTCCAACTCGCCTAATATTAAGACATCCGCGGATCTGACTGCCCATGTTCTTACTTTAGATTTCCGCCGAACCGTCCACTCCTTCGTTACGCTGATCCAACTACCCATGATCTTATCTTTCTAGTTGGCCACAACTTGGCCACTTTAACTCGCCAAATATTAGACATCCGCCGATCTGACTGCCCATGTTCTTTCTTTAGATATCCGCAGAACCGTCAATTCCTTTGTTACGCTTAACAAACTACCCATGATCTTAATTTTCTTTTTGGCCATAAGTTGGCCACTACTTTTCTGTTCCTTTTCGGTTAATATGAGACATCCGCCGTACTGACTGCCCATGTTCTTTCTTTAGATATCCGCAGAACCGTCAAATCCTTTGTTACGCTTAACAAACTACCCATGATCTTAATTTTCTTTTTGGCCATAAGTTGGCCACTACTTTTCTGTTCCTTTTCGGTTAATATGAGACATCCGCCATACTGACTGCCCATGTTCTTACTTTGTATTTCTGCCGAACCGTCCACTGCTTTGTTACGCTGATCTAACTACCCATGATCTTATCTTTCAATTTGGCCATAAGTTGGCCACTACTTGGCCTCTTTAACCTGCCTAAAATTAGACATCCGCCGATGTGACTGCCCATGTTCTAACTTATGTTTTTTGACCCTACCACACCTCTGTTGGACCTACATCCGATTTATAGCACTTTTGTTCTTAGGCCTGCCCATTAGTAGACATTCTTTTCACCGATTTTTCTATTTGGCCATAAGTTGGCCACTACTTCGCCGTTTCAACTCCCCTAATATGAGACATCCGCCGATCTGACTGCCTATGTTCCTACTTTAGATTTCCGCCGAACCGTCTATTCATTCGTTGCGCCTTCATTTGTTTTATAACACTTTCGCCATTAGAACTACCCATAGCCTAATATTTCTATTTAGCCATAAGTTGGCCACTACTTCGCCGTTCCTACTAGCCTAATAATATGACATCCGCCAATGTGGCTGCCCATGTTTTAACTTTAGTTTTCCGACCCTACCACAACTATTTTGGGCCTACTACCGATTTATAGCACTTTTGTTATTAGGACTGCCCATGAGTACACATTCTTTTTGCGATCTTTTTATTTGGCCATAAGTTGGCCACTACTTCGCCACTCTAACTCGCCTAATGAGACATCCGCCGATCTGACTGCCCATGTTCTTTCTTTAAATTTCCGCCGAACCGTCCACTCCTTCGTTACGCTAATCAAATACCCATGATTATATCTTTCTATTAGGCCATAAGTTGGCCACTACTTTGCCACTAAAATTCGAATAATATTGGACATCCGCCGATCTGACTGCCCATGTTCTTACTTTAGATTTCCGCCGAACCGTCCACTCCTTCGTTACGCTGATTCAACTACCCATGATCTTATCTTTCTAGTTGGCCACTACTTGGCCACTTTAACTCGCCAAATATTAGACATCCGCCGATCTGACTGCCCATGTTCTTACTTTAGATTTCCTCCGAACCGTCCACTCACTCGTTACGCTAATCCAACTACCCATGATCTTATCTTTTATTTGGCCATAAGTTGGCCACTACTTCGCCTCTCCAACTAGCCTAATATTAAGACATCCTCCGATCTGACTGTCCATGTTCTTTCTTTAAATTTTCGCCGAACCGTCCACTTATTCGTTACGCTGATCAAATACCCATGATCATATCTTTCTATTAGGCCATAAGTTGGCCACTACATTTGTGTTCCTTTTCGGTTAATATGAGACATCCGCCAAACTGACTGCCCATGTTCTTACTTTATATTTCCGCCGAACCGTCCACTCCTTCGTTACGCTAATCAAATACCCATGATCATACCTTTCTATTAGGCCATAAGTTGGCCACTACTTTGCCACTTTTATTCGCCTAATATTGGACATCCGCCGATCTGACTGCCCATGTTCTTACTTTAGATTTCCGCCGAACCGTCCACTCCTTCGTTACGCTGATCCAACTACCCATGATCATATCTTTCTATTAGGCCATAAGTTGGCCACTACATTTGTGTTCCTTTTCGGTTAATATGAGACATCCGCCAAACTGACTGCCCATGTTCTTAATTTATATTTCCGCCGAACCGTCCACTCCTTCGTTACGCTAATCAAATACCCATGATCATACCTTTCTATTAGGCCATAAGTTGGCCACTACTTTGCCACTTTAATTCGCCTAAAATTAGACATCCGCCGATGTGACTGCCCATGTTCTAACTTATGTTTTTTGACCCTACCACACCTCTGTTGGACCTACATCCGATTTATAGCACTTTTGTTCTTAGGCCTGCCCATTAGTAGACATTCTTTTCACAGATTTTTCTATTTGGCCATAAGTTGGCCACTACTTCGAGGTTTCAACTCCCCTAATATGAGACATCCGCCGATCTGACTGCCCATGTTCTTACTTTAGATTTCCGCCGAACCGTCTATTCGTTCGTTGCGCCTTCATTTGTTTTATAACACTTTCGCCATTAGAACTACCCATAGCCTAATATTTCTATTTAGCCATAAGTTGGCCACTACTTCGCCGTTCCTACTAGCCTAATAATATGACATCCGCCAATGTGGCTGCCCATGTTGTAACTTTAGTTTTCCGACCCTACCACAACTCTTTTGGGCCTACTACCGATTTATAGCACTTTTGTTATTAGGACTGCCCATGAGTACACATTCTTTTTGCGATCTTTTTATTTGGCCATACGTTGGCCACTACTTCGCCTCTTTAACTCGCCTAATGAGACATCTGCCGATCTGACTGCCCATGTTCTTTCTTTAAATTTCCGCCGAACCGTCAACTCCTTCGTTACGCTAATCAAATACCCATTATCATACCTTTCTATTAGGCCATAAGTTGGCCACTACTTTGCCACTTAAATTCGCCTAATATTGGACATCCGCCGATCTGACTGCCCATGTTCTTACTTTAGATTTTCGCCGAACCGTCAAATCCTTCGTTACGCTGATCCAACTACCCATGATCTTATCTTTCTAGTTGGCCACTACTTGGCCACTTTAACTCGCCAAATATTAGACATCCGCCTATCTGACTGCCCATGTTCTTACTTTAGATTTCCGCCGAACTGTCCACTCACTCGTTACGCTAATCAAACTACCCATGATCTTATCTTTATATTGCCATAAGTTGGCCACAACTTGGCCACTTTAACTCGCCAAATATTAGACATCCGCCGATCTGACTGCCCATGTTCTTTCTTTAGATTTCCGCTAAACCGTCAAATCCTTCGTTACGCTCAAACAACTACCCATGATCTTTATTTTCTTTTTGGCCATAAGTTTGCCACTACTTTTCTGTTTATTTTCGGTAAATATGAGACATCCGCCATACTGACTGCCCATGTTCTTACTTTAGATTTCCGCCGAACCGTCCACTCACTCGTTACGCTAATCCAACTACCCATGATCTTATCTTTTATTTGGCCATACGTTGGCCACTACTTCGCCTCTCCAACTCGCTTAATATTAAGACATCCGCCGATCTGACTGCCCATTTTCGAACTTTAGATTTTCGCCGAACCGTCCACTCACTCATTACGCTAATCCAACTACCCATGATCTTATCTTTTATTTGGCCATACGTTGGCCACTACTTCGCCTCTCCAACTCGCTTAATATTAAGACATCCGCCGATCTGACTGCCCATGTTTGTACTTTAGATTTCCACCGAACCGTCCACTCCTTCGTTACGCTGAACAAATACCCATGATCATACCTTTCTATTAGGCCATAAGTTGGCCAATACTTGGCCATTTTAACTTGTCAAATATTAGACATCCGCCAATCTGACTGCCCATGTTCTTTCTTTAGATTTCCGCCGAACCGTCCACTCACTCGTTACGCTGATCAAATACCCATGATCATACCTTTCTATTAGGCCATAAGTTGGCCACTACTTGGCCACTTTAACTCGCCTAATATTGGACATCCGCCGATCTGACTGCCCATGTTCGTACTTTAGATTTCCGCCTAACCGTCCACTCCTTCGTTACGCTGATCCAACTACCCATGATCTTATCTTTCTAGTTGGCCACTACTTGGCCACTTTAACTCGCCTAAAATTGGACATCCGCCGATCTGACTGCCCATGTTCGTACTTTAGATTTCCACCGAACCGTCCACTCCTTCGTTACGCTGATCCAACTGCCCATTATCTTATCTTTTATATGTCCATAAGTTGGCCACTACTTGGCCACTTAAACTCGCCAAATATTAGACATCCGCCGATCTGACTGCCCATGTTCTTACTTTAGATTTCCGCCGAACTGTCCACTCACTCGTTACGCTAATCAAACTACCCATGATCTTATCTTTTATATGTCCATAAGTTGGCCACAACTTGGCCACTTTAACTCGCCTAATATTGGACATCCGCCGATCTGACTGCCCATGTTCTTACTTTAGATTTCCTCAAAACCGTCCACTCACTCGTTACGCTAATCCAACTACCCATGATCTTATCTTTCTATTTGGCCACTACTTGGCCACTTTAACTCGCCAAATATTAGACATCCGCCTATCTGACTGCCCATGTTCTTTCTTTAAATTTTCGCCGAACCGTCCACTCCTTCGTTACGCTGATCAAATACCCATGATTATGCCTTTCTATTAGGCCATAAGTTGGCCACTACTTTGCCACTTTAATTCGCCTAATATTGGACATCTGCCGATCTGACTGCCTTTGTTATTACTTTAGATTTACGCCGAACCGTCCACTCCTTCGTTACGCTAATCAAACTACCCATGATCTTATCTTTTATATGTCCATAAGTTGGCCACAACTTGGCCACTTTAACTCGCCAAATATTAGACAACCGCCGATCTGACTACCCATGTTCTTACTTTAGATTTCCGCAGAACCGTCCACTCCTTCGTTACGCTAATCAAATACCCATGATCATACCTTTCTATTAGGCCATAAGTTGGCCACTACTTGGCCACTTTAACTCGCCAAATATTAGACATCCGCCGATCTGACTGCCCATGTTCTTACTTTAGATTTCCTCCGAACCGTCCACTCACTCGTTACGCTAATCCAACTACCCATGATCTTATCTTTTATTTGGCCATAAGTTGGCCACTACTTCGCCTCTCCAACTCGCCTAATATTAAGACATCCGCCGATCTGACTGCTCATGTTCTTTCTTTAGATTTTTGCCGAACCGTCCACTCACTTGTTACGCTAATCCAACTACCAATGATCTTATCTTTCTAGTTGGCCACTACCTCGCCACTTTAACTCGCCAAAGATTAGACATCCGCCGATCTGACTGCCCATGTTCTTACTTTAGATTTCCGCCGAACCGTCCACCTACTGGTTACGCTAATCCAACTACCCATGATCTTATCTTTTATTTGGCCATACGTTGGCCACTACTTCGCCTCTCCAACTCGCTTAATATTAAGACATCCGCCGATCTGACTGCCCATGTTCGTACTTTAGATTTTCACCGAACCGTCCACTCCTTCGTTACGCTGAACAAACTACCCATGATCTTATCTTTCTAGTTGGCCACTACTTGGCCACTTTAACTCGCCAAAGATTAGACATCCGCCGATCTGACTGCCCATGTTCGTACTTTAGATTTCCGCCGAACCGTCCACTCCGTCATCTGAACTGTCAAATCCTTCGTTACGCTCAAACAACTACCCATGATCTTTATTTTCTTTTTGGCCATAAGTTGGCCACTACTTTTCTGTTTATTTTCGGTTAATATGAGACATCCGCCGATCTGACTGCCCATGTTCTTACTTTAGATTTCCGCCGAACCGTCTACTCGTTCGTTGCGCCTTCTTTTGTTTTATAACACTTTCGCCATTAGGACTACCCAAAACGTAATATTTCTATATGGCCATAAGTTGGCCACTACTTCGCGTTCCTACTAGCCTAATAATATGACATCCGCCAATGTGGCTGCCGATGTTGTAACTTTAGTTTTCCGACCCTACCACAACTATTTTGGGCCTACTACGAATTTATAGCACTTTTGTTATTAGGACTGCCCATGAGTACACATTCTTTTTGCGATCTTTTTATTTGGCCATAAGTTGGCCACTACTTCGCCACTCTAACTAGCCTAATGAGACATC
Source organism: Biomphalaria glabrata (assembly GCF_947242115.1). Lineage (NCBI taxonomy): Eukaryota > Metazoa > Mollusca > Gastropoda > Planorbidae > Biomphalaria > Biomphalaria glabrata. The sequence continues at coordinate 22,885,711 of NC_074720.1, forward strand.
CGCCGATCTGACTGCCCATGTTCTTACTTTAGATTTCCGCCAAACCGTCCACTCCTTCGTTACGCTGATCAAATACCCATGATCATATCTTTCTTTTAGGCCATAAGTTGGCCACTACTTTGCCACTTTAATTCGCCTAATATTGGACATCCGCCGATCTGACTGCCCATGTTATTACTTTAGATTTACATCAAACCGTCAATTTCTTCATTTTGCGGATCCAACTACCCATGATTTTATCTTTCTAGTTGGCCACTACTTGGCCACTTTAACTCGCCAAATATTAGACATCCGCCGAATTTACTGCCCATGTTCTTACTTTAGATTTCCTCCGAACCGTCCACTCACTCGTTACGCTAATCCAACTACCCAAGATCTTATCTTTTATTTGGCCATAAGTTGGCCACTACTTCGCCTCTCCAACTCGCCTAATATTAAGACAACCGCCGATCTGAATGCCCATGTTTTTACTTTAGATTTATGCCAAACCGTCCATTTCTTCATTTTATTGAACCAACTACCCATGATCTTATCTTTCTAGTTGGCCACTGCTTGGCCACTTTAACTCGCCAAATATTAGACATCCGCCGATCTCACTGCCCATGTTCTTACTTTAGATTTCCTCAAAACCGTCCACTCACTCGTTACGCTAATCCAACTACCCATGATCTTATCTTTCTAGTTGGCCACTACTTGGCCACTTTAACTCGCCAAATATTAGACATCCGCCTATCTGACTGCCCATGTTCTTTCTTTAAATTTTCGCCGAACCGTCCACTCCTTCGTTACGCTGATCAAATACCCATGATTATGCCTTTCTTTTAGGCCATAAGTTGGCCACTACTTTGCCACTTTAATTCGCCTAATATTGGACATCTGCCGATCTGACTGCCTATGTTATTACTTTAGATTTCCTCCGAACCGTCCACTCACTCGTTACGCTAATCCAACTACCCATGATCTTATCTTTTATTTGGCCATAAGTTGGCCACTATTTCGCCTCTCCAACCTGCCTAATATTAAGACATCCGCCGATCTGACTGCTCATGTTCTTTCTTTAAATTTTCGCCGAACCGTCCACTCCTTCGTTACGCTGATCAAATACCCATGATCATACCTTTCTATTAGGCCATAAGTTGGCCACTACTTGGCCACTTTAACTCGCCAAATAATAGACATTTGCCGATCTGACTGTCCATGTTCGTACTTTAGATTTTCACCGAACCGTCCACTTCTTCGTTACCCTGAACCAACTACCCATGATCTTAATTTTCTTTTTGGCCATAAGTTGGCCACTACATTTCTGTTTCTTTTCGGTTAATATGAGACATCCGCCATACTGACTGCCCATGTTCTTACTTTATATTTCCGCCGAACCGTCCACTCCTTCGTTACGCTGATCCAACTGCCCATTATCTTATCTTTTATATGTCCATAAGTTGGCCACTACTTGGCCACTTTAACTCGCCAAATATTAGACATCCGCCGATTTGACTACCCATGTTCTTTCTTTAGATTTCCGCAGAACCGTCCACTCTTTCGTTACGCTAATCAAATACCCATGATCATACCTTTCTATTAGGCCATAAGTTGGCCACTACTTGGCCACTGTAACTCACCTAATATTGGACATCCGCCGATCTGACTGCCCATGTTCTTACTTTAGATTTCCGCCTAACCGTCGACTCCTTCGTTACGCTGATCCAACTACCCATGATCTTATCTTTTATTTGGCCATAAGTTGGCCACTACTTCGCCTCTCCAACTCGCCTAATATTAAGACATCCGCCGATCTGACTGCTCATGTTCTTTCTTTAGATTTTTGCCGAACCGTCCACTCACTCGTTACGCTAATCCAACTACCAATGATCTTATCTTTCTAGTTACCCACTACCTCGCCACTTTAACTCGCCAAAGATTAGACATCCGCCGATCTAATTGCCCATGTTCTTACTTTAGATTTCCGCCGAACCGTCCACCCACTGGTTACGCTAATCCAACTACCCATGATCTTATCTTTTATTTGGCCATACGTTGGCCACTACTTCGCCTCTCTAACTCTCTTAATATTAAGACATCCGCCGATCTGACTGCCCATGTTCGTACTTTAGATTTTCACCGAACCGTCCACTCCTTCGTTACGCTGAACAAACTACCCATGATCTTATCTTTCTAGTTGGCCACTACTTGGTCACTTTAACTCGCCAAAGATTAGACATCCGCCGATCTGACTGCCCATGTTCGTACTTTAGATTTCCGCCGAACCGTCCACTCCGTCATCTGAACCGTCAAATCCTTCGTTACGCTCAAACAACTACCCATGATCTTTATTTTCTTTTTGGCCATAAGTTGGCCACTACTTTTCTGTTTATTTTCGGTTAATATGAGACATCCGCCATACTGACTGCCCATGTTCTTACTTTAGATTTCCGCCAAACCGTCTACTCGTTCGTTGCGCCTTCTTTTGTTTTATAACACTTTCGCCATTAGAACTACCCAAAACGTAATATTTCTATATGGCCATAAGTTGGCCACTACTTCGCGTTCCTACTAGCCTAATAATATGACATCCGCCAATGTGGCTGCCGATGTTGTAACTTTAGTTTTCCGACCCTACCACAACTATTTTGGGCCTACTACGAATTTATAGCACTTTTGTTATTAGGACTGCCCATGAGTACACATTCTTTTTGCGATCTTTTTATTTGGCCATAAGTTGGCCACTACTTCGCCACTCTAACTAGCCTAATGAGACATCCGCCGATCTGACTGCCCATGTTCTTACTTTAGATTTCCGCCAAACCGTCCACTCCTTCGTTACGCTGATCAAATACCCATGATCATATCTTTCTTTTAGGCCATAAGTTGGCCACTACTTTGCCACTTTAATTCGCCTAATATTGGACATCCGCCGATCTGACTGCCCATGTTATTACTTTAGATTTACGCCAAACCGTCCATTTCTTCATTTTGCGGATCCAACTACCCATGATTTTATCTTTCTAGTTGGCCACTACTTGGCCACTTTAACTCGCCAAATATTAGACATCCGCCGATCTGACTGCCCATGTTCTTACTTTAGATTTCCTCCGAACCGTCCACTCACTCGTTACGCTAATCCAACTACCCAAGATCTTATCTTTTATTTGGCCATAAGTTGGCCACTTCTTCGCCTCTCCAACTCGCCTAATATTAAGACATCCGCCGATCTGACTGCCCATGTTCTTTCTTTAAATTTTCGCCGAACTTTCCACTCCTTCGTTACGCTGATCAAATACCCATGATTATGCCTTTCTATTAGGCCATAAGTTGGCCACTACTTTGCCACTTTTATTCGCCTAATATTGGACATCTGCCGATCTGACTGCCTATGTTCTTACTTTAGATTTACGCCGAACCATCCACTCCTTCGTTACGCTGATCCAACTACCCATGATCTTATCTTTTATTTGGCCATACGTTGGCCACTACTTCGCCTCTCCAACTCGCTTAATATTAAGACATCCGCCGATCTGACTGCCCATGTTCGTACTTTAGATTTCCACCGAACCGTCCACTCCTTCGTTACGCTGAACAAACTACCCATGATCTTAATTTTCTTTTTGGCCATAAGTTGGCCACTACATTTCTGTTCCTTTTCGGTTAATATGAGACATCCGCCGATCTGACTGCCCATGTTCTTACTTTAGATTTCCGCCGAACCGTCCACTCCTTCGTTACGCTGATCCATTTACCCATGATCTTATCTTTCTAGTTGGCCACTACTTGGCCACTTTAACTCGCTAAATATTAGACATCCTCCGATCTGACTGCCCATGTTCTTACTTTAGATTTCCGCCGAACTGTCCACTCACTCGTTACGCTAATCAAACTACCCATGATCTTATCTCTTATATGTCCATAAGTTGGCCACATTTTGGCCACTTTAACTCGCCAAATATTAGACATCCGCCGATCTGACTACCCATGTTCTTTCTTTAGATTTCCGCAGAACCGTCCGCTCCTTCGTTACGCTAATCAAATACCCATGATCATACCTTTCTATTAGGCCATAAGTTGGCCACTACTTGGCCACTTTAACTCGCCAAATATTAGACATCCGCCGATCTGACTGCCCATGTTCTTTCTTTAGATTTTCATCCGAACCGTCCACTCACTCGTTACGCTAATCCAACTACCCATGATCATACCTTTCTATTAGCCCATAAGTTGGCCACTACTTGGCCACCTTAACTCGCCAAATAATAGACATTTGCCGATCTGACTGTCCATGTTCGTACTTTAGATTTCCACCGAACCGTCCACTTCTTTATTACCTTGAACCAACTACCCATGATCTTAATTTTCTTTTTGGCCATAAGTTGGCCACTACATTTCTGTTTCTTTTCGGTTAATATGAGACATCCGCCAGACTGACTTCCCATGTTCTTACTTTATATTTCCGCCAAACCGTCCACTCCTTCGTTAGGCTGATCCAACTGCCCATGATCTTATCTTTCTAGTTGGCCACTACTTGGCCACTTTAACTCGCCAAATATTAGACATCCGCCGATCTGACTGCTCATGTTCTTACTTTAGATTTCCGCCGAACTGTCCACTCACTCGTTAAGCTAATCCAACTACCCATGATCTTATCTTTTATTTGGCCATAAGTTGGCTACTACTTCGCCTCTCCAACTCGCCTAATATTAAGACATCCGCCGATCTGACTGCCCATGTTCTTTCTTTAAATTTCCGCAGAACCGTCCACTCCTTCGTTACGCTAATCAAATACCCATGATCATACCTTTCTATAAGGCCATAAGTTGGCCACTACTTGGCCACTTTAACTCGCCAAATATTAGACATCCGCCGATCTGACTGCCCATGTTCTTACTTTAGATTTCCTCCGAACCGTCCACTCACTCGTTACGCTAATCCAACTACCCATGATCTTAATTTTCTTTTTGGCCATAAGTTGGCCACTACATTTCTGTTCCTTTTCAGTTAATATGAGACATCCGCCATACTGACTGCCCAAGTACTTACTTTATATTTCCGCCGAACCGTCCACTCCTTCGTTACGCTGATCCAACTACCCATGATCTTATCTTTCTAGTTGGCCACTACTTGGCCACTTTAACTCGCCAAAGATTAGACATCCGCCTATCTGACTGCCCATGTTCTTTCTTTAGATTTCCGCCAAACCGTCCACTCCGTCATCTGAACCGTCAAATCCTTTGTTACGCTCAAACAACTACCCATGATCTTTATTTTCTTTTTGGCCATAAGTTGGCCACTACTTTTCTGTTTATTTTCGGTTAATATGAGACATCCGCCAAACTGACTGCCATTTCTTACTTTAGATTTCAGCCGAACCAACTACTCGTTCGTTGCGCCTACTTTTGTTTTATAACACTTTCGCCATTAGGACTACCCAAAACGTAATATTTCTATATGGCCATAAGTTGGCCACTACTTCGCGTTCCTACTAGCCTAATAATATGACATCCGCCAATGTGGCTGCCGATGTTGTAACTTTAGTTTTCCGACCCTACCACAACTATTTTGGGCCTACTACGAATTTATAGCACTTTTGTTATTAGGACTGCCCATGAGTACACATTCTTTTTGCGATCTTTTTATTTGGCCATAAGTTGGCCACTACTTCGCCACTCTAACTCGCCTAATGAGACATCCGCCGATCTGACTGCCCATGTTCTTACTTTAGATTTCCGCCGAACCGTCCACTAACTCGTTACGCTAATCCAACTACCCATGATCTTATCTTTCTAGTTTGCCACTATTTGGCCACTTTAACTCGCCAAAGATTAGACATCCGCCGATCTGACTGCCCATGTTCTTACTTTAGATTTCCGCCGAACCGTCCACCCACTGGTTACGCTAATCCAACTACCCATGATCTTATCTTTTATTTGGCCATACGTTGGCCACTACTTCGCCTCTCCAACTGCTTAATATTAAGACATCCGCCGATCTGACTGCCCATGTTCGTACTTTAGATTTTCACCGAACCGTCCACTCCTTCATTACGCTGAACAAACTACCTATGATCTTAATTTTCTTTTTGGCCATAAGTTTGCCACTACATTTCTGTTCCTTTTCGGTTAATATGAGACATCCGCCATACTGACTGCCCATGTTCTTACTTTATATTTCCGCCGAACCGTCCACTCCTTCGTTACGCTGATCCAACTACCCATGATCTTATCTTTCTAGTTGGCCACTACTTGGCCACTTTAACTCGCCAAAGATTAGACATCTGCCGATCTGACTGCCCATGTTCGTACTTAAGATTTCCTCCTAACCGTCCACTCACTCGTTACGCTAATCCAACTACCCATGATCTTATCTTTTATTTGGCCATACGTTGGCCACTACTTCGCCTCTCCAACTTACTTAATATTAAGACATCCGCCGATCTGACTGCCCATGTTTGTACTTTAGATTTACACCGAACCGTCCACTCCTTCGTTACGCTGATCAAACTACCCATGATCTTAAATTTCTTTTTGGCCATAAGTTGGCCACTACATTTCTGTTCCTTTTCGGTTAATATGAGACATCCGCCATACTGACTGCCCATGTTCTTACTTTATATTTCCGCCGAACCGTCCACTCCTTCGTTACGCTGATCCAACTACCCATGATCTTATCTTTCTAGTTGGCCACTACTTGGCCACTTTAACTCGCCAAAGATTAGACATCCGCCGATCTGACTGCCCATGTTCGTACTTTAGATTTCCGCCGAACCGTCCACTCACTCGTTACGCTAATCCAACTACCCATGATCTTATCTTTTATTTGGCCATACGTTGGCCACTACTTCGCCTCTCCAACTTGCTTAATATTAAGACATCCGCCGATCTGACTGCCCATGTTCGTACTTTACATTTACACCGAACCGTCCACTCCTTCGTTACGCTGATCAAATACCCATGATCATATCTTTCTTTTAGGCCAAAAGTTGGCCACTACTTTGCCACTTTAATTCGCCTAATATTGGACATCAGCCGATCTGACTGCCCATGTTTTTACTTTAGATTTACGCCAAACTGTCCATTTCTTTATTTTGCGGATCCAACTACCCATGATCTTATCTTTCTAGTTAGCCACTACTTGGCCACTTTAACTCGCCAAATATTAGACATCCGCCGATCTGACTGCCCATGTTATTTTTTTCGATTTACGCCAAACTGTCCATTTCTTCATTTTGCGGATCTAACTACCCATGATCTTATCTTTCTAGTTGGCCACTACTTGGCCACTTTAACTCGCCAAATATTAGACATCCGCCGATCTGACTGCCCATGTTCTTACTTTAGATTTCCTCCGAACCGTCCACTCAGTCGTTACGCTAATCCAACTACCCATGATCTTATCTTTTATTTGGCAATAAGTTGGCCACTACTTCGCCTCTCCAACTCGCCTAATATTAAGACATCCGTCGATCTGACTGCCCATGTTCTTTCTTTAAATTTTCGCCGAACCGTCCACTCCTTCGTTACGCTGATCAAATACCCATGATCATACCTTTCTATTAGGCCATAAGTTGGCCACTACTTGGCCACTTTAACTCGCCAAATATTAGACATCCGCCGATCTGACTGCCCATGTTCTTTCTTTAGATTTCCGCCGAACCGTCCACTCACTCGTTACGCTAATCCAACTACCCATGATCTTATCTTTCTATTTGGCCACTATTTGGCCACTTTAACTCGCCAAAGGTTAGACAACCGCCGATCTGACTGCCCATGTTCTTACTTTAGATTTCCGCCGAACCGTCAACCAACTGGTTACGCTAATCCAACTACCCATGATCTTATCTTTTATTTGGCCATACGTTGGCCACTACTTCGCCTCTCCAACTCGCTTAATATTTAGACATCCGCCGATCTGACTGCCCATGTTCGTACTTTAGATTTCCACCGAACCGTCCACTTCTTCGTTACGCTGAACAAACTACCCATGATTTTAATTTTCTTTTTGGCCATAAGTTGGCCACTACATTTCTGTTCCTTTTCGGTTAATATGAGACATCCGCCATACTGACTGCCCATGTTCTTACTTTATATTTCCGCCGAACCGTCCACTCCTTCGTTACGCTGATCCAACTACCCATGATCTTATCTTTCTAGTTGGCCACTACTTGGCCACTTTAACTCGCCAAAGATTAGACATCCGCCGATCTGACTGCCCATGTTCGTACTTTAGATTTCCGCCGAACCGTCCACTCACTCGTTACGCTAATCCAACTACCCATGATCTTATCTTTTATTTGGCCATAAGTTGGCCACTACTTCGCCTCTCATACTCGCTTAATATTTAGACATCCGCCGATCTGACTGCCCATGTTCTTACTTTAGATTTCCGCCGAACTGTCCACTCACTCGTTACGCTAATCAAACTACCCATGATCTTATTTTTTATATGGCCATAAGTTGGCCACACCTTGGCCACTTTAACTCTCCAAATATTAGACATCCGCCGATCTGACTGCCCATGTTCTTTCTTTAGATTTCCGCTGAACCGTCAAATCCTTCGTTACGCTCAAACAACTACCCATGATCTTTATTTTCTTTTTGGCCATAAGTTGGCCACTACTTTTCTGTTTATTTTCGGTTAATATGAGACATCCGCCATACTGACTGCCCATGTTCTTACTTTAGATTTCCGCCGAACCGTCTACTCGTTCGTTGCGCCTACTTTTGTTTTATAACACTTTCGCCATTAGGACTACCCATAGCCTAATATTTCTATATGGCCATAAGTTGGCCACTACTTCGCCGTTTCTACTAGCCTAATAATATGACATCCGCCAATGTGGCTGCCCATGTTGTAACTTTAGTTTTCCGACCCTACCACAACTCTTTTGGGCCTACTACGAATTTATAGCACTTTTGTTATTAGGACTGCCCATGAGTACACATTCTTTTTGCGATCTTTTTATTTGGCCATAAGTTGGCCACTACTTCGCCTCTCCATCTCGCTTAATGAGACATCCGCCGATCAAACTGCCCATGTTCTTACGTTAGATTTCCGCCAAACCGTCCACTCCTTCGTTACGCAGATCAAATACCCATGATCATACCTTTTTATTAGGCCATAAGTTGGCCACTACTTTGCCACTTTTATTCGCCTAATATTGGACATCCGCCGATATTATTGCCCATGTTCTTACTTTAGATTTCCGCCGAACCGTCCACGCACTTGTTACGCTAATCCAACAACCCATGATCTTATCTTTCTAGTTGGCCACTACTTGGCCTTTTTAACTCGCCAAATATTAGACATCCGCCGATCTGACTGTCCATGTTCTTACTTTAGATTTTCGCCGAACCGTCCACTCACTCGTTAAGCTAATCCAACTACCCATGATCTTATCTTTTATTTGGCCATAAGTTGGCCACTACTTCGCCTCTCCAACTCGCCTAATATTAAGACATCCGCCGATCTAACTGCCCATGTTCTTACTTTAGATTTCCTGCCAACCGTCCACTCCTTCGTTACGCTAATCCAACTACCCATGATCTTATCTTTCTAGTTGGCCACTACTAGGCCACTTTAACTCGCCAAATATTAGACATCCGCCGATCTTACGGCCCATGTTCTTACTTTAGATTTCCGCCGAACCGTCCACTCACTCGTTACTCTAATCCAACTACCCATGATCTTATCTTTTATATGGCCATAAGTTGGCCACAACTTGGCCACTTTAACTCGCCAAATATTAGACATCCGCCGATCTGACTGCCCATGTTCTTTCTTTCTATTTCCGCAGAACCGTCAAATACTTCGTTACGCTCAACCAACTACCCATGATCTTAATTTTCTTTTTGGCCATAACTTGGCCACTTCTGTTCCTATCGGTTAATATGAGACATCCGCTATACTGACTGCCCATGTTCTTACTTTAGATTTTCGCCGAACCGTCTATTCGTTCGTTGCGCCTACTTTTGTTTTATAACACTTTCGCCATTAGAACTACCCATAGCCTAATATTTCTATTTAGCCATAAGTTGGCCACTACTTCGCCGTTCCTACTAGCCTAATAATATGACATCCGCCAATGTGGCTACCCATGTTGTAACTTTAGTTTTCCGACCCTACCACAACTATTTTGGGCCTACTACCGATTTATAGCACTTTTGTTATTAGGACTGCCCATGAGTAGACATTCTTTTCGCCGATTTTTCTATTTGGCCATAAGTTGGCCACTACTTCGCCACTCTAACTAGCCTAATGAGACATCCGCCGATCTGACTGCCCATGTTCTTACTTTACATTTACGCCAAACAGTCCATTTACTCATTTTGCTGATCCAACTACCCATGATCTTATCTTTCTAGTTGGCCACTACTTGGCCACTTTAACTCGCCAAATATTAGACATCCGCCGATGTTACTGCCCATGTTCTAACTTATGTTTTCCGACCCTACCACACCTCTGTTGGGCCTACATCCGATTTATAGTACTTTTGTTCTTAGGCCTGCCCATGAGTAGACATTCTTTTCACCGATTTTTCTATTTGGCCATAAGTTGGCCACTACTTCGCCGTTTCAACTCCCCTAATATGAGACATTCGCCGATCGTACTGCCCATGTTCTTACTTTACATTTACGCCAAACAGTCCATTTACTCATTTTGCTGATCCAACTACCCATGATCTTATCTTTCTAGTTGGCCACTACTTGGCCACTTTAACTCGCCAAATGGGCAGTCAAAACTCCATGAACCTTACAGTGTATTATATAATAAACTCCGCTTTGATGGTGGGAACTCGAGATTACATTATACTTTTTTTTGGTATCTGTGACTTTTTTTCCCCAAAGATTTAATCAATTCATTCTGTCTTTCTTTCTGTCCTTTTGTCTAATAAGCTTTTAAACTTTTCACTCTTATTCATTGTCGATTATTTAAAAAATGAACCAATGAGTTCAATAGTTATTGATATTTTTTTTTTGTATTGAACAAGGGAAAGAATCAGTTCTTGACATAGGTAGAGACATAAGTTGAATTACTCCCCTTTATTTATACTTCATTTGAAAGTATTTTCTACCTCAGTGACTTTTTTTTTTCTTGCTACTAAACTTCTCTTTTGGTCATGCATATATCCATCACTGGAACACATTGCTTGCGGCCACACATTACTTTAAATCTCAGATTTTTTTGGATAGACATTACTCTGTTTCAGATATATATACATTTTTAAAATTTGAAACTTCTCTGCTGGCATACTTGTAATGGCCAGATAATCCACTGCTACTGAAACATTGATCAAGGGTATGCAAATACTTTATTTACGGAAACTAAACCTAACTGCAGTGACAATATTCTCTAATTTAGTTAAGATTTTCCACTGGCCAAACTTATAAGGGACAGATATCACTCTGTTGCGAGACATTTCATACCGCTTATGGCCATAGAATATACGCTGCTAAGACATTGATCATGGGCAGACAGAACTTCATTGCCTATAACTAAAGACATAATATATAAATCTTTTGTTTGTTTTCTTTAAGTTTGATTATTTTATTTAATATTTTGTCCTTGTTAATGTGTCCTCAGTTTTATATGTTAGCCCTTACTTCCCCCGTGTGGGTTTCGGGGTCCTAGCTAGAGCTAGGTGCTAGAATAGACCCACTGTCTTGACCTAATGGCATGTCGTAAGAGGCGACTAATGGTCATGTCTTGTCTGTGTTTGTCTTTTTTGTTAGTGACTAAATTAATTTAAAGCACCTTAAAGAGGTTTAGTCACCGTAATGTTTAATTATTAAGTTATAGTTTTTGTTTAAACTTAGTTTCAGTTGTTGCTTTAGGTAAAGTAGCCAGAAACCACTGCAACGATCATGGTAATCAAGACTCCCTCATTGGTCCGTATTGTTTATGGCGACACATTCTTCTCCCCGAGATCATGGGCAGTCACGACTCCGTCAATGGTCCGTACTGTTTATGGCGAAGCACACTATTCCAATGCGATCATGGGCAGTAAATACTCCATCACTTGGCCATTTGGCCACATAATTTCCACCCCTAGACCATGGGCAGACATGACACCGTGACTTGGCCATATGGCCACAAATTCTCTCTTCGAGATCATGGGCAGACAAGACTCCGTCAATGGGCCATACTATTTATGGCTACACACTCTCCTCTCCCAAGATCATGAGTATTCAATACTCCGTCATTGGTGCGTACTGTTTATAGCGACACACTCTCCTCCCCTGCGAGATCATAAGCAGTCACGACTCCGTCACCGTGCCGTATGGTCACACATTCCCCTCCTCGAAATCATGGACAGTAATGTCTCCGTCGTCGGGCTATTGGGCCACACGTTTTCCTTCTCTGAAATCATGGGCATTCAAGACTCCGTCACCGGGCCATTTGGCCACACATTGTCCTTCCCCGATATCATGGGCAGTCAAGACTCGTCATTAGTCCTACTGTTTATGGCGACACAAACTCCTTTTCCGAGATCATGGATAATCAATACTCCGTCACCGGGCCATATGGTCACACATTGTCTTTCATCGATATCATGGGCAGTAAAGACTCCGTCATTAGTCGTACTGTTAATGGCCACACATTTTCCTTTTCCGAGATCATGGGTAGTCAATACTCCGTCACAAGGCCATATGGCCACACATTCTCCTTCCACGATATCATGGGCAGTCAAGACTCCGTCAATAGTCGTACTGTTTATGGCGACACAATCTCCTTTTCCGAGATCATGGATAATCAATACACAGTCACCGGGCCATATGGCCACACATTGTCTTTCATCGATATCATGGGCAGTAAAGACTCTGTCACCGGGCCATACAGTCACACCCACTCCTCCCCCGAGATCAATGGAAGTCGAGACTCCGTCATTAGTCGTACTGTTTATGGCCACACAATCTCTTTTTTCGATATCATGGGCAGTTAATACTCCGTCACCGGGCCATATGGCCACACATTCTCCTTTCTGGGTTTCATGGGCAGTCAAGACTCCGTCTCCGGGCCATATGGCCACACATTCTCCTTCCTGGATATCATGGGCAGTCAAGACTCCGTCACCGGGCCATATGGCCACACATTCTCCTTTCCCGATATCATGGGCAGTCAAGACTTCGTTTCTAGTCCTGTCAATGGCCACACAATCTTTTTTTCCGAGATCATGGGTAGTCAATACTCCGTCACCGGGCCATATGGCCACACATTCTCTTTTTCCGAGATCATGGGTAGTCAATACTCCGTTACCGGTCCATATGGCCACACTTTCTCCTTTTTCGAGATCATGGGTAGTCAATACTCCGTTACCGGTCCATATGGCCACACTTTCTCCTTTTTCGAGATCATGGGTAGTCAATACTCCGTCACCGGGCCATATGGCCACACATTCTCCTTTCTGGATATCATGGGCAGTCAAGACTCCGTCTCCGGGCTATATGGCTACACATTCTTCTTCCTGGATATCATGGGCTGTCAAGACTTCGTCACTGGGCCATATGGCCAAACATTCTTTTTCCTGGATATCATGGGCAGTTAAGACTTCGTCATTAGTCGTACTGTTTTTAGCCACACAATCTCTTTTTTCGATATCATGGGTAGTCAATACTCCGTCACCGGGCCATATGGCCACACATTCTCTTTTCCCGATATCATGGGCAGTCAAGACTCCGTCATTAGTCGTACTGTTTTTAGCCACACAATCTCTTTTTTCGATATCATGGGCAGTCAACACTCCGTCACCGGGCCATATGGCCACACATTCTCTTTTCCCGATATCATGGGCAGTCAATACTTCGTCATTAGTCGTACTGTTTTTAGCCACACAATCTCTTTTTTCGATATCATGGGTAGTCAATACTCCGTCACCGGGCCATATGGCCACACATTCTCCTTTTCCGAGATCATGGGTAGTCAATTCTCCGTTACCGGTCCATATGGCTACACTTTCTTCTTTTCCGAGATCATGGGTAGTCAATACTCCGTCACCGGGCCATATGGCCGCACATTCTTCTTTCTAGTTTCATGGGCAGTTAAGACTCCGTCTCCGGGCCATATGGCCACACATTCTCTTTTCCCGATATCATGGGCAGTTAAGACTTCGTCATTAGTCGTACTGTTTTTAGCCACACAATCTCTTTTTTCGATATCATGGGTAGTCAATACTCCGTCACCGGGCCATATGGCCACACATTCTCTTTTCCCGATATCATGGGCAGTCAAGACTCCGTCATTAGTCGTACTGTTTTTAGCCACACAATCTCTTTTTTCGATATCATGGGCAGTCAACACTCCGTCACCGGGCCATATGGCCACACATTCTCTTTTCCCGATATCATGGGCATTCAATACTTCGTCATTAGTCGTACTGTTTTTAGCCACACAATCTCTTTTTTCGATATCATGGGTAGTCAATACTCCGTCACCGGGCCATATCAGGCCATATCATTCTCCTTTTCCGAGATCATGGGTAGTCAATTCTCCGTTACCGGTCCATATGGCTACACTTTCTTCTTTTCCGAGATCATGGGTAGTCAATACTCCGTCACCGGGCCATATGGCCGCACATTCTTCTTTCTAGTTTCATGGGCAGTTAAGACTCCGTCTCCGGGCAATATGGCCACACATTCTCCTTCCTGGATATCATGGGCAGTTAAGACTCCGTCACCGGGCCATATGGCCACACATTCTTTTTCCTGGATATCATGGGCAGTCAAGACTCCTTCAGCGGGCCATATGGCCACTCATTCTTCTTCTTCGATATCATAAGCAGTCAAGACTCCGTCATTAGTCGTACTGTTTATGGCCACACAATCTCATTTTTCGATATCATGGGTAGTCAATACTCCGTCACCGAGCCATATGGCCACACATTCTCCTTTTCCGAGATCATGGGTAGTCAATACTCCGTCACCGGGCCATATGGCCACACTTTCTCCTTTTCCGATATCATGGGTAGTCAATACTCCGTCACCGGGCCATATTGCCACACATTCTCCTGTCTGGATATCATGGGCAGTCAAGACTCCGTCACCGGGCCATATGGCCACACATTCTCCTTCCCCGATATCATGGGCAGTCAAGACTCCGTCACCGGGCCATATGGCCACACATTTTTTTCCTGGATATCATGGGCAGTCAAGACTCCGTCACCGGGCCATATGGCCACACATTCTTATTTTTGGATATCATGGGCAGTCAAGACTCCGTCACCGGGCCATATGGCCACATATTCTCCTTTCCCGATATCATGGGCATTCAAGGCTTCGTCACTAGTACTGTTTATGGCGACACAATCTCCTTTTCCGAGATCATGGGTAGTAAATACTCCGTCACCGGGCCATATGGCCACACATTCTTCTTCCTCGATATCATAAGCAGTCAAGACTCCGTCATTAGTCGTACTGTTTATGGCCACACAATATTTTTTTTCGATATTATGGGTAGTCAATACTCCGTCACCGGGCCATATGGCCACACATTCTTCTTTTCCGAGATCATGGGTAGTCAATACTCCGTTACCGGTCCATATGGCCACACTTTCTCCTTTTCCGAGATCATGGGTAGTCAATACTCAGTCACCAGGCCATATGGCCACACATTCTCCTTTCTGGGTTTTATGGGCAGTTAAGACTCCGTCTCCGGGCCATATGGCCACACATTCTCCTTCCTGGATATCATGGGCAGTTAAGACTCCGTCACCGGGCCATATGGCAACACATTCTTTTTCCTGGATATTATGGGCAGTCAAGACTCCGTCACCGGGCCATATGGCCACACATTCTTCTTCCTCGATATCATGGGCAGTTAAGACTCCGTCATCGGGCCATATGGCCACACATTCTTTTTCCTGGATATTATGGGCAGTCAAGACTCCGTCAACGGGCCATATGGCCACACATTCTTCTTCCTCGATATCAAAAGCAGTCAAGACTCCTTCATTAGTCGTACTGTTTATGGCCACACAATCTCTTTTTTCGATATCATGGGTAGTCAATACTCCGTCACCGGGCCATATGGCCTCACATTCTCCTTTTCCGAGATCATGGGTAGTCAATACTCCGTTACCGGTCCATATGGCCACACTTTCTCCTTTTCCGAGATCATGGGTAGTCAATACTCCGTCACCGGGCCATATGGCCACATATTCTCCTTTCTGGGTTTCATGGGCAGTTAAGACTCCGTCTCCGGGCCATATGGCCACACATTCTCCTTCCTGGATATCATGGGCAGTTAAGACTCCGTCACCGGGCCATATGGCCACATATTCTCCTTTCCCGATATCATGGGCATTCATAGCTTCGTCACTAGTACTGTTTATGGCGACACAATCTCCTTTTCCGAGATTATGGGTAGTCAATACTCCGTCACCGGGCCATATGGCCACACGTTCTCCTTTCTGGATATCATGGGCAGTCAAGACTCCGTCTCCGGGCCATATGGCCAAATATTCTCCTTCCTGGATATCATGGGCAGTCAAGACTCCGTCACCGGGCCATATGGCCACACATTCTTTTTCCTGGATATCATGGGCAGTCAAGACTCCGTCGACTGGCCATATGGCCACACATTCTCCTTTCCCGATATCATGGGAAGTCAAGACATCGTCACTAGTAGTGTTTATGGCGACACAATCTCCTTTTCCGAGATCATGGGTAGTAAATACTCTGTCACCGGGCCATATGGCCACACATTCTCCTTCCCCGATATCATGGGCAGTCAAGACTCTGTCACCCGGCCATACAGTCACACACTCTCCTCCCCCGAGATCAATGGCAGTCGAGATCTGTCATTAGTCGTACTGTTTATGGCCACACAATCTCTTTTTTCGATATAATGGGTAGTCAATACTCCGTCACCGGGCCACATGGCCACACATTCTCCTTTTCCGAGATCATGGGTATTTAATACTTCGTCACCGGGCCATATGGCCACACATTCTCTTTTTCCGAGATCATGGGTAGTCAATACTCCGTCACCGAGCAAAATGGCCACACATTCTCCTTTTCCGAGATCATGGGTAGTCAATACTCAGTTACCGGTCCATATGGCCACTTTTTCTCCTTTTCCGAGATCATGGGTAGTCAATACTCCGTCACCGGGCCATATGGCCACACATTCTTCTTTTTGGGTTTCATGGGCAGTTAAGACTCCGTCTCCGGGCCATATGGCCACACATTCTCTTTCCTGGATATCATGGGCAGTTAAAACTCCGTCACCGGGCCATATGGCCACACATTCTTTTTCCTGGATATTTTGGGCAGTCAAGACTCCGTCACCGGGCCATATGGCCATACATTTTTCTTCCTCGATAACATAAGTAGTCAAGACTCCGTCATTAGTCGTACTGTTTATGGCCACAGAATCTCTTTTTTCGATATCATGGGTAGTCAATACTCCGTCACCGAGCAATATAGCCACACATTCTCCTTTTCCGAGATCATGGGTAGTCAATACTCCGTCACCGGGCCATATAGCCACACATTCTTTTTCCTGGATATCATGGGCAGTCAAGACTCCGTCACTGGGCCATATGGCCACACATTCTTTTTCCTGGATATCATGGGCAGTCAAGACTTCGTCACTAGTACTGTTTATGGCGACACAATCTTTTTTTCCGAGATCATGGGTAGTAAATACTCCGTCAACGGGCCATACAGTCACACACTCTCCTCCCCCGAGATCATGGGCAGTCGAGACTCCGTCATTAGTCGTACTGTTTATGGCCACACAATCTATTTTTTCGATATCATGGGTAGTCAATACTCCGTCACCGGGCCACATGGCCACACATTCTCCTTTTCCGAGATCATGGGTAGTCAATACTCCTTCACCGGGCCATATGGTCACACATTCTCTTTTTCCGAGATCATGGGTAGTCAATACTTCGTTACCGGTCCATATGGTCACACTTTCTCATTTTCCGAGATCATGGGTAGTCAATAATCCGTCACCGGGCCATATGGCCACACATTCTCCTTCCTGGATATCATGGGCAGTCAAGACTCCGTCACCGGGCCATATGGCCACACATTCTTTTTCCTGGATATCATGGGCAGTCAAGACTCCGTTACCGGGCCATATGGCCACACATTCTCCTTTCCCGATATCATGGGCAGTCAAGACTCCGTCATTAGTCGTACTGTTTATGGCCACACAATCTCTTTTTTCGATATCATGGGTAGTCAATACTCCGTCACCGAGCCATATGGCCACACATTCTCCTTTTCCGACATCATGGGTAGTCAATACTCCGTTACCGGTCCATATGGCCACTTTTTCTCCTTTTCCGAGATCATAGGTAGTCAATACTCCGTCACCGGGCCATATGGCAACACATTCTTTTTCCTGGATATCATGGGCAGTCAAGACTCCGTCACCGGGCCATATGGCCACACATTCTCTTTTTCCGAGATCATGGGTAGTCAATACTCCGTTATTGGTAAATATGGCCACACTTTCTCCTTTTCCGAGATCATGGGTAAACAATACTCCGTCACCGGGCCATATGGCCAAACATTCTCCTTGCTGGATATCATGGGCAGTCAACACTCCGTCACCGGGCCATATGGCCAAATATTCTCCTTGCTGGATATCATGGGCAGTCAACACTCCGTCACCGGGCCATATGGCCACACATTCTCTTTTCCCGATATCATGGGCAGTTAAGACTTCGTCATTAGTCGTACTGTTTTTAGCCACACAATCTCTTTTTTCGATATCATGGGTAGTCAATACTCCGTCACCGGGCCATATGGCCACACATTCTCTTTTCCCGATATCATGGGCAGTCAAGACTCCGTCATTAGTCGTACTGTTTTTAGCCACACAATCTCTTTTTTCGATATCATGGGTAGTCAATACTCCGTCACCGGGCCATATGGCCACACATTCTCTTTTCCCGATATCATGGGCAGTCAATACTTCGTCATTAGTCGTACTGTTTTTAGCCACACAATCTCTTTTTTCGATATCATGGGTAGTCAATACTCCGTCACCGGGCCATATGGCCACACATTCTCCTATTCCGAGATCATGGGTAGTCAATTCTCCGTTACCGGTCCATATGGCTACACTTTCTTCTTTTCCGAGATCATGGGTAGTCAATACTCCGTCACCATGCCATATGGCCGCACATTCTTCTTTCTAGTTTCATGGGCAGTTAAGACTCCGTCTCCGGGCCATATGGCCACACATTCTCCTTCCTGGATATCATGGGCAGTTAAGACTCCGTCACCGGGCCATATGGCCACACATTCTTTTTCCTGGATATCATGGGCAGTCAAGACTCCTTCAGCGGGCCATATGGCCACTCATTCTTCTTCTTCGATATCATAAGCAGTCAAGACTCCGTCATTAGTCGTACTGTTTATGGCCACACAATCTCATTTTTCGATATCATGGGTAGTCAATACTCCGTCACCGAGCCATATGGCCACACATTCTCCTTTTCCGAGATCATGGGTAGTCAATACTCCGTCACCGGGCCATATGGCCACACTTTCTCCTTTTCCGATATCATGGGTAGTCAATACTCCGTCACCGGGCCATATTGCCACACATTCTCCTGTCTGGATATCATGGGCAGTCAAGACTCCGTCACCGGGCCATTTGGCCACACATTGTCCTTCCCCGATATCATGGGCAGTCAAGACTCCGTCATTAGTCCTACTTATTATGGCGACAAAAACTCCTTTTCCGAGATCATGGGTAGTCAATACTCCGTCATCGGGCCATATGGCCACACATTCTTCTTCCTCGATATCATGGGCAGTCAAGACTCCGTCACCGGGCCATATGGCCACACATTCTCCTTCCCCGATATTATGTGCAGTCAAGACTCCGTCACTAGTGGTACTGTTTATGGCAACACAATCTTCTTTTCCGAGATCATGGATAATCAATACTCCGTCATCGGGCCATATGGCCACACATTCTCTTTCCTCGATATCATGGACAGTCAAGACTTTGTCACCGGGCCATACAGTCACACACTCTCCTTCCCCGAGATCAATGGCAGTTAAGACTCCGTCATTAGTCGTACTGTTTATGGCCACACAATCTCTTTTTTCGATATCATGGGCAGTTAATACTCCGTCATCGGGCCATATGGCCACACATTCTCCTTTCTGGGTTTCATGGGCAGTCAAGACTCCGTCTCCGGGCCATATGGCCACACATTCTCCGTCCTGGATATCATGGGCAGTCAAGACTCCGTCACCGGGCCATATGGCCACACATTCTCCTTTCCCGATATCATGGGCAGTCAAGACTTCGTTTCTAGTCCTGTTAATGGCCACACAATCTTTTTTTCCGAGATCATGGGTAGTAAATACTATGTCACCGGGCCATATGGCCACACATTCTCTTTTTCCGAGATCATGGGTAGTCAATACTCCGTTACCGGTCCATATGGCCACACTTTCTCCTTTTTCGAGATCATGGGTAGTCAATACTCCGTCACCGGGCCATATGGCCACACATTCTCCTTTCTGGATATCATGGGCAGTCAAGACTCCGTCTCCGGGCCATATGGCTACACATTCTTCTTCCTGGATATCATGGGCTGTCAAGACTCCGTCACTGGGCCATATGGCCAAACATTCTTTTTCCTGGATATCATGGGAAGTCAAGACTCCGTCATCGGGCCATATGACCACACATTCTCTTTTTCCGAGATCATGGGTAGTCAATACTCCGTTACTGGTCCATATGGCCACATAATCTCCTTTTCCGAGATCATAGGTAGTCAATACTCCGTCACAGGGCCATATGGCCACACATTCTTATTTCTGGGTTTCATAAACAGTCAAGACTCCGTCTCAGGGCCATATGGCCACTCATTCTCCTTCCTGGATATCATGGGCAGTCAAGACTCCGTCACCGGGCCATATGGCCACACATTCTCCTTCCCCGATATCATGGGCAGTCAAGACTCCGTCACTAGTCGTACTGTTTATGGCGACACAATCTCCTTTTCCGAGATCATGGATAATCAATACTCCGTCACCGGGCCATATGGCCACACATTCTCTTTCCTCGATATCATGGGCAGTCAAGACTCTGTCACTGGGCCATACAGTCACACACTCTCCTCCCCCGAGATCAATGGCAGTCAAGACTCAGTCATTAGTCGTACTGTTTATGGCTACACAATCTCTTTTTTCGATATCATGGGTAGTCAATACTCCGTCACCGAGCCATATGGCCACACTTTCTCCTGTTCCGAGATCATGGGTAGTCAATACTCCGTCACCGGGCCATATGGCCACACATTCTCTTTTTCCGAGATCATGGGTAGTCAATACTCCGTTACCGGTCCATATGGCCACACTTTCTCTTTTTCCGATATCATGGGTAGTCAATACTCCGTCACCGGGCCATATGGCCACACATTCTCCTTTCTGGATATCATTAGCAGTCAAGACTCCGTCTCCGGGCCATATGGCCACACATTCTCCTTCCTGGATATCATGGGCAGTTAAGACTCCGTCACCGGGCCATATGGCCACATATTCTCCTTTCCCGATATCATGGGCATTCATAGCTTCGTCACTAGTACTGTTTATGGCGACACAATCTCCTTTTCCGAGATCATGGGTAGTCAATACTCCGTCACCGGGCCATATGGCCACACGTTCTCCTTTCTGGATATCATGGGCAGTCAAGACTCCGTCTCCGGGCCATATGGCCAAATATTCTCCTTCCTGGATATCATGGGCAGTCAAGACTCCGTCACCGGGCCATATGGCCACACATTCTTTTTCCTGGATATCATGGGCAGTCAAGACTCCGTCGACTGGCCATATGGCCACACATTCTCCTTTCCCGATATCATGGGAAGTCAAGACATCGTCACTAGTAGTGTTTATGGCGACACAATCTCCTTTTCCGAGATCATGGGTAGTAAATACTCTGTCACCGGGCCATATGGCCACACATTCTCCTTCCCCGATATCATGGGCAGTCAATACTCCGTCACCCGGCCATACAGTCACACACTCTCCTCCCCCGAGATCAATGGCAGTCGAGATCTGTCATTAGTCGTACTGTTTATGGCCACACAATCTCTTTTTTCGATATAATGGGTAGTCAATACTCCGTCACCGGGCCACATGGCCACACATTCTCCTTTTCCGAGATCATGGGTATTTAATACTTCGTCACCGGGCCATATGGCCACACATTCTCTTTTTCCGAGATCATGGGTAGTCAATACTCCGTCACCGAGCAAAATGGCCACACATTCTCCTTTTCCGAGATCATGGGTAGTCAATACTCAGTTACCGGTCCATATGGCCACTTTTTCTCCTTTTCCGAGATCATGGGTAGTCAATACTCCGTCACCGGGCCATATGGCCACACATTCTTCTTTTTGGGTTTCATGGGCAGTTAAGACTCCGTCTCCGGGCCATATGGCCACACATTCTCGTTCCTGGATATCATGGGCAGTTAAAACTCCGTCACCGGGCCATATGGCCACACATTCTTTTTCCTGGATATTTTGGGCAGTCAAGACTCCGTCACCGGGCCATATGGCCATACATTTTTCTTCCTCGATAACATAAGTAGTCAAGACTCCGTCATTAGTCGTACTGTTTATGGCCACAGAATCTCTTTTTTCGATATCATGGGTAGTCAATACTCCGTCACCGAGCAATATAGCCACACATTCTCCTTTTCCGAGATCATGGGTAGTCAATACTCCGTCACCGGGCCATATAGCCACACATTCTTTTTCCTGGATATCATGGGCAGTCAAGACTCCGTCACTGGGCCATATGGCCACACATTCTTTTTCCTGGATATCATGGGCAGTCAAGACTTCGTCACTAGTACTGTTTATGGCGACACAATCTTTTTTTCCGAGATCATGGGTAGTAAATACTCCGTCAACGGGCCATACAGTCACACACTCTCCTCCCCCGAGATCATGGGCAGTCGAGACTCCGTCATTAGTCGTACTGTTTATGGCCACACAATCTATTTTTTCGATATCATGGGTAGTCAATACTCCGTCACCGGGCCACATGGCCACACATTCTCCTTTTCCGAGATCATGGGTAGTCAATACTCCTTCACCGGGCCATATGGTCACACATTCTCTTTTTCCGAGATCATGGGTAGTCAATACTTCGTTACCGGTCCATATGGTCACACTTTCTCATTTTCCGAGATCATGGGTAGTCAATAATCCGTCACCGGGCCATATGGCCACACATTCTCCTTCCTGGATATCATGGGCAGTCAAGACTCCGTCACCGGGCCATATGGCCACACATTCTTTTTCCTGGATATCATGGGCAGTCAAGACTCCGTTACCGGGCCATATGGCCACACATTCTCCTTTCCCGATATCATGGGCAGTCAAGACTCCGTCATTAGTCGTACTGTTTATGGCCACACAATCTCTTTTTTCGATATCATGGGTAGTCAATACTCCGTCACCGAGCCATATGGCCACACATTCTCCTTTTCCGACATCATGGGTAGTCAATACTCCGTTACCGGTCCATATGGCCACTTTTTCTCCTTTTCCGAGATCATAGGTAGTCAATACTCCGTCACCGGGCCATATGGCAACACATTCTTTTTCCTGGATATCATCCGCAGTCAAGACTCCGTCACCGGGCCATATGGCCACACATTCTCTTTTTCCGAGATCATGGGTAGTCAATACTCCGTTATTGGTAAATATGGCCACACTTTCTCCTTTTCCGAGATCATGGGTAAACAATACTCCGTCACCGGGCCATATGGCCAAACATTCTCCTTGCTGGATATCATGGGCAGTCAACACTCCGTCACCGGGCCATATGGCCAAATATTCTCCTTGCTGGATATCATGGGCAGTCAACACTCCGTCACCGGGCCATATGGCCACACATTCTCTTTTCCCGATATCATGGGCAGTTAAGACTTCGTCATTAGTCGTACTGTTTTTAGCCACACAATCTCTTTTTTCGATATCATGGGTAGTCAATACTCCGTCACCGGGCCATATGGCCACACATTCTCTTTTCCCGATATCATGGGCAGTCAAGACTCCGTCATTAGTCGTACTGTTTTTAGCCACACAATCTCTTTTTTCGATATCATGGGTAGTCAATACTCCGTCACCGGGCCATATGGCCACACATTCTCTTTTCCCGATATCATGGGCAGTCAATACTTCGTCATTAGTCGTACTGTTTTTAGCCACACAATCTCTTTTTTCGATATCATGGGTAGTCAATACTCCGTCACCGGGCCATATGGCCACACATTCTCCTTTTCCGAGATCATGGGTAGTCAATTCTCCGTTACCGGTCCATATGGCTACACTTTCTTCTTTTCCGAGATCATGGGTAGTCAATACTCCGTCACCATGCCATATGGCCGCACATTCTTCTTTCTAGTTTCATGGGCAGTTAAGACTCCGTCTCCGGGCCATATGGCCACACATTCTCCTTCCTGGATATCATGGGCAGTTAAGACTCCGTCACCGGGCCATATGGCCACACATTCTTTTTCCTGGATATCATGGGCAGTCAAGACTCCTTCAGCGGGCCATATGGCCACTCATTCTTCTTCTTCGATATCATAAGCAGTCAAGACTCCGTCATTAGTCGTACTGTTTATGGCCACACAATCTCATTTTTCGATATCATGGGTAGTCAATACTCCGTCACCGAGCCATATGGCCACACATTCTCCTTTTCCGAGATCATGGGTAGTCAATACTCCGTCACCGGGCCATATGGCCACACTTTCTCCTTTTCCGATATCATGGGTAGTCAATACTCCGTCACCGGGCCATATTGCCACACATTCTCCTGTCTGGATATCATGGGCAGTCAAGACTCCGTCACCGGGCCATTTGGCCACACATTGTCCTTCCCCGATATCATGGGCAGTCAAGACTCCGTCATTAGTCCTACTTATTATGGCGACAAAAACTCCTTTTCCGAGATCATGGGTAGTCAATACTCCGTCATCGGGCCATATGGCCACACATTCTTCTTCCTCGATATCATGGGCAGTCAAGACTCCGTCACCGGGCCATATGGCCACACATTCTCCTTCCCCGATATTATGTGCAGTCAAGACTCCGTCACTAGTGGTACTGTTTATGGCAACACAATCTTCTTTTCCGAGATCATGGATAATCAATACTCCGTCATCGGGCCATATGGCCACACATTCTCTTTCCTCGATATCATGGACAGTCAAGACTTTGTCACCGGGCCATACAGTCACACACTCTCCTTCCCCGAGATCAATGGCAGTTAAGACTCCGTCATTAGTCGTACTGTTTATGGCCACACAATCTCTTTTTTCGATATCATGGGCAGTTAATACTCCGTCATCGGGCCATATGGCCACACATTCTCCTTTCTGGGTTTCATGGGCAGTCAAGACTCCGTCTCCGGGCCATATGGCCACACATTCTCCGTCCTGGATATCATGGGCAGTCAAGACTCCGTCACCGGGCCATATGGCCACACATTCTCCTTTCCCGATATCATGGGCAGTCAAGACTTCGTTTCTAGTCCTGTTAATGGCCACACAATCTTTTTTTCCGAGATCATGGGTAGTAAATACTATGTCACCGGGCCATATGGCCACACATTCTCTTTTTCCGAGATCATGGGTAGTCAATACTCCGTTACCGGTCCATATGGCCACACTTTCTCCTTTTTCGAGATCATGGGTAGTCAATACTCCGTCACCGGGCCATATGGCCACACATTCTCCTTTCTGGATATCATGGGCAGTCAAGACTCCGTCTCCGGGCCATATGGCTACACATTCTTCTTCCTGGATATCATGGGCTGTCAAGACTCCGTCACTGGGCCATATGGCCAAACATTCTTTTTCCTGGATATCATGGGAAGTCAAGACTCCGTCATCGGGCCATATGACCACACATTCTCTTTTTCCGAGATCATGGGTAGTCAATACTCCGTTACTGGTCCATATGGCCACATAATCTCCTTTTCCGAGATCATAGGTAGTCAATACTCCGTCACAGGGCCATATGGCCACACATTCTTATTTCTGGGTTTCATAAACAGTCAAGACTCCGTCTCAGGGCCATATGGCCACTCATTCTCCTTCCTGGATATCATGGGCAGTCAAGACTCCGTCACCGGGCCATATGGCCACACATTCTCCTTCCCCGATATCATGGGCAGTCAAGACTCCGTCACTAGTCGTACTGTTTATGGCGACACAATCTCCTTTTCCGAGATCATGGATAATCAATACTCCGTCACCGGGCCATATGGCCACACATTCTCTTTCCTCGATATCATGGGCAGTCAAGACTCTGTCACTGGGCCATACAGTCACACACTCTCCTCCCCCGAGATCAATGGCAGTCAAGACTCCGTCATTAGTCGTACTGTTTATGGCTACACAATCTCTTTTTTCGATATCATGGGTAGTCAATACTCCGTCACCGAGCCATATGGCCACACTTTCTCCTGTTCCGAGATCATGGGTAGTCAATACTCCGTCACCGGGCCATATGGCCACACATTCTCTTTTTCCGAGATCATGGGTAGTCAATACTCCGTTACCGGTCCATATGGCCACACTTTCTCTTTTTCCGATATCATGGGTAGTCAATACTCCGTCACCGGGCCATATGGCCACACATTCTCCTTTCTGGATATCATTAGCAGTCAAGACTCCGTCTCCGGGCCATATGGCCAAATATTCTCCTTCCTGGATATCATGGGCAGTCAAGACTCCGTCACCGGGCCATATGGCCACACATTCTTTTTCCTGGATATCATGGGCAGTCAAGACTCCGTCGACTGGCCATATGGCCACACATTCTCCTTTCCCGATATCATGGGCAGTCAAGACATCGTCACTAGTACTGTTCATGGCTACACAATCTCCTTTTTCCGAGATCATGGGTAGTAAATACTCTGTCACCGGGCCATATGGCCACACATTCTCCTTCGTCGATATCATGGGCAGTCAAGACTCTGTCACCGGGCCATACAGTCACACACTCTCCTTCCCCGAGATCAATGGCAGTCGAGATCTGTCATTAGTCGTACTGTTTATGGCTACACAATCTCTTTTTTCGATATAATGGGTAGTCAATACTCCGTCACCGGGCCACATGGCCACACATTCTCCTTTTCCGAGATCATGGGTATTTAATACTCCGTCACCGGGCCATATGGCCACACATTCTCTTTTTCCGAGATCATGGGTAGTCAATACTCCGTCACCGAGCGATATGGCCACACATTCTCCTTTTCCGAGATCATTGGTAGTCAATACTCAGTTACCGGTCCATATGGCCACTTTTTCTCCTTTTCCGAGATCATGGGTAGTCAATACTCCGTCACCGGGCCATATGGCCACACATTCTCCTTTCTGGGTTTCATGGGCAGTTAAGACTCCGTCTCCGGGCCATATGGCCACACATTCTCTTTCCTGGATATCATGGGCAGTTAAGACTCCGTCACCGGGCCATATGGCCACACATTCTTTTTCCTGGATATTAAGGGCAGTCAAGACTCCGTCACCGGGCCATATGGCCACACATTCTTCTTCCTCGATATCATAAGCAGTCAAGACTCCGTCATTAGTCGTACTGTTTATGGCCACACAATCTCTTTTTTCGATATCATGGGTAGTCAATACTCCGTCACCGGGCCATATGGCCACACATTCTCCTTTTCCGAGATCATGGGTAGTCAATACTCCATTACCGGTCCATATGGCCACACTTTCTCCTTTTCCGAGATCATGGGTAGTCAATACTCCGTCACCGGGCCATATGGCCAAACATTCTTCTTTCTGGGTTTCATGGGTAGTTAAGACTCCGTCTCCGAGCCATATGGCCACACATTCTCCTTCCTGGATATCATGGGCAGTTAAGACTCCGTCACCGGGCCATATGGCCACACATTCTTTTTTTCTGGATATTATGGGCAGTCAAGACTCCGTCACCGGGCCATATGGCCACACATTTTTCTTCCTCGATATCATAAGCAGTCAAGACTCCGTCATTAGTCGTACTGTTTATGGCCACACAATCTCTTTTTTCGATATCATGGGTAGTCAATACTCCGTCACCGAGCCATATGGCCACACATTCTCCTTTTCCGAGATCATGGGTAGTCAATACTCCGTTACCGGTCCATATGGCCACTTTTTCTCCTTTTCCGAGATCATGGGTAGTCAATACTCCGTCACCGGGCCATATGGCCACACATTCTTTTTCCTGGATATCATGGGCAGTCAAGACTCCGTCACCGGGCCATATGGACACACATTCTCCTTCCCCGATATCATGGGTAGTCAAGACTCCGTCACCGGGCCTTATGGCCACACATTCTTTTTCCTGGATATCATGGGCAGTCAAGACTCCGTCACCGGGCCATATGGCCACACATTCTCCTTCCCCGATATCATGGGCAGTCAAGACTCCGTCACTAGTCGTACTGTTTATGGCGACACAATCTCCTTTTCCGAGATCATGGATAATCAATACTCCGTCACCGGGCCACATGGCCACACATTCTCTTTCCTCGATATCATGGGCAGTCAAGACTCTGTCACTGGGCCATACAGTCACACACTCTCCTCCCCCGAGATCAATGGTAGTCAAGACTCCGTCATTAGTCGTACTGTTTATGGCCACACAATCTCTTTTTTCGATATCATGGGTAGTCAATACTCCGTCACCGAGCCATATGGCCACACATTCTCCTTTTCCGAGATCATGGGTAGTCTATACTCCGTCACCGGGTTATATGGCCACACATTCTCTTTTTCCGAGATCATGGGTAGTCAATACTCCGTTACCGGTCCATATGGCCACACTTTCTTTTTTTCCGATATCATGGGTAGTCAATACTCCGTCACCGGGCCATATGGCCACACATTCTCCTTTCTGGATATCATTAGCAGTCAAGACTCCGTCTCCGGGCCATATGGCCAAATATTCTCCTTCCTGGATATCATGGGCAGTCAAGACTCCGTAACCGGGCCATATGGCCACACATTCTCCTTTTCCGAGATCATGGGTAGTCAATACTCAGTTACCGGTCCATATGGCCACTTTTTCTCCTTTTCCGAGATCATGGGTAGTCAATACTCCGTCACCGGGCCATATGGCCACACATTCTCCTTTCTGGGTTTCATGGGCAGTTAAGACTCCGTCTCCGGGCCATATGGCCACTCATTCTCCTTCCTGGATATCATGGGCAGTTAAGACTCCGTCACCGGGCCATATGGCCACACATTCTTTTTCCTGGATATTAAGGGCAGTCAAGACTCCGTCACCGGGCCATATGGCCACACATTCTCCTTCCCCGATATCATGGGTAGTCAAGACTCCGTCACCGGGCCTTATGGCCACACATTCTTTTTCCTGGATATCATGGGCAGTCAAGACTCCGTCACCGGGCCATATGGCCACACATTCTCCTTCCCCGATATCATGGGCAGTCAAGACTCCGTCACTAGTCGTACTGTTTATGGCGACACAATCTCCTTTTCCGAGATCATGGATAATCAATACTCCGTCACCGGGCCATATGGCCACACATTCTCTTTCCTCGATATCATGGGCAGTCAAGACTCTGTCACTGGGCCATACAGTCACACACTCTCCTCCCCCGAGATCAATGGCAGTCAAGACTCCGTCATTAGTCGTACTGTTTATGGCTACACAATCTCTTTTTTCGATATCATTGGTAGTCAATACTCCGTCACCGAGCCATATGGCCACACATTCTCCTTTTCCGAGATCATGGGTAGTCAATACTCCGTCACCGGGCCATATGGCCACACATTCTCCTTTTCCGAGATCATGGGTAGTCAATACTCCGTTACCGGTCCATATGGCCACACTTTCTCGTTTTCAGATATCATGGGTAGTCAATACTCCGTCACCGGGCCATATGGCCACACATTCTTCTTTCTGGATATCATTAGCAGTCAAGACTCCGTCTTCGGGCCATATGGCAAAATATTCTCCTTCCTGGATATCATGGGCAGTCAAGACTCCGTCACCGGGCCATATGGCCACACATTCTTTTTCCTGGATATCATGGGCAGTCAAGACTCCGTCGACTGGCCATATGGCCACACATTCTCCTTTCCCGATATCATGGGCAGTCAAGACATCGTCACTAGTACTGTTTATGGCGACACAATCTCCTTTTCCGAGATCATGGGTAGTAAATACTCTGTCACCGGGCCATATGGCCACACATTCTCCTTCCCCGATATCATGGGCAGTCAAGACTCTGTCACCGGGCCATACAGTCACACACTCTCCTCCCCCAAGATCAATGGCAGTCGAGATCTGTTATTAGTCGTACTGTTTATGGCCACACAATCTCTTTTTTCGATATCATGGGTAGTCAATACTCCGTCACCAGGCCACATGGCCACACATTCTCCTTTTCCGAGATCATGGGTATTTAATACTCCGTCACCGGGCCATATGGCCACACATTCTCTTTTTCCGAGATCATGGGTAGTCAATACTCCGTCACCAAGCGATATGGCCACACATTCTCCTTTTCCGAGATCATGGGTAGTCAATACTCAGTTACCGGTCCATATGGCCACTTTTTCTCCTTTTCCGAGATCATGGGTAGTCAATACTCCGTCACCGGGCCATATGGCCACACATTCTCCTTTCTGGGTTTCATGGGCAGTTAAGACTCCGTCTCCGGGCCATATGGCCACACATTCTCCTTCCTGGATATCATGGGCAGTTAAGACTCCGTCACCGGGCCATATGGCCACACATTCTTTTTCCTGGATATTAAGGGCAGTCAAGACTCCGTCACCGGGCCATATGGCCACACATTCTTCTTCCTCGATATCATAAGCAGTCAAGACTCCGTCATTAGTCGTACTGTTTATGGCCACACAATCTCTTTTTTCGATATCATGGGTAGTCAATACTCCGTCACCGGGCCATATGGCCACACATTCTCCTTTTCCGAGATCATGGGTAGTCAATACTCCGTTACCGGTCCATATGGCCACTTTTTCTCCTTTTCCGAGATCATGGGTAGTCAATACTCCGTCACCGGGCCATATGGCCACACATTCTTTTTCCTGGATATCATGGGCAGTCGAGACTCCGTCACCGGGCCATATGGCCACACATTCTCCTTCCCCGATATCATGGGTAGTCAAGACTCCGTCACCGGGCCTTATGGCCACACATTCTTTTTCCTGGATATCATGGGCAGTCAAGACTCCGTCACCGGGCCATATGGCCACACATTCTCCTTCCCCGATATCATGGGCAGTCAAGACTCCGTCACTAGTCGTACTGTTTATGGCGACACAATCTCCTTTTCCGAGATCATGGATAATCAATACTCCGTCACCGGGCCATATGGCCACACATTCTCTTTCCTCGATATCATGGGCAGTCAAGACTCTGTCACTGGGCCATACAGTCACACACTCTCCTCCCCCGAGATCAATGGCAGTCAAGACTCCGTCATTAGTCGTACTGTTTATGGCTACACAATCTCTTTTTTCGATATCATGGGTAGTCAATACTCCGTCACCGAGCCATATATCCACACATTCTCCTTTTCCGAGATCATGGGTAGTCTATACTCCGTCACCGGGTTATATGGCCACACATTCTCTTTTTCCGAGATCATGGGTAGTCAATACTCCGTTACCGGTCCATATGGCCACACTTTCTTTTTTTCCGATATCATGGGTAGTCAATACTCCGTCACCGGGCCATATGGCCACACATTCTCCTTTCTGGATATCATTAGCAGTCAAGACTCCGTCTCCGGGCCATATGGCCAAATATTCTCCTTCCTGGATATCATGGGCAGTCAAGACTCCGTAACCGGGCCATATGGCCACACATTCTCCTTTTCCGAGATCATGGGTAGTCAATACTCAGTTACCGGTCCATATGGCCACTTTTTCTCCTTTTCCGAGATCATGGGTAGTCAATACTCCGTCACCGGGCCATATGGCCACACATTCTCCTTTCTGGGTTTCATGGGCAGTTAAGACTCCGTCTCCGGGCCATATGGCCACACATTCTCCTTCCTGGATATCATGGGCAGTTAAGACTCCGTCACCGGGCCATATGGCCACA
Organism: Biomphalaria glabrata; assembly: GCF_947242115.1. Classification (NCBI taxonomy): domain Eukaryota; kingdom Metazoa; phylum Mollusca; class Gastropoda; family Planorbidae; genus Biomphalaria; species Biomphalaria glabrata. The sequence continues at coordinate 22,917,815 of NC_074720.1, forward strand.
CATTCTTTTTCCTGGATATTAAGGGCAGTCAAGACTCCGTCACCGGGCCATATGGCCACACATTCTTCTTCCTCGATATCATAAGCAGTCAAGACTCCGTCATTAGTCGTACTGTTTATGGCCACACAATCTCTTTTTTCGATATCATGGGTAGTCAATACTCCGTCACCGGGCCATATGGCCACACATTCTCCTTTTCCGAGATCATGGGTAGTCAATACTCCGTTACCGGTCCATATGGCCACACTTTCTCCTTTTCCGAGATCATGGGTAGTCAAAACTCCGTCACCGGGCCATATGGCCAAACATTCTTCTTTCTGGGTTTCATGGGCAGTTAAGACTCCGTCTCCGGGCCATATGGCCACACATTCTCCTTCCTGGATATCATGGGCAGTTAAGACTCCGTCAACGGGCCATATGGCCACACATTCTTTTTTTCTGGATATTATGGGCAGTCAAGACTCCGTCACCGGGCCATATGGCCACACATTCTTCTTCCTCGATATCATAAGCAGTCAAGACTCCGTCATTAGTCGTACTGTTTATGGCCACACAATCTCTTTTTTCGATATCATGGGTAGTCAATACTCCGTCACCGAGCCATATGGCCACACATTCTCCTTTTCCGAGATCATGGGTAGTCAATACTCCGTTACCGGTCATATGGCCACTTTTTCTCCTTTTCCGAGATCATGGGTAGTCAATACTCCGTCACCGGGCCATATGGCCACACATTCTTTTTCCTGGATATCATGGGCAGTCAAGACTCCGTCACCGGGCCATATGGCCACACATTCTCCTTCCCCGATATCATGGGTAGTCAAGACTCCGTCACCGGGCCTTATGGCCACACATTCTTTTTCCTGGATATCATGGGCAGTCAAGACTTCGTCACCGGGCAATATGGCCACACATTCTCCTTCCCCGATATCATGGGCAGTCAAGACTCCGTCACTAGTCGTACTGTTTATGGCGACACAATCTCCTTTTCCGAGATCATGGATAATCAATACTCCGTCACCGGGCCATATGGCCACACATTCTCTTTCCTCGATATCATGGGCAGTCAAGCCTCTGTCACTGGGCCATACAGTCACACACTCTCCTCCCCCGAGATCAATGGCAGTCAAGACTCCGTCATTAGTCGTACTGTTTATGGCTACACAATCTCTTTTTTCGATATCATGGGTAGTCAATACTCCGTCACCGAGCCACATGGCCACACATTCTCCTTTTCCGAGATCATGGGTAGTCTATACTCCGTCACCGGGTTATATGGCCACACATTCTCTTTTTCCGAGATCATGGGTAGTCAATACTCCGTTACCGGTCCATATGGCCACACTTTCTTTTTTTCCGATATCATGGGTAGTCAATACTCCGTCACCGGGCCATATGGCCACACATTCTCCTTTCTGGATATCATTAGCAGTCAAGACTCCGTCTCCGGGCCATATGGCCAAATATTCTCCTTCCTGGATATCATGGGCAGTCAAGACTCCGTCACCGGGCCATATAGCCACACATTCTTTTTCCTGGATATCATGGGCAGTCAAGACTCCGTCACCGGGCCATATGGCCACACATTCTCCTTCCCCGATATCATGTGTAGTCAAGACTCCGTCACCGGGCCTTATGGCCACACATTCTTTTTCCTGGATATCATGGGCAGTCAAGACTCCGTCACCGGGCCATATGGCCACACATTCTCCTTCCCCGATATCATGGGCAGTCAAGACTCCGTCACTAGTCGTACTGTTTATGGCGATACAATCTCCTTTTCCGAGATCATGGATAATCAATACTCCGTCACCGGGCCATATGGCCACACATTCTCTTTCCTCGATATCATGGGCAGTCAAGACTCTGTCACTGGGCCATACAGTCACACACTCTCCTCCCCCGAGATCAATGGCAGTCAAGACTCCGTCATTAGTCGTACTGTTTATGGCTACACAATCTCTTTTTTCGATATCATGGGTAGTCAATACTCCGTCACCGAGCCATATGGCCACACATTCTCCTTTTCCGAGATCATGGGTAGTCTATACTCCGTCACCGGGTTATATGGCCACACATTCTCTTTTTCCGAGATCATGGGTAGTCAATACTCCGTTACCGGTCCATATGGCCACACTTTCTTTTTTTCCGATATCATGGGTAGTCAATACTCCGTCACCGGGCCATATGGCCACACATTCTCCTTTCTGGATATCATTAGCAGTCAAGACTCCGTCTCCGGGCCATATGGCCAAATATTCTCCTTCCTGGATATCATGGGCAGTCAAGACTCCGTAACCGGGCCATATGGCCACACATTCTCCTTTTCCGAGATCATGGGTAGTCAATACTCAGTTACCGGTCCATATGGCCACTTTTTCTCCTTTTCCGAGATCATGGGTAGTCAATACTCCGTCACCGGGCCATATGGCCACACATTCTCCTTTCTGGGTTTCATGGGCAGTTAAGACTCCGTCTCCGGGCCATATGGCCACACATTCTCCTTCCTGGATATCATGGGCAGTTAAGACTCCGTCACCGGGCCATATGGCCACACATTCTTTTTCCTGGATATTAAGGGCAGTCAAGACTCCGTTACCGGGCCATATGGCCACACATTCTCCTTCCCCGATATCATGGGTAGTCAAGACTCCGTCACCGGGCCTTATGGCCACACATTCTTTTTCCTGGATATAATGGGCAGTCAAGACTCCGTCACCGGGCCATATGGCCACACATTCTCCTTCCCCGATATCATGGGCAGTCAAGACTCCGTCACTAGTCGTACTGTTTATGGCGACACAATCTCCTTTTCCGAGATCATGGATAATCAATACTCCGTCACCGGGCCATATGGCCACACATTCTCTTTCCTCGATATAATGGGCAGTCAAGACTCTGTCACTGGGCCATACAGTCACACACTCTCCTCCCCCGAGATCAATGGCAGTCAAGACTCCGTCATTAGTCGTACTGTTTATGGCTACACAATCTCTTTTTTCGATATCATGGGTAGTCAATACTCCGTCACCGAGCCATATGGCCACACATTCTCCTTTTCCGAGATCATGGGTAGTCAATACTCCGTCACCGGGCCATATGGCCACACATTCTCCTTTTCCGAGATCATGGGTAGTCAATACTCCGTTACCGGTCCATATGGCCACACTTTCTCTTTTTCCGATATCATGGGTAGTCAATACTCCGTCACCGGGCCATATGGCCACACATTCTTCTTTCTGGATATCATTAGCAGTCAAGACTCCGTCTTCGGGCCATATGGCAAAATATTCTCCTTCCTGGATATCATGGGCAGTCAAGACTCCGTCACCGGGCCATATGGCCACACATTTTTTTCCTGGATATCATGGGCAGTCAAGACTCCGTCGACTGGCCATATGGCCACACATTCTCCTTTCCCGATATCATGGGCAGTCAAGACATCGTCACTAGTACTGTTTATGGCGACACAATCTCCTTTTCCGAGATCATGGGTAGTAAATACTCTGTCACCGGGCCATATGGCCACACATTCTCCTTCCCCGATATCATGGGCAGTCAAGACTCTGTCACCGGGCCATACAGTCACACACTCTCCTCCCCCGAGATCAATGGCAGTCGAGATCTGTTATTAGTCGTACTGTTTATGGCCACACAATCTCTTTTTTCGATATCATGGGTAGTCAATACTCCGTCACCAGGCCACATGGCCACACATTCTCCTTTTCCGAGATCATGGGTATTTAATACTCCGTCACCGGGCCATATGGCCACACATTCTCTTTTTCCGAGATCATGGGTAGTCAATACTCCGTCACCGAGCGATATGGCCACACATTCTCCTTTTCCGAGATCATGGGTAGTCAATACTCAGTTACCGGTCCATATGGCCACTTTTTCTCCTTTTCCGAGATCATGGGTAGTCAATACTCCGTCACCGGGCCATATGGCCACACATTCTCCTTTCTGGGTTTCATGGGCAGTTAAGACTCCGTCTCCGGGCCATATGGCCAAACATTCTCCTTCCTGGATATCATGGGCAGTTAAGACTCCGTCACCGGGCCATATGGCCACACATTCTTTTTCCTGGATATTAAGGGCAGTCAAGACTCCGTCACCGGGCCATATGGCCACACATTCTTCTTCCTCGATATCATAAGCAGTCAAGACTCCGTCATTAGTCGTACTGTTTATGGCCACACAATCTCTTTTTTCGATATCATGGGTAGTCAATACTCCGTCACCGGGCCATATGGCCACACATTCTCCTTTTCCGAGATCATGGGTAGTCAATACTCCGTTACCGGTCCATATGGCCACACTTTCTCCTTTTCCGAGATCATGGGTAGTCAAAACTCCGTCACCGGGCCATATGGCCAAACATTCTTCTTTCTGGGTTTCATGGGCAGTTAAGACTCCGTCTCCGGGCCATATGGCCACACATTCTCCTTCCTGGATATCATGGGCAGGTAAGACTCCGTCAACGGGCCATATGGCCACACATTCTTTTTTTCTGGATATTATGGGCAGTCAAGACTCCATCACCGGGCCATATGGCCACACATTCTTCTTCCTCGATATCATAAGCAGTCAAGACTCCGTCATTAGTCGTACTGTTTATGGCCACACAATCTCTTTTTTCGATATCATGGGTAGTCAATACTCCGTCACCGAGCCATATGGCCACACATTCTCCTTTTCCGAGATCATGGGTAGTCAATACTCCGTTACCGGTCCATATGGCCACTTTTTCTCCTTTTCCGAGATCATGGGTAGTCAATACTCCGTCACCGGGCCATATGGCCACACATTCTTTTTCCTGGATATCATGGGCAGTCGAGACTCCGTCACCGGGCCATATGGCCACACATTCTCCTTCCCCGATATCATGGGTAGTCAAGACTCCGTCACCGGGCCTTATGGCCACACATTCTTTTTCCTGGATATCATGGGCAGTCAAGACTCCGTCACCGGGCCATATGGCCACACATTCTCCTTCCCCGATATCATGGGCAGTCAAGACTCCGTCACTAGTCGTACTGTTTATGGCGACACAATCTCCTTTTCCGAGATCATGGATAATCAATACTCCGTCACCGGGCCATATGGCCACACATTCTCTTTCCTCGATATCATGGGCAGTCAAGACTCTGTCACTGGGCCATACAGTCACACACTCTCCTCCCCCGAGATCAATGGTAGTCAAGACTCCGTCATTAGTCGTACTGTTTATGGCTACACAATCTCTTTTTTCGATATCATGGGTAGTCAATACTCCGTCACCGAGCCATATGGCCACACATTCTCCTTTTCCGAGATCATGGGTAGTCTATACTCCGTCACCGGGTTATATGGCCACACATTCTCTTTTTCCGAGATCATGGGTAGTCAATACTCCGTTACCGGTCCATATGGCCACACTTTCTTTTTTTCCGATATCATGGGTAGTCAATACTCCGTCACCGGGCCATATGGCCACACATTCTCCTTTCTGGATATCATTAGCAGTCAAGACTCCGTCTCCGGGCCATATGGCCAAATATTCTCCTTCCTGGATATCATGGGCAGTCAAGACTCCGTAACCGGGCCATATGGCCACACATTCTCCTTTTCCGAGATCATGGGTAGTCAATACTCAGTTACCGGTCCATATGGCCACTTTTTCTCCTTTTCCGAGATCATGGGTAGTCAATACTCCGTCACCGGGCCATATGGCCACACATTCTCCTTTCTGGGTTTCATGGGCAGTTAAGACTCCGTCTCCGGGCCATATGGCCACACATTCTCCTTCCTGGATATCATGGGCAGTTAAGACTCCGTCACCGGGCCATATGGCCACACATTCTTTTTCCTGGATATTAAGGGCAGTCAAGACTCCGTCACCGGGCCATATGGCCACACATTCTTCTTCCTCGATATCATAAGCAGTCAAGACTCCGTCATTAGTCGTACTGTTTATGGCCACACAATCTCTTTTTTCGATATCATGGGTAGTCAATACTCCGTCACCGGGCCATATGGCCACACATTCTCCTTTTCCGAGATCATGGGTAGTCAATACTCCGTTACCGGTCCATATGGCCACACTTTCTCCTTTTCCGAGATCATGGGTAGTCAAAACTCCGTCACCGGGCCATATGGCCAAACATTCTTCTTTCTGGGTTTCATGGGCAGTTAAGACTCCGTCTCCGGTCCATATGGCCACACATTTTCCTTCCTGGATATCATGGGCAGTTAAGACTCCGTCAACGGGCCATATGGCCACACATTCTTTTTTTCTGGATATTATGGGCAGTCAAGACTCCGTCACCGGGCCATATGGCCACACATTCTTCTTCCTCGATATCATAAGCAGTCAAGACTCCGTCATTAGTCGTACTGTTTATGGCCACACAATCTCTTTTTTCGATATCATGGGTAGTCAATACTCCGTCACCGAGCCATATGGCCACACATTCTCCTTTTCCGAGATCATGGGTAGTCAATACTCCGTTACCGGTCCATATGGCCACTTTTTCTCCTTTTCCGAGATCATGGGTAGTCAATACTCCGTCACCGGGCCATATAGCCACACATTCTTTTTCCTGGATATCATGGGCAGTCAAGACTCCGTCACCGGGCCATATGGCCACACATTCTCCTTCCCCGATATCATGGGTAGTCAAGACTCCGTCACCGGGCCTTATGGCCACACATTCTTTTTCCTGGATATCATGGGCAGTCAAGACTCCGTCACCGGGCAATATGGCCACACATTCTCCTTCCCCGATATCATGGGCAGTCAAGACTCCGTCACTAGTCGTACTGTTTATGGCGACACAATCTCCTTTTCCGAGATCATGGATAATCAATACTCCGTCACCGGGCCATATGGCCACACATTCTCTTTCCTCGATATCATGGGCAGTCAAGACTCTGTCACTGGGCCATACAGTCACACACTCTCCTCCCCCGAGATCAATGGCAGTCAAGACTCCGTCATTAGTCGTACTGTTTATGGCTACACAATCTCTTTTTTCGATATCATGGGTAGTCAATACTCCGTCACCGAGCCACATGGCCACACATTCTCCTTTTCCGAGATCATGGGTAGTCTATACTCCGTCACCGGGTTATATGGCCACACATTCTCTTTTTCCGAGATCATGGGTAGTCAATACTCCGTTACCGGTCCATATGGCCACACTTTCTTTTTTTCCGATATCATGGGTAGTCAATACTCCGTCACCGGGCCATATGGCCACACATTCTCCTTTCTGGATATCATTAGCAGTCAAGACTCCGTCTCCGGGCCATATGGCCAAATATTCTCCTTCCTGGATATCATGGGCAGTCAAGACTCCGTCACCGGGCCATATGGCCACACATTCTTTTTCCTGGATATCATGGGCAGTCAAGACTCCGTCACCGGGCCATATGGCCACACATTCTCCTTCCCCGATATCATGGGTAGTCAAGACTCCGTCACCGGGCCTTATGGCCACACATTCTTTTTCCTGGATATCATGGGCAGTCAAGACTCCGTCACCGGGCCATATGGCCACACATTCTCCTTCCCCGATATCATGGGCAGTCAAGACTCCGTCACTAGTCGTACTGTTTATGGCGACACAATCTCCTTTTCCGAGATCATGGATAATCAATACTCCGTCACCGGGCCATATGGCCACACATTCTCTTTCCTCGATATCATGGGCAGTCAAGACTCTGTCACTGGGCCATACAGTCACACACTCTCCTCCCCCGAGATCAATGGCAGTCAAGACTCCGTCATTAGTCGTACTGTTTATGGCTACACAATCTCTTTTTTCGATATCATGGGTAGTCAATACTCCGTCACCGAGCCATATGGCCACACATTCTCCTTTTCCGAGATCATGGGTAGTCAATACTCCGTCACCGGGCCATATGGCCACACATTCTCTTTTTCCGAGATCATGGGTAGTCAATACTCCGTTAACGGTCCATATGGCCACACTTTCTTTTTTTCCGATATAATGGGTAGTCAATACTTCGTCACCGGGCCATATGGCCACACATTCTCCTTTCTGGATATCATTAGCAGTCAAGACTCCGTCTCCGGGCCATATGGCCAAATATTCTCCTTCCTGGATATCATGGGCAGTCAAGACTCCGTCACCGGACCATATGGCCACACATTCTTTTTCCTGGATATCATGGGCAGTCAAGACTCCGTCACCGGGCCATATGGCCACACATTCTCCTTTCCCGATATCATGGGCAGTCAAGACATCGTCACTTGTACTGTTCATGGCGACAAAATCTCCTTTTCCGAGATCATGGGTAGTAAATACTCTGTCACCGGGCCATATGGCCATACATTCTCCTTCCCCGATATCATGGGCAGTCAAGACTCTGTCACCGGGCCATACAGTCACACACTCTCCTCCCCCGAGATCAATGGCAGTCGAGATCTGTCATTAGTCGTACTGTTTATGGCCATACAATCTCTTTTTTCGATATCATGGGTAGTCAATACTCCGTCACCGGGCCACATGGCCACACATTCTCCTTCCCCGATATCATGGGCAGTCAAGACTCCGTCATTAGTCGTACTGTTTATGGCTACACAATCTCTTTTTTCGATATCATGGGTAGTCAATACTCCGTCACCGGGCCACATGGCCACACATTCTCCTTTTCCGAGATCATGGGTATTTAATACTCCGTCACCGGGCCATATGGCCACACATTCTCTTTTTCCGAGATCATGGGTAGTCAATACTCAGTTACCGGTCCATATGGCCACTTTTTCTCCTTTTCCGAGATCATGGGTAGTCAATACTCCGTCACCGGGCCATATGGCCACACATTCTCCTTTCTGGGTTTCATGGACAGTTAAGACTCCGTCTCCGGGCCATATGGCCACACATTCTCCTTCCTGGATATCATGGGCAGTTAAGACTCCGTCAACGGGCCATATGGCCACACATTCTTTTTCCTGGGCAGTCAAGACTTCGTCATTAGTCGTACTGTTTTTAGTCACACAATCTCTTTTTTCGATAACATGGGTAGTCAATACTCCGTCACCGGGCCATATGGCCACACATTTTCCTTTTCCGAGATCATGGGTAGTCAATACTCCGTTACCGGTCCATATGGCCAAACTTTCTCCTTTTCCGAGATCATGGGTAGTCAATACTCCGTCACCGGGCCATATGGCTACACATTCTCCTTTCTGGGTTTCACGGGCAGTTAAGACTCCGTCTCCGGGCAATATGGCCACACATTCTCCTTTCTAGATATCATGGGCAGTTAAGACTCCGTCATAGGGCCATATGGCCACACATTCTTTTTCCTCGATATCATAAGCAGTCAAGACTCCGTCATTAGTCGTACTGTTTATGGCCACACAATCTCTTTTTTCGATTTCATGGGTAGTCAATACTCCGTTACCGGTCCATATGGCCACACTTTCTCCTTTTCCGAGATCATGGGTAGTCAATACTCCGTCACCGGGCCATATGGCCACACATTCTCCTTTCTGGGTTTCATGGGCAGTTAAGACTCCGTCTCCGGGCAATATGGCCACACATTCTTTTTTCTGGATATTATGGGCAGTCAAGACTCCGTCACCGGGCCATATGGCCACACATTCTTCTTCCTCGATATCATAAGCAGTCAAGACTTCGTCATTAGTCGTACTGTTTTTAGCCACACAATCTCTTTTTTCGATATCATGGGTAGTCAATACTCCGTCACCGGGCCATATGGCCACACATTCTCCTTTTCCGAGATCATGGGTAGTCAATACTCCGTTACCGGTCCATATGGCCACACTTTCTCCTTTTCCGAGATCATGGGTAGTCAAAACTCCGTCACCGGGCCATATGGCCAAACATTCTTCTTTCTGGGTTTCATGGGAAGTTAAGACTCCGTCTCCGGGCCATATGGCCACACATTCTCCTTCCTGGATATCATGGGCAGTTAAGACTCCGTCAACGGGCCATATGGCCACACATTCTTTTTTTCTGGATATTATGGGCAGTCAAGACTCCGTCACCGGGCCATATGGCCACACATTCTTCTTCCTCGATATCATAAGCAGTCAAGACTCCGTCATTAGTCGTACTGTTTATGGCCACACAATCTCTTTTTTCGATATCATGGGTAGTCAATACTCCGTCACCGAGCCATATGGCCACACATTCTCCTTTTCCGAGATCATGGGTAGTCAATACTCCGTTACCGGTCCATATGGCCACTTTTTCTCCTTTTCCGAGATCATGGGTAGTCAATACTCCGTCACCGGGCCATATGGCCACACATTCTTTTTCCTGGATATCATGGGCAGTCGAGACTCCGTCACCGGGCCATATGGCCACACATTCTCCTTCCCCGATATCATGGGTAGTCAAGACTCCGTCACCAGGCCTTATGGCCACACATTCTTTTTCCTGGATATCATGGGCAGTCAAGACTCCGTCACCGGGCCATATGGCCACACATTCTCCTTCCCCGATATCATGGGCAGTCAAGACTCCGTCACTAGTCGTACTGTTTATGGCGACACAATCTCCTTTTCCGAGATCATGGATAATCAATACTCCGTCACCGGGCCATATGGCCACTCATTCTCTTTCCTCGATATCATGGGCAGTCAAGACTCTGTCACTGGGCCATACAGTCACACACTCTCCTCCCCCGAGATCAATGGTAGTCAAGACTCCGTCATTAGTCGTACTGTTTATGGCTACACAATCTCTTTTTTCGATATCATGGGTAGTCAATACTCCGTCACCGAGCCATATGGCCACACATTCTCCTTTTCCGAGATCATGGGTAGTCTATACTCCGTCACCGGGTTATATGGCCACACATTCTCTTTTTCCGAGATCTAGGGTAGTCAATACTCCGTTACCGGTCCATATGGCCACACTTTCTTTTTTTCCGATATCATGGGTAGTCAATACTCCGTCACCGGGCCATATGGCCACACATTCTCCTTTCTGGATATCATTAGCAGTCAAGACTCCGTCTCCGGGCCATATGGCCAAATATTCTCCTTCCTGGATATCATGGGCAGTCAAGACTCCGTAACCGGGCCATATGGCCACACATTCTCCTTTTCCGAGATCATGGGTAGTCAATACTCCGTTACCGGTCCATATGGCCATACTTTCTCCTTTTCCGATATCATGGGTAGTCAATACTCCGTCACCGGGCCATATGGCCTTACATTCTCCTTTCTGGATATCATTAGCAGTCAAGACTCCGTCTCCGGGCCATATGGCCAAATATTCTCCTTCCTGGATATCATGGGCAGTCAAGACTCCGTAACCGGGCCATATGGCCACACATTCTTTTTCCTGGATATCATGGGCAGTCAATACTCCGTCGACTGGCCATATGGCCACACATTCTCCTTTCCCGATATCATGGGCAGTCAAGACATCGTCACTAGTACTGTTTATGGCGACACAATCTCCTTTTCCGAGATTATGGGTAGTAAATACTCCGTCACCGGGCCATATGGCCACACATTCTCTTTCCTCGATATCATGGGCAGTCAAGACTCTGTCACTGGGCCATACAGTCACACACTCTCCTCCCCCGATATCAATGGTAGTCAAGACTCCGTCATTAGTCGTACTGTTTATGGCCACACAATCTCTTTTTTCGATATCATGGGTAGTCAATACTCCGTCACCGAGCCATATGGCCACACTTTCTTATTTTCTGAGATCATGGGTAGTCAATACTCCGTTACCGGTCCATATGGCCACTTTTTCTCCTTTTCCGAGATCATGGGTAGTCAATACTCCGTTACCGGTCCATATGGCCTTACTTTCTCCTTTTTCGAGATCATGGGTAGTCAATACTTCGTCATCGGGCCATATGGCCACACATTCTCCTTTCTGGATATCATGGGCAGTCAAGACTCCGTCACCGGGCCATATGGCCACACATTCTTTTTCCTAGATATCATTGGCAGTCAAGACTTCGTCACCAGGCCATATGGCCACACATTCTTTTTCCTGGATATCATGGGCAGTCAAGACTCCGTCACCGGGCCATATGGCCACACATTCTCCTTCCCCGATATCATTGGCAGTCACGACTTCGTTACTAGTACTGTTTATGGCGACACAATCTCCTTTTCCGAGATCATGGGTAGTCAATACTCCGTCACCGGGCCATATGGACACACATTCTTTTTCCTCGATATCATGAGCAGTCAAGACTTCGTCACTAGTACTTTTTATGGCCACACAATCTTCTTTTCCGAGATCATGGGCAGTCAAGACTCCGTCACCTGGCCATATGGCCACACATTCTTTTTCCTGGATATAATGGGCAGTCAAGACTCCGTCACCTGGCCATATGGCCACATATTCTCCTTTTCCTATATCATTGGAGTCAAGACTTCGTCACTAGTACTGTTTATGGCCACATATTCTCCTTTTCCGAGATCATGGGTAGTCAATACTCCGTCACCGGGCCACATGGCCACACATTCTCCTTTTCCGAGATCATGGGTATTTAATACTCCGTTACCGGGCCAAATGGCCACACATTCTCTTTTCCGAGATCATAGGTAGTCAATACTCCGTCACCGAGCGATATGGCCACACATTCTCCTTTTCCGAGATCATGGGTAGTCAATACTCAGTTACCGGTCCATATTGCCACTTTTTCTCCTTTTCCGAGATCATGGGTAGTCAATACTCTGTCACCGGGCCATATGGCCACACATTCTCCTTTCTGGGTTTCATGGGCAGTTAAGACTCCGTCTCCGGGCCCTATTGCCACATATTCTCCTTCCTGGATATCATGGGCAGTTAAGACTCTGTCACCGGGCCATATGGCCACACATTCTTTTTCCTGGATATTATGGGCAGTCAAGACTCCGTCACCGGGCCATATGGCCACACATTCTTCTTCCTCGATATCATAAGCAGTCAAGACTCCGTCATTAGTCGTACTGTTTATGGCCACACAATCTCTTTTTTCGATATCATGGGTAGTCAATACTTCGTCACCGAGCCATATGGCCACACATTCTCCTTTTCCGAGATCATGGGTAGTCAATACTCCGTTACCGGTCCATATGGCCACTTTTTCTCCTTTTCCGAGATCATGGGTAGTCAATACTCCGTTACCGGGCCATATGGCCACACTTTTTTTTTCCTGGATATCATGGGCAGTCAAGACTCCGTCACCGGGCCATATGGCCACACATTCTCCTTCCCCGATATCATGGGTAGTCAAGACTCCGTCACATGGCCTTATGGCCACACATTCTTTTTCCTGGATATCATGGGCAGTCAAGACTCCGTCACCGGGCCATATGGCCACACATTCTCCTTCCCCGATATCATGGGCAGTCAAGACTCCGTCACTAGTCGTACTGTTTATGGAGACACAATCTCCTTTTCCGAGATCATGGATAACCAATACTCCGTCACCGGGCCATTTGGCCACACATTTTCTTTCCTTGATATCATGGGCAGTCAAGACTCTGTCACTGGGCCATACAGTCACACACTCTCCTCCCCCGAGATCAATGGCAGTCAAGACTCCGTCATTAGTCGTACTGTTTATGGCTACACAATCTCTTTTTTCGATATCATGGGTAGTCAATACTCCGTCACCAAGCCATATGGCCACACATTCTCCTTTTCCGAGATCATGGGTAGTCAATACTCCGTCACCTGGCCATATGGCCACACATTCTCTTTTCCGAGATCATGGGTAGTTAATACTCCGTTACCGGTCCATATGGCCACACTTTCTCCTTTTCCGAGATCATGGATAGTCAATACTCCGTCACCGGGCCATATGGCCACACATTCTCCTTTCTGGGTTTCATGGGCAGTTAAGACTCCGTCTCCGGGCCATATGGCCACACATTCTCCTTCCTGGATATCATGGGCAGTTAAGACTCCGTCACCTGGCCATATGGCCACACATTCTTTTTCCTGGATATTTTGGGCAGTCAAGACTCCGTCACCGGGCGATATGGCCATACATTTTTCTTCCTCGATATCATAAGTAGTCAAGACTCCGTCATTAGTCGTACTGTTTATGGCCACAGAATCTCTTTTTTCGATATCATTGGTAGTCAATACTCCGTCACCGAGCAATATGGCCACACATTCTCCTTTTCCGAGATCATGGGTAGTCAATACTCAGTTACCGATCCATACGGCCACTTTTTCTCCTTTTCCGAGATCATGGGTAGTCAATACTTCGTCACCGGGCCATATGGCCACACATTCTCCTTTCTGGGTTTCATGGGCAGTTAAAACTCCGTCTCCGGGCCATATGGCCACGCATTCTCCTTCCTGGATATCATGGGCAGTTAAGACACTGTCAGCGGGCCATATGGCCACACATTCTTTTTCCTGGATATTATGGGCAGTCAAGACTCCGTCACCGGGCCATATGGCCACACATTCTTCTTCCTCGATATCATAAGCAGTCAAGACTCCGACATTAGTCGTACTGTTTATGGCCACACAATCTCTTTTTTCGATATCATGGGTAGTCAATACTCCGTCACCGAGCCATATGGCCACACTTTCTTATTTTCCGAGATCATGGGTAGTCAATACTCCGTTACCGGTCCATATGGCCACTTTTTCTCCTTTTCCGAGATCATGGGTAGTCAATACTCCGTTACCGGTCCATATGGCCTTACTTTCTCCTTTTTCGAGATCATGGGTAGTCAATACTTCGTCATCGGGCCATATGGCCACACATTCTCCTTTCTGGATATCATGGGCAGTCAAGACTCCGTCACCGGGCCATATGGCCACACATTCTTTTTCCTAGATATCATTGGCAGTCAAGACTTCGTCACCAGGCCATATGGCCACACATTCTTTTTCCTGGATATCATGGGCAGTCAAGACTCCGTCACCGGGCCATATGGCCACACATTCTCCTTCCCCGATATCATTGGCAGTCACGACTTCGTTACTAGTACTGTTTATGGCGACACAATCTCCTTTTCCGAGATCATGGGTAGTCAATACTCCGTCACCGGGCCATATGGACACACATTCTTTTTCCTCGATATCATTAGCAGTCAAGACTTCGTCACTAGTACTTTTTATGGCCACACAATCTTCTTTTCCGAGATCATGGGCAGTCAAGACTCCGTCTCCGGGCCCTATTGCCACATATTCTCCTTCCTGGATATCATGGGCAGTTAAGACTCTGTCACCGGGCCATATGGCCACACATTCTTTTTCCTGGATATTATGGGCAGTCAAGACTCCGTCACCGGGCCATATGGCCACACATTCTTCTTCCTCGATATCATAAGCAGTCAAGACTCCGTCATTAGTCGTACTGTTTATGGCCACACAATCTCTTTTTTCGATATCATGGGTAGTCAATACTTCGTCACCGAGCCATATGGCCACACATTCTCCTTTTCCGAGATCATGGGTAGTCAATACTCCGTTACCGGTCCATATGGCCACTTTTTCTCCTTTTCCGAGATCATGGGTAGTCAATACTCCGTTACCGGGCCATATGGCCACACTTTTTTTTTCCTGGATATCATGGGCAGTCAAGACTCCGTCACCGGGCCATATGGCCACACATTCTCCTTCCCCGATATCATGGGTAGTCAAGACTCCGTCACATGGCCTTATGGCCACACATTCTTTTTCCTGGATATCATGGGCAGTCAAGACTCCGTCACCGGGCCATATGGCCACACATTCTCCTTCCCCGATATCATGGGCAGTCAAGACTCCGTCACTAGTCGTACTGTTTATGGAGACACAATCTCCTTTTCCGAGATCATGGATAACCAATACTCCGTCACCGGGCCATTTGGCCACACATTTTCTTTCCTTGATATCATGGGCAGTCAAGACTCTGTCACTGGGCCATACAGTCACACACTCTCCTCCCCCGAGATCAATGGCAGTCAAGACTCCGTCATTAGTCGTACTGTTTATGGCTACACAATCTCTTTTTTCGATATCATGGGTAGTCAATACTCCGTCACCAAGCCATATGGCCACACATTCTCCTTTTCCGAGATCATGGGTAGTCAATACTCCGTCACCTGGCCATATGGCCACACATTCTCTTTTCCGAGATCATGGGTAGTTAATACTCCGTTACCGGTCCATATGGCCACACTTTCTCCTTTTCCGAGATCATGGATAATCAATACTCCGTCACCGGGCCATATGGCCACACATTCTCCTTAATGGGTTTCATGGGTAGTTAAGACTCCGTCTCCGGGCCATATGGCCACACATTCTCCTTCCTGGATATCATGGGCAGTTAAGACTCCGTCACCTGGCCATATTGCCACACATTCTTTTTCCTGGATATTTTGGGCAGTCAAGACTCCGTCACCGGGCGATATGGCCATACATTTTTCTTCCTCGATATCATAAGTAGTCAAGACTCCGTCATTAGTCGTACTGTTTATGGCCACAGAATCTCTTTTTTCGATATCATTGGTAGTCAATACTCCGTCACCGAGCAATATGGCCACACATTCTCCTTTTCCGAGATCATGGGTAGTCAATACTCAGTTACCGATCCATACGGCCACTTTTTCTCCTTTTCCGAGATCATGGGTAGTCAATACTTCGTCACCGGGCCATATGGCCACACATTCTCCTTTCTGGGTTTCATGGGCAGTTAAAACTCCGTCTCCGGGCCATATGGCCACGCATTCTCCTTCCTGGATATCATGGGCAGTTAAGACACTGTCACCGGGCCATATGGCCACACATTCTTTTTCCTGGATATTATGGGCAGTCAAGACTCCGTCACCGGGCCATATGGCCACACATTCTTCTTCCTCGATATCATAAGCAGTCAAGACTCCGACATTAGTCGTACTGTTTATGGCCACACAATCTCTTTTTTCGATATCATGGGTAGTCAATACTCCGTCACCGAGCCATATGGCCACACTTTCTTATTTTCCGAGATCATGGGTAGTCAATACTCCGTTACCGGTCCATATGGCCACTTTTTCTCCTTTTCCGAGATCATGGGTAGTCAATACTCCGTTACCGGTCCATATGGCCTTACTTTCTCCTTTTTCGAGATCATGGGTAGTCAATACTTCGTCATCGGGCCATATGGCCACACATTCTCCTTTCTGGATATCATGGGCAGTCAAGACTCCGTCACCGGGCCATATGGCCACACATTCTTTTTCCTAGATATCATTGGCAGTCAAGACTTCGTCACCAGGCCATATGGCCACACATTCTTTTTCCTGGATATCATGGGCAGTCAAGACTCCGTCACCGGGCCATATGGCCACACATTCTCCTTCCCCGATATCATTGGCAGTCACGACTTCGTTACTAGTACTGTTTATGGCGACACAATCTCCTTTTCCGAGATCATGGGTAGTCAATACTCCGTCACCGGGCCATTTGGACACACATTCTTTTTCCTCGATATCATGAGCAGTCAAGACTTCGTCACTAGTACTTTTTATGGCCACACAATCTTCTTTTCCGAGATCATGGGCAGTCAATACTCCGTCACCGGGCCATATGGCCACACAATCTTCTTTTCCGAGATCATGGGTAGTCAATACTCCGTCACCGGGCCATATGGCCACACATTCTTTTTCCTGGATATCATGGGCAGTCAAGACTCCGTCATCGGGCCATATGGCCACACATTCTCTTTCCTCGATATCATGGGCAGTCAAGACTCTGTTACCGGGCCATACAGTCACACACTCTCCTCCCCCGAGATCAATGGCAGTCAAGACTCCGTCACTTGTCCGTACTGTTTGTGGCGACACACTCTCCTCCCTCGAGATCATGGATAGTCAAAACTCCGTCACCGGGCGATTGGTCCACACATTGTCCTTCCCCGAGATCATGGGCAGTAAAGACATTGTCGTTTGGCCATAGTGTTTAAGGCCACACTTCCTCCTCCCCCGAGATCATAGGCAGTAAAGACTGTCAATGTCAGTACTTTTTAGAGCCAGACACTCTCCTCCCCCGAGATCATAGGCAGTAAAGACTCTGTCAATGTCAGTACTTTTTAGAGCCAGACACTCTCCTTCCCCGAGATCATAGGCAGTAAAGACTCTGTCAATGTCAGTACTTTTTAGAGCCAGACACTCTCCTTCCCCGAGATCATAGGCAGTAAAGACTGTCAATGTCAGTACTGTTTAGAGCCAGACACTCTCCTCCCCCGAGATCATAGGCAGTAAAGACTGTCAATGTCAGTACTGTTTAGAGCCAGACACTCTCCTTCCCCGAGATCATAGGCAGTAAAGACTGTCAATGTCAGTACTGTTTAGAGCCAGACACTCTCCTTCCCCGAGAACATTGGCAGTCAGGACTCCGTCACTGGTCTGTAGTGTTTATGGTGACACACACTTCCTTTGCGAAAATGGGATTTAATGACTCCATCACCGGGCCGTTGGCCACACACTCTCCTTCCCCGAAACAACAAACCGTTCTCGCTTGAGGAACATAGGGAATCGCTGGACAAGTCACATGACACAGCGCCTGGAGAAGACGAAATCCATTACCAGTTCCTCAAGCACCTTCCCGAACCCTCATTGGCAGTCCTGCTAGGGGTCTATAACTGTGTGTGGCAAACAGGCGCTTTCCCAAACAGCTGGAGGAAAGCCACAGTTATACCGATACCTAAACCGGGAAGAGACGGCTCTGACCCAGCTAACTATCGACCAATAGCACTAACAAGCTGCATCTGCAAAACCATGGAAAGAATGATTAACAGTAGGCTGGTCTGGTACCTGGAAAGAAATAAAGTGATCTCAAACTACCAGTGCGGATTCCGGCAGGGGCGGACAACAACTGACCACCTGGTAAGGCTGGAAGCTTATATTAGAAATGCATTACTCAGAAGAGAACATCTAGTAGCTGTATTCTTCGATATAGAAAAGGCTTATGACACAACCTGGAAACATGGCATTCTACGTGACCTGGCGCTTATGGGGCTTAAGGGACACCTCCCCCGTTTTGTGGAGGAATTTCTGAAAGATCGAAAATTTCAGGTTCGAGTGGGCAACTCCGCTTCTGACACTCATGACCAGGAAATGGGTGTACCCCAGGGCAGCATTCTGTCAGTCACCCTGTTCAACATTAAAATAAATAGCATCATAAATGCGCTGTCCCCTGGCATAGAGTGCTCTTTGTATGTTGATGACTTTGTGATTCTTACTTATGGGAAAAACATGAACACCTTAGAAAGAAAATTACAGTTATGTTTAAACAAAATTCAGGGTTGGGCAAACTATAATGGTTTCAAATTCTCAGACTCCAAAACAGTTAGTATGCATTTTTGTAATCTAAGGGGACTCCACCCTGACCCTGAACTATTTATACACAAAAAGAAGATCCCTGTCGTGAAAACTACAAAATTTTTAGGCCTCACCTTAGATTCCAAATTTAATTTTCTCCCCCACATTAAGGAACTTAAGAAGAAATGCCAAAAGTCATTAAACATACTAAGAGTACTCAGCCATACGGACTGGGGAGCTGACAGAGATACCTTGCTGCTGCTCTATCGGAGTCTAATTCGATCCAAGCTAGACTACGGATCCATAATATATGGAGCAGCAAGGAAGTCGTACCTAAAAATACTGGAACCAATACAAAATGCTGCCCTGCGTCTCTGTCTCGGCGCGTTTCGTACATCACCTATCCCAAGTCTCCATGTGGAGGCTGGAGAACTCCCCATGGATATAAGAATGAAAAAGCTTGCAATGCAGTATATAGTCAAGCTAAAATCCAACCCCACGAACCCTGCTTTTGACTCCATATTTAACCCCACAGAG
This sequence comes from Biomphalaria glabrata, assembly GCF_947242115.1. Lineage (NCBI taxonomy): Eukaryota > Metazoa > Mollusca > Gastropoda > Planorbidae > Biomphalaria > Biomphalaria glabrata. The sequence goes on from NC_074720.1 coordinate 22,937,601, forward strand.
GTAGAATTATACAATCGAAGGCCTAACGTCATACAGCCGTTGGGCCTTCGAATGAGAGAACCCATCCAAAATTTAACCCCACCCATTGACCAAATCTCTAAAATAGAAACCCCTCAGAATCCTCCTTGGCTAATGAATAAACCCAAATTAAATTTATCCCTCCTTAATTTCAAAAAAGAAAATACAGACCCAAGCATACTACAAGTCCACTTTAGGGAACTGCAGGAGAGCTACGGAGATTGTGGCACCATCTACACAGACGGATCCAAAATGGAGGGAAAGGTCGCGTGTGCCTGCTCCTTTCGGAACAAAATAATCTCCCGTAGACTCCCCGATGGCTGCTCCATCTTTACGGCCGAATTGCACGCAATATTGCTTGCACTTATGGCCGTAAAAGCATCAGAAAGGAGTAAATTTATAATCTGCTCCGACTCCAAATCTGCATTGCAAGCTTTGGGGCAGATGAAGACTGACATCCCATTGGTACATAAGAGCCTGAAGCTGTTGGACCAAATAACAGCCGACCGTAGGGATGTCACCTTCATCTGGGTCCCCTCCCATGTTGGCATTGAGGGAAACGAAGCCGCAGACAGAGAAGCAAAGAGAGCCCTAAATCATGCGGTGTCAGGAACCCAAATTCCCTTCTCGGACCTGAGACAAAGTATTGCCTCTGCCACCTATCGAGAGTGGCAGAACCGATGGGAGGCTGAGACTCACAGTAAACTCAGGCAGATTGTGGCGGATGTCAGGTGGCGGCCCACATCTAAGGGTCTGACAAGGCGTGGTAGCACAACCATGTCCAGACTTAGGATTGGCCACACCTACATCACGCACTCTTTTGTACTGAAGAGAGAGGAGCCCCCACTTTGCGAGTACTGTGACTCTCGCCTCACCGTGGAACATATCCTCGTTGATTGCCCCAGATACCAGGATGTCAGGGCGAAATATTTTAGAGTCACTAATCTAAAAACACTATTTAATAATGTCGACCCTGGGAAGGTACTGGGCTTTATTCGGGAAGTGGGGCTATCTACGAAGATCTGATTTCTGAATTTGTGAACATGCACTATTTACATTAGATTTTTACCAAATATTTAAATTTTTACTACCTTTACTATTTTAACTGTGAATAGACCTTGATTTTAATTATATGACTGTATAGAATCTGGTCCTTGTTGTTTAGAGAGAGAGAGTAGTCCTTAAGGGACTGCAGGCACGACATGGCCTAAATTGTGCCGATGTGCCTCAAATCAAAAATCAAATCAAACCTTCCCCGAGATCATGGGCAGTCAAGACTCCGTAACCCTGCCGTAGTATTATGGCGACACAGACTCCTCCTTGAAATCATTGTAGTTAAGACTCCGTCACTGGTCCGTACTGTTTATGGCAACAAACACTCTTCATTCATGACTCCATCACCGGGCCATTTACCAAATTGTTTTCACGGGCAGTCAAGACTCCTTGAGATAATTGTAGTCAAGACTCCTTTACTTGGCCGTAGTGTTTAAGGCCACACACACACACTTTTCCACTGCTATAAAAGGGTTTTCAAGAATCCGTCACTTGTCCGTACTGTTTATTGCATTACACACTCTTACTTTGCGATAATGTACATTGATTACCCCGTCACCGGTCTATTCCACTGCGACTAAGAACAGTCAGAATTGAGTCACTGGTCCGTACTGTTTATGGCTAATACAACTACCCATGATCTTATCTTTCTATTTGGCCACTACTTCGCCGTTCCTACTCGCCTAATAATATGACATCCGCCAATGTGGTTGCCCATGTTGTAACTTTAGTTTTCCAACACTTCCACACTACTTTTGGGCCTACTACCGATTTATAGCACTTTTGTTATTAGGACTGCCCATGAGTACACATTGTTTTCGCAGATCTTTTTATTTTGCCATAAATTGGCCTCTCCAACTCGCCTAATGAAACATCCGCCGATCTGACTGCCCATGTTCTTACTTTAGATTTCCGCCGAACCGTCCACTCTTTCGTTACGCTGATCTAACTACCCATGATCTTATCTTTCTATTTGGCCATAAGATGGCAACTACTTGGCAATTTTAACTCGCCAATTAGACATCCGCCTATGTGAATGCCCATATTTATACTTTAGATTTCCGCCGAACCGTCTACTCGTTCGTTGCGCCTACTTTTGTTTTATAACACTTTCGCCATTAGGACTACCCATAGTCTAATATTTCTATTTGGCCATAAGTTGGCCACTACTTCGCCGTTACTACTCGGCTTATAATATGACATCCGCCAATGTGACTGCCCATGTTGTAACTTTAGTTTTCCGATCCTACCACACCTCTGTTGGGGATACTACCGATTTTTAGCACTTTTGTTATTAGGACAGCCCATAAGTAGACATTCTTTTCGCCGATCCAACTACCCATGATCTTATCTTTATATTTGGTCATAAGTTGGCCACTACTTCGCCACTTTAACTCGCCAAATATTAGACATCCGCCGATCTGACTGCCCATGTTCTTACTTAAGATTTCCGCCGAGCCGTCCACTCCTTCGTTACACTGATCCAACTACCCATGATCTATCTTTCTATTAGGCCATAAGTTGGCCACTACTTTGCCACATTAATTCGCCTAATATTGGACATCCGCCGATATTATTGCCCATGTTCTTACTTTAGATTTCCGCCGAACCGTCCACTCACTCGTTACGCTAAACCAACTACCCATGATCTTATCTTTTATTTGGACATAAGTTGGCCACTACTTCGCCTCTCCAACTCGCTTAATATTAAGACATCCGCCGATCTGACTGCCCATGTTCTTTCTTTAAATTTCCGCAGAACCGTCAAATCCTTCGTTACGCTTAACCAACTACCCATGATCTTAATTTTCTTTTTGGCCATAAGTTGGCCACTACTTTTCTGTTCCTTTTCGGTTAATATGAGACATCCGCCATATTGACTGCCCATAATCTTACTTTGTATTTCTGCCAAACCGTCTACTGCTTTGTTACGCCAATCTAACTACCCATGATCTTATCTTTCAATTTGGCCATAAGTTGGCCACTACTTGGCCTCTTTAACTTGCCTAAAATTAGACATCCGCCGATGTGACTGCCCATGTTCTAACTTATGTTTTCCGACCCTACCACACCTCTGTTGGGCCTACATCCGATTTATAGCACTTTTGTTATTAGGCCTTCCCATGAGTAGACATTCTTTTCACCGATTTTTCTATTTGGCCATAAGTTGGCCACTACTTCGCCGTTTCAACTCCCCTAATATGAGACATCCGCCAATGTGACTGCCCATGTTCTTAATTTACATTAACGCCAAAGCGTCCATTTCTTCATTTTGCTGATCCAACTACCCATGATCTTATCTTTCTAGTTGGCCACTACTTGGCCACTTTAACTCGCCAAATATGAGACATCCGCCGATCTGACTGCCCATGTTCCTACTTTAGATTTCCGCCGAACCGTCTATTCGTTCGTTGCGCCTTCATTTGTTTATAACACTTTCGCCATTAGAACTACCCATAGCCTAATATTTCTATTTAGCCATAAGTTGGCCACTACTTTGCCGTTCCTACTAGCCTAATAATATGACATCCGCCGATGTGGTTGCCCATGTTGTAACTTTAGTTTTCCGACCCTACCACAACTATTTTGGGCCTACTACCGATTTATAGCACTTTTGTTATTAGGACTGCCCATGAGTACACATTCTTTTTGCGATCTTTTTATTGGGCCATAAGTTGGCCACTACTTCGCCACTCTAACTAGCCTAATGAGACATCCGCCGATCTGACTGCCCATGTTCTTTCTTTAAATTTCCGCCGAACCGTCCACTTCTTCGTTACGCTAATCAAATACCCATGATCATACCTTTCTATTAGGCCATAAGTTGGCCACTACTTTGCCACTTTAATTCGCCTAATATTGGACATCCGCCGATCTGACTGCCCATGTTCTTACTTTAGATTTACGCCGAACCGTCCACTCCTTCGTTACGCTGATCCAACAACCCATGATCTTATCTTTCTAGTTGGCCACTACTTGGCCACTTTAACTCGCCTAATGAGACATCCGCCGATCTGACTGCCCATGTTCTTACTTTAGATTTCCGCCGAACCGTCCACTTCTTCATTACCCTGAACCAACTACCCATGATCTTAATTTTCTTTTTGGCCATAAGTTGGCCACTACATTTGTGTTCCTTTTCGGTTAATATGAGACATTTGCCATACTGACTGCCCATGTTCTTACTTTATATTTCCGCCGAACCGTCCACTCCTTCGTTACGCTGATCCAACTACCCATGATCTTATCTTTTATATAGCCATAAGTTGGCCACAACTTGGCCACTTTAACTCGCCAAATATTAGACATCCGCCGATCTGACTGCCCATGTTCTTTCTTTAGATATCCGCAGAACCGTCAAATCCTTCGTTACGCTGAACCAACTACCCATGATCTTAATTTTCTTTTTGGCCATAAGTAGGCCACTACTTTTCTGTTTATTTTCGGTTAATATGAGACATCCGCCATACTGACTGCCCATGTTCTTACTTTAGATTTCCGCCGAACCGTCTATTCGTTCGTTGCGCCTACTTTTGTTTTATAACACTTTCGCCATTAGGCTACCCATAGCCTAATATTTCTATATGGCCATAAGTTGGCCACTACTTTGCCGTTCCTACTAGCCTAATAATATGACATCCGCCGATGTGACTGCCCATGTTCTAACTTTAGTTTTCCGACCCTACCACAACTCTTTTGGGCCTACTACCGATTTATAGCACTTTTGTTATTAGGACTGCCCATGAGTAGACATTCTTTTTGCGATCTTTTTATTGGGCCATAAGTTGGCCACTACTTCGCCTCTTTAACTCGCCTAATGAGACATCCGCCGATCTGACTGCCCATGTTCTTTCTTTAAATTTCCGCCGAACCGTCAACTCCTTCGTTACGCTAATCAAATACCCATTATCATACCTTTCTATTAGGCCATAAGTTGGCCACTACTTTGCCACTTAAATTCGCCTAATATTGGACATCCGCCGATCTGACTGCCCATGTTCTTACTTTAGATTTTCGCCGAACCGTCAAATCCTTCGTTACGCTGATCCAACTACCCATGATCTTATCTTTCTAGTTGGCCACTACTTGGCCACTTTAACTCGCCAAATATTAGACATCCGCCGATCTGACTGCCCATGTTCTTACTTTAGATTTCCGCCGAACTGTCCACTCACTCGTTACGCTAATCAAACTACCCATGATCTTATCTTTATATTGCCATAAGTTGGCCACAACTTGGCCACTTTAACTCGCCAAATATTAGACATCCGCCGATCTGACTGCCCATGTTCTTCCTTTAGATTTCCGCTAAACCGTCAAATCCTTCGTTACGCTCAAACAACTACCCATGATCTTTATTTTCTTTTTGGCCATAAGTTTGCCACTACTTTTCTGTTTATTTTCGGTTAATATGAGACATCCGCCATACTGACTGCCCATGTTCTTACTTTAGATTTCCGCCGAACCGTCCACTCACTCGTTACGCTAATCCAACTACCCATGATCTTATCTTTTATTTGGCCATACGTTGGCCACTACTTCGCCTTTCCAACTCGCTTAATATTAAGACATCCGCCGATCTGACTGCCCATGTTTGTACTTTAGATTTCCACCGAACCGTCCACTCCTTCGTTACGCTGAACAAATACCCATGATCATACCTTTCTATTAGGCCATAAGTTGGCCAATACTTGGCCATTTTAACTCGTCAAATATTAGACATCCGCCAATCTGACTGCCCATGTTCTTTCTTTAGATTTCCGCCGAACCGTCCACTCACTCGTTATGCTGATCAAATACCCATGATCATACCTTTCTATTAGGCCATAAGTTATCCACTACTTCGCCTCTCCAACTCGCTTAATATTAAGACATCCGCCGATCTGACTGCCCATGTTCGTACTTTAGATTTCCACCGAACCGTCCACTCCTTCGTTACGCTGATCCAACTACCCATGATCTTATCTTTTATTTGGCCATACGTTGGCCACTACTTCGCCTCTCCAACTCGCTTAATATTAAGACATCCGCCGATCTGACTGCCCATGTTCTTACTTTAGATTTCCGCCTAACCGTCCACTCCTTCGTTACGCTGATCCAACTACCCATGATCTTATCTTTTATTTGGCCATACGTTGGCCACTACTTCGCCTCTCCAACTCGCTTAATATTAAGACATCCGCCGATCTGACTGCCCATGTTCGTACTTTAGATTTCCACCGAACCGTCCACTCCTTCGTTACGCTGATCCAACTACCCATGATCTTATCTTTTATTTGGCCATACGTTGGCCACTACTTCGCCTCTCCAACTCGCTTAATATTAAGACATCCGCCGATCTGACTGCCAATGTTCGTACTTTAAATTTCCACCGAACCGTCCACTCCTTCGTTACGCTGAACAAACTACCCATGATCTTAATTTTCTTTTTTGCCATAAGTTGGCCACTTTATTTCTGTTCCTTTTCGGTTAATATGAGACATCCGCCATACTGACTGCCCATGTTCTTACTTTATATTTCCGCCTAACCGTCCACTCCTTCGTTACGCTGATCCAACTACCCATGATCTTATCTTTCTAGTTGACCACTACTTGGCCACTTTAACTCGCCAAAGATTAGACATCCGCCGATCTGACTGCCCATGTTCGTACTTTAGATTTCCGCCGAACCGTCCACTCCTTCGTTACGCTGATCAAATACCCATGATCATACCTTTCTATTAGGCCATAAGTTGGCCACTACTTGGCCACTTTAACTCGCCAAATAATAGACAGTTGCCGATCTGACTGTCCATGTTCGTACTTTAGATTTTCACCGAACCGTCCACTTCTTCGTTACCCTGAACCAACTACCCATGATCTTAATTTTCTTTTTGGCCATAAGTTGGCCACTACATTTCTTTTTCTTTTCGGTTAATATGAGACATCCGCCATACTGACTGCCCATGTTCTTACTTTATATTTCCGCCGAACCGTCCACTCCTTCGTTACGCTTATCCAACTGCCCATTATCTTATCTTTTATATGTCCATAAGTTGGCCACTACTTGGCCACTTTAACTCGCCAAATATTAGACATCCGCCGATCTGACTGCCCATGTTCTTACTTTAGATTTCCGCCGAACTGTCCACTCACTCGTTACGCTAATCAAACTACCCATGATCTTATATTTTATATGTCCATAAGTTGGCCACAACTTGGCCACTTTAACTCGCCAAATATTAGACATCCGCTTATCTGACTGCCCATGTTCTTTCTTTAGATTTCCTCCGAACCGTCCACTCACTCGTTACGCTAATCCAACTACCCATGATCTTATTTTTTATTTGGCAATAAGTTGGCCACTACTTCGCCTCTCCAACTCGCCTAATATTAAGACATCCGCCGATCTGACTGCTCATGTTCTTTCTTTAGATTTTTGCCGAACCGTCCACTCACTCGTTACGCTAATCCAACTACCCATGATCTTATCTTTCTAGTTGGCCACTACTTGGCCACCTTAACTCGCCAAATATTAGACATTTGCCGTACTTTAGATTTCCACCGAACCGTCCACTTCTTTGTTACCCTGAACCAACTACTCATGATCTTAATTTTCTTTTTGGCCATAAGTTGGCCACTACATTTCTGTTTCTTTTCGGTTAATATGAGACATCCGCCATACTGACTTCCCATGTTCTTACTTTATATTTCCGCCGAACCGTCCACTCCTTCGTTACGCTGATCCAACTGCCCATGATCTTATCTTTCTAGTTGGCCACTACTTGGCCACTTTAACTCGCCAAATATTAGACATCCGCCGATCTGACTGCCCATGTTCTTTCTTTAAATTTCCGCAGAACCGTCCACTCCTTCGTTACGCTAATCAAATACCCATGATCATACCTTTCTATTAGGCCATAAGTTGGCCACTACTTGGCCACTTTAACTCGCCAAATATTAGACATCCGCCGATCTGACTGCCCATGTTCTTACTTTAGATTTCCTCCGAACCGTCCACTCACTCGTTACGCTAATCCAACTACCCATGATCTTATCTTTTATTTGGCCATAAGTTGGCCACTACTTCGCCTCTCCAACTCGCCTAATATTAAGACAACCGCCGAACTGACTGCCCATGTTTTTACTTTAGATTTATTCTAAACCGTCCATTTCTTCATTTTACGGACCAACTACCCATGATCTTATCTTTCTAGTTGGCCACTACTTGGCCACTTTAACTCGCCAAATATTAGACATCCGCCGATCTGACTGCCCATGTTCTTTCTTTAAATTTCCGCAGAACCGTCCACTCCTTCGTTACGCTAATCAAATACCCATGATCATACCTTTCTATTAGGCCATAAGTTGGCCACTACTTGGCCACTTTATCTCGCCAAATATTAGACATCCGCCGATCTGACTGCCCATGTTCTTACTTTAGATTTCCTCCGAACCGTCCACTCACTCGTTACGCTAATCCAACTACCAATGATCTTAATTTTCTTTTTGGCCATAAGTTGGCCACTACATTCTGTTCCTTTTCAGTTAATATGAGACATCCGCCATACTGACTGCCCATGTTCTTACTTTATATTTCCGCCGAACCGTCCACTCCTTCGTTACGCTGATCCAACTACCCATGATCTTATCTTTCTAGTTGGCCACTACTTGGCCACTTTAACTCGCCAAAGATTAGACATCCGTCGATCTGACTGCCCATGTTCGTACTTTAGATTTCCGCCGAACCGTCCACTCCGTCATCTGAACCGTCAAATCCTTCGTTACGCTCAAACAACTACCCATGATCTTTATTTTCTTTTTGGCCATAAGTTGGCCACTACTTTTCTGTTTATTTTCGGTTAATATGAGACATCCGCCATACTGACTTCCCATGTTCTTACTTTATATTTCCGCCGAACCGTCCACTCCTTCGTTACGCTGATCCAACTGCCCATGATCTTATCTTTCTAGTTGGCCACTACTTGGCCACTTTAACTCGCCAAATATTAGACATCCGCCGATCTGACTGCCCATGTTCTTACTTTAGATCTCCGCCGAACTGTCCACTCACTCGTTACGCTAATCCAACTACCCATGATCTTATCTTTTATTTGGCCATAAGTTGGCCACTACTTCGCCTCTTCAACTCGCCTAATATTAAGACAACCGCCGAACTGACTGCCCATGTTTTTACTTTAGATTTATTCTAAACCGTCCATTTCTTCATTTTACGGACCAACTACCCATGATCTTATCTTTCTAGTTGGCCACTACTTGGCCACTTTAACTCGCCAAATATTAGACATCCGCCGATCTGACTGCCCATGTTCTTTCTTTAAATTTCCGCAGAACCGTCCACTCCTTCGTTACGCTAATCAAATACCCATGATCATACCTTTCTATTAGGCCATAAGTTGGCCACTACTTGGCCACTTTATCTCGCCAAATATTAGACATCCGCCGATCTGACTGCCCATGTTCTTACTTTAGATTTCCTCCGAACCGTCCACTCACTCGTTACGCTAATCCAACTACCAATGATCTTAATTTTCTTTTTGGCCATAAGTTGGCCACTACATTCTGTTCCTTTTCAGTTAATATGAGACATCCGCCATACTGACTGCCCATGTTCTTACTTTATATTTCCGCCGAACCGTCCACTCCTTCGTTACGCTGATCCAACTACCCATGATCTTATCTTTCTAGTTGGCCACTACTTGGCCACTTTAACTCGCCAAAGATTAGACATCCGTCGATCTGACTGCCCATGTTCGTACTTTAGATTTCCGCCGAACCGTCCACTCCGTCATCTGAACCGTCAAATCCTTCGTTACGCTCAAACAACTACCCATGATCTTTATTTTCTTTTTGGCCATAAGTTGGCCACTACTTTTCTGTTTATTTTCGGTTAATATGAGACATCCGCCATACTGACTGCCCATGTTCTTACTTTAGATTTCCGCCGAACCGTCTACTCGTTCGTTGCGCCTACTTTTGTTTTATAACACTTTCGCCATTAGGACTACCCATAGCCTAATATTTCTATATGGCCATAAGTTGGCCACTACTTCGCGTTCCTACTAGCCTAATAATTTGACATCCGCCAATGTGACTGCCCATGTTGTAACTTTAGTTTTCCGACCCTACCACAACTATTTTGGGCCTACTACGAATTTATAGCACTTTTGTTATTAGGACTGCCCATGAGTACACATTCTTTTTGCGATCTTTTTATTTGGCCATAAGTTGGCCACTACTTCGCCTCTCTAATTCGCCTAATGAGAGATCCGCCGATCTGATTGCCCATGTTCTTACTATAGATTTAAGCCGAACCGTCCATTCCTTCGTTACGCTGATCAAATACCCATGATCTTATCTTTCTAGTTGGCCACTACTTGGCCACTTTAACTCGCCAAATATTAGACATCTGCCGATCTGACTGCCCATGTTCTTACTTTAGATTTACGCCGAACCGTCCACTCCTTCGTTACGCTGATCCAACTACCCATGATCTTATCTTTTATTTGGCCATACGTTGGCCACTACTTCGCCTCTCCAACTCGCTTAATATTAAGACATCCGCCGATCTGACTGCCAATGTTCGTACTTTAAATTTCCACCGAACCGTCCACTCCTTCGTTACGCTGAACAAACTACCCATGATCTTAATTTTCTTTTTTGCCATAAGTTGGCCACTTTATTTCTGTTCCTTTTCGGTTAATATGAGACATCCGCCATACTGACTGCCCATGTTCTTACTTTATATTTCCGCCTAACCGTCCACTCCTTCGTTACGCTGATCCAACTACCCATGATCTTATCTTTCTAGTTGACCACTACTTGGCCACTTTAACTCGCCAAAGATTAGACATCCGCCGATCTGACTGCCCATGTTCGTACTTTAGATTTCCGCCGAACCGTCCACTCCTTCGTTACGCTGATCAAATACCCATGATCATACCTTTCTATTAGGCCATAAGTTGGCCACTACTTGGCCACTTTAACTCGCCAAATAATAGACAGTTGCCGATCTGACTGTCCATGTTCGTACTTTAGATTTTCACCGAACCGTCCACTTCTTCGTTACCCTGAACCAACTACCCATGATCTTAATTTTCTTTTTGGCCATAAGTTGGCCACTACATTTCTTTTTCTTTTCGGTTAATATGAGACATCCGCCATACTGACTGCCCATGTTCTTACTTTATATTTCCGCCGAACCGTCCACTCCTTCGTTACGCTTATCCAACTGCCCATTATCTTATCTTTTATATGTCCATAAGTTGGCCACTACTTGGCCACTTTAACTCGCCAAATATTAGACATCCGCCGATCTGACTGCCCATGTTCTTACTTTAGATTTCCGCCGAACTGTCCACTCACTCGTTACGCTAATCAAACTACCCATGATCTTATATTTTATATGTCCATAAGTTGGCCACAACTTGGCCACTTTAACTCGCCAAATATTAGACATCCGCTTATCTGACTGCCCATGTTCTTTCTTTAGATTTCCTCCGAACCGTCCACTCACTCGTTACGCTAATCCAACTACCCATGATCTTATTTTTTATTTGGCAATAAGTTGGCCACTACTTCGCCTCTCCAACTCGCCTAATATTAAGACATCCGCCGATCTGACTGCTCATGTTCTTTCTTTAGATTTTTGCCGAACCGTCCACTCACTCGTTACGCTAATCCAACTACCCATGATCTTATCTTTCTAGTTGGCCACTACTTGGCCACCTTAACTCGCCAAATATTAGACATTTGCCGTACTTTAGATTTCCACCGAACCGTCCACTTCTTTGTTACCCTGAACCAACTACTCATGATCTTAATTTTCTTTTTGGCCATAAGTTGGCCACTACATTTCTGTTTCTTTTCGGTTAATATGAGACATCCGCCATACTGACTTCCCATGTTCTTACTTTATATTTCCGCCGAACCGTCCACTCCTTCGTTACGCTGATCCAACTGCCCATGATCTTATCTTTCTAGTTGGCCACTACTTGGCCACTTTAACTCGCCAAATATTAGACATCCGCCGATCTGACTGCCCATGTTCTTTCTTTAAATTTCCGCAGAACCGTCCACTCCTTCGTTACGCTAATCAAATACCCATGATCATACCTTTCTATTAGGCCATAAGTTGGCCACTACTTGGCCACTTTAACTCGCCAAATATTAGACATCCGCCGATCTGACTGCCCATGTTCTTACTTTAGATTTCCTCCGAACCGTCCACTCACTCGTTACGCTAATCCAACTACCCATGATCTTATCTTTTATTTGGCCATAAGTTGGCCACTACTTCGCCTCTCCAACTCGCCTAATATTAAGACAACCGCCGAACTGACTGCCCATGTTTTTACTTTAGATTTATTCTAAACCGTCCATTTCTTCATTTTACGGACCAACTACCCATGATCTTATCTTTCTAGTTGGCCACTACTTGGCCACTTTAACTCGCCAAATATTAGACATCCGCCGATCTGACTGCCCATGTTCTTTCTTTAAATTTCCGCAGAACCGTCCACTCCTTCGTTACGCTAATCAAATACCCATGATCATACCTTTCTATTAGGCCATAAGTTGGCCACTACTTGGCCACTTTATCTCGCCAAATATTAGACATCCGCCGATCTGACTGCCCATGTTCTTACTTTAGATTTCCTCCGAACCGTCCACTCACTCGTTACGCTAATCCAACTACCAATGATCTTAATTTTCTTTTTGGCCATAAGTTGGCCACTACATTCTGTTCCTTTTCAGTTAATATGAGACATCCGCCATACTGACTGCCCATGTTCTTACTTTATATTTCCGCCGAACCGTCCACTCCTTCGTTACGCTGATCCAACTACCCATGATCTTATCTTTCTAGTTGGCCACTACTTGGCCACTTTAACTCGCCAAAGATTAGACATCCGTCGATCTGACTGCCCATGTTCGTACTTTAGATTTCCGCCGAACCGTCCACTCCGTCATCTGAACCGTCAAATCCTTCGTTACGCTCAAACAACTACCCATGATCTTTATTTTCTTTTTGGCCATAAGTTGGCCACTACTTTTCTGTTTATTTTCGGTTAATATGAGACATCCGCCATACTGACTTCCCATGTTCTTACTTTATATTTCCGCCGAACCGTCCACTCCTTCGTTACGCTGATCCAACTGCCCATGATCTTATCTTTCTAGTTGGCCACTACTTGGCCACTTTAACTCGCCAAATATTAGACATCCGCCGATCTGACTGCCCATGTTCTTACTTTAGATCTCCGCCGAACTGTCCACTCACTCGTTACGCTAATCCAACTACCCATGATCTTATCTTTTATTTGGCCATAAGTTGGCCACTACTTCGCCTCTTCAACTCGCCTAATATTAAGACAACCGCCGAACTGACTGCCCATGTTTTTACTTTAGATTTATTCTAAACCGTCCATTTCTTCATTTTACGGACCAACTACCCATGATCTTATCTTTCTAGTTGGCCACTACTTGGCCACTTTAACTCGCCAAATATTAGACATCCGCCGATCTGACTGCCCATGTTCTTTCTTTAAATTTCCGCAGAACCGTCCACTCCTTCGTTACGCTAATCAAATACCCATGATCATACCTTTCTATTAGGCCATAAGTTGGCCACTACTTGGCCACTTTATCTCGCCAAATATTAGACATCCGCCGATCTGACTGCCCATGTTCTTACTTTAGATTTCCTCCGAACCGTCCACTCACTCGTTACGCTAATCCAACTACCAATGATCTTAATTTTCTTTTTGGCCATAAGTTGGCCACTACATTCTGTTCCTTTTCAGTTAATATGAGACATCCGCCATACTGACTGCCCATGTTCTTACTTTATATTTCCGCCGAACCGTCCACTCCTTCGTTACGCTGATCCAACTACCCATGATCTTATCTTTCTAGTTGGCCACTACTTGGCCACTTTAACTCGCCAAAGATTAGACATCCGTCGATCTGACTGCCCATGTTCGTACTTTAGATTTCCGCCGAACCGTCCACTCCGTCATCTGAACCGTCAAATCCTTCGTTACGCTCAAACAACTACCCATGATCTTTATTTTCTTTTTGGCCATAAGTTGGCCACTACTTTTCTGTTTATTTTCGGTTAATATGAGACATCCGCCATACTGACTGCCCATGTTCTTACTTTAGATTTCCGCCGAACCGTCTACTCGTTCGTTGCGCCTACTTTTGTTTTATAACACTTTCGCCATTAGGACTACCCATAGCCTAATATTTCTATATGGCCATAAGTTGGCCACTACTTCGCGTTCCTACTAGCCTAATAATTTGACATCCGCCAATGTGACTGCCCATGTTGTAACTTTAGTTTTCCGACCCTACCACAACTATTTTGGGCCTACTACGAATTTATAGCACTTTTGTTATTAGGACTGCCCATGAGTACACATTCTTTTTGCGATCTTTTTATTTGGCCATAAGTTGGCCACTACTTCGCCTCTCTAATTCGCCTAATGAGAGATCCGCCGATCTGATTGCCCATGTTCTTACTATAGATTTAAGCCGAACCGTCCATTCCTTCGTTACGCTGATCAAATACCCATGATCTTATCTTTCTAGTTGGCCACTACTTGGCCACTTTAACTCGCCAAATATTAGACATCTGCCGATCTGACTGCCCATGTTCTTACTTTAGATTTACGCCGAACCGTCCACTCCTTCGTTACGCTGATCCAACTACCCATGATCTTATCTTTCTAGTTGGCAACTACTTGGCAACTTTAACTCGCCAAATATTAGATATCCGCCTTATCTGACTGCCCATGTTCTTACTTTAGATTTCCGCCGAACCGTCCTCTCACTCGTTACGCTAATCCAACTACCCATGATCTTATCTTTCTAGTTGGCCACTACTTGGCCACTTTAACTCGCCAAAGATTAGACATCCGCCGATCTGACTGCCCATGTTCTTTCTTTAGATTTCCGCCGAACCGTCCACTCACTCGTTACGCTAATCCAACTACCCATGATCTTATCTTTTTTTTGGCCTTAAGTTGGCCACTACTTCGCCTCTCCAATTCGCCTAATATTAAAACATCCGCCATACTGACTGCAGATGTTCTTACTTTAGATTTCCGTTGAACCGTCCACTCCTTCGTTACCCTGAACCAACTACCCATGATCTTAATTTTCTTTTTGGACATAAGTTGGCCACTACATTTCTGTTCCTTTAGGTTAATATGAGACATCTGCCTTACTGACTGCCCATGTTCTTACTTTAGATTTCCGCCGAACCGTCCACTCCTTCGTTACGCTGATCCAACTACCCATGATCTTATCTTTCTAGTTGGCCACTACTTGGCCCCTTTAACTCGCCAAATATTAGACATCCGCCGATCTGACTGTCCATGTTCTTACTTTCGATTTCCGCCGAACCGTCTACTCGTTCGTTGCGCCTACTTTTGTTTTATAACACTTTCGCCATTAGGACTACCCATAGCCTAATATTTCTATATGGCCATAAGTTGGCCACTACTTTGCCGTTCCTACTAGCCTAATAATATGACATCCGCCAATGTGGCTGCCGATGTTGTAACTTTAGTTTTCCGACCCTACCACAACTCTTTTGGGCCTACTACCGATTTATAGCACTTTTGTTATTAGGACTGCCCATGAGTACACATTCTTTATGCGATCTTTTTATTTGGCCATCAGTTGGCCACTATTTCGCCTCTCCAACTCGCCTAATGAGACATCCGCCGATCTGACTGCCCATGTTCTTAATATAGATTTCCGCCGAACCGTCCACTCCTTCGTTACGCTGATCAAATACCCATGATCATATCTTTCTATTAGGCCATAAGTTGGCCACTACTTTGCCACTTTTATTCGCCTAATATTGGACATCCGCCGGTCTGACTGCCCATGTTCTTACTTTAGATTTACGCCAAACCGTCAAATCCTTCGTTAAGCTGAACCAACTACCCATGATCTTAATTTTCTTTTTGGCCATAAGTTGGCCACTACTTTTCTGTTCCTTTTCGGTTAATATGAGACATCCGCCATACTGACTGCCCATGTTCTTACTTTGTATTTCTGCCGAACCGTCCACTGCTTTGTTACGCTGATCTAACTACCCATGATCTTATCTTTCAATTTGGCCATAAGTTGGCCACTACTTGGCCTCTTTAACCTGCCTAAAATTAGACATTCGCTGATGTGACTGCCCATGTTCTAACTTATGTTTTCCGACCCTACCAAACCTCTGTTGGGCCTACATCCGATTTATAGCACTTTTGTTCTTAGGCCTGCCCATGAGTAGACATTCTTTTCGCCGATTTTTCTATTTGGCCATAAGTTGGCCACTACTTCGCCGTTTCAACTCTTCTAATATGAGACATCCGCCGATCTGACTGCCCATGTTCTTACTTTAGATTTCCGCCGAACCGTCCACTCCTTCGTTACGCTGATCAAATAGCCATGATCATACCTTTCTATTAGGCAATAAGTTGGCCACTACTTTGCCACTTTAATTCGCCTAATATTGGACATCCGCCGATCTGACTGCCCATGTTCTTACTTTAGATTTACGCCAAACTGTCCATTTCTTCATTTTACTGATCCAACTACCCATGATCTTATCTTTCTAGTTGGCCACTACTTGGCCACTTTAACTCGCCAAATATTAGACATCCACCGAACTGACTGCCCATGTTCTTACTTTAGATTTCCGCCGAACCGTCCACTCACTCGTTACGCTAATCCAACTACCCATGATCTTATCTTTCTAGTTGGCCACTACTTCGCCACTTTAACTCGCCAAATATTAGACATCCGCCGAACTGACTGCCCATGTTCTTACTTTAGATTTCCGCCGAACCGTCCACTCACTCGTTATGCTAATCCAACTACCCATGATCTTATCTTTTATTTGGCCATAAGTTGGCCACTACTTCGCCTCTCCAACTCGCCTAATATTAAGACATCCGCCGATCTGACTCCCCATGTTCTTACTTTAGATTTCCGCCGAACCGTCCACTCACTCGTTATGCTAATCCAACTACCCATGATCTTATCTTTTATTTGGCCATAAGTTGGCCACTACTTCGCCTCTCCAACTCGCCTAATATTAAGACATCCGCCGATCTGACTCCCCATGTTCTTACTTTAGATTTCCGCCGAACCGTCCACTCACTCGTTATGCTAATCCAACTACCCATGATCTTATCTTTTATTTGGCCATAAGTTGGCCACTACTTCGCCTCTCCAACTCGCCTAATATTAAGACATCCGCCGATCTGACTCCCCATGTTGTTACTTTAGATTTCCGCCGAACCGTCCACTTCTTCGTTACCCTGAACAAACTACCCATGATCTTATCTTTCAATTTGGCTATAAGTTGGCCCCTACTTGGCCTCTTTAACCTGCCTAAAATTAGACATCCGCTGATGTGACTGCCCATGTTCTAACTTATGTTTTCCGACCCTACCACACCTCTGTTGGGCCTACATCCGATTTATAGCACTTTTGTTCTTAGGCCTGCCCATGAGTAGACATTCTTTTCACCGATCTTTCTATTTGGCCATAAGTCGGCCACTATTTCGCCGTTTCAACTCCACTAATATGAGACATATGAACCAACTACCCATGATCTTTATTTTCTTTTTGGCCATAAGTTGGCCACTACTTTTCTGTTTATTTTCGGTTAATATGAGACATCCGCCAATGTGACTGCCCATGTTCTTACTTTAGATTTCCGCCGAACCGTCCACTCCTTCGTTACGCCGATCCAACTACCCATGATCTTATCTTTTATTTGGCCATAAGTTGGCCACTACTTCGACACCCAAACTCCGCCGATCTGACTGCCCATGTTCTTACTTTAGATATTTGCCGAACCGTCCACTCCTTCGATGCGCCTACTTTTGTATTTAACACTTTCGCCATTAGGACTACCCATAGTTTAATTTTTCTTTTTGGCCATAAGTTGGCCACTACTTCGCCGCTCCAACTCGCCTAATTTGAGGCATCCGCTGATCTGACTGCCCATGTTACTACTTTAGATTTTCTCCAAACCTTCCACTCCTTTGCACCTATCGATCTACCCATGATCTTATCTTTCTATTTGGCCATTATATGAGACATCCGCCGATTTGACTGCCCATGTTCTGCCAAACCGTCCACTTCTTCGCTGCGCCTACTTTTGTTTCTAACACTTTCGCCATTAGGACTGCCCATGATCTTTTAATTTTTTTTTTGGCTGTAAGTTGGCTACTATATTGCCGTTCCAACTCGCCTAATATGAGACATCTGCCGATCTTACTGCCCATAACCGGACCTTAACATTCGTTTTTCCTACAATTATGATACATTATTGAACCGACTGCCTATTTTTTTTTTAATTTAGGATTTATGCCGACTCTACCCCACCTCTTTTTTGCCTACTACCCATTTATTAGACTATCGTCTATTGTTGCTTTGTCTTCTTGTTGTATAGATTGATATTAATATAAATTTGTTCATTAATAAATTTTTTTTTCAGCTGTTAGAATTCAGTCTATCAGGTCAATGGCATGTCTTTTTGTTGATTAGTTTCTACTAATTCTACTAACAATCTCAACGAATGTGACAGCATCAAGATTGGATCAGATCAGACATTAAAGTGCAAAGAAAGAGTTGGACCAAGTTAATTTGTCACTTCAAGGATCACAGAATCGCATGCGCTAACTACTAACGGGGTGTGTGGTATTTGGGAAAGGTGAATGACAGCCCTATTCTTTAGCCAAGTCAAAAGCCTGAAATTCCCAACTACCTAGCTCATGTATGGCTCCTCGTGCCACACCCCGGGCAACAGTCTTTGAGGACTGGCTGAATACATGAGTGAATTGGTTTTATTAACAGAACATTAAAAGACCTGGAAAATAACATTACCAGCTGAAACATAAAATGAGACATAGCATTTAGATATTTTTTTAATATTTTATTTTTATACTAATATTTCTAATATTCTAAATGTAGTTCAGGTACTGTTATTAAGTTAAATAGCAAAATCAAGTCTGTATTTGATTGTTAGTTGACCATTACAAGGGTCCAGATTGATAACATGAATACAGCGGCGTTCTTGAGCCACTAAGAATGGAAGACTAAATGGTAGAAAATGTTCTAAAAAGGATCCTAATTTTAAGACATTAAGTTGAAGTCCACAAATAGACACACCCTGCCAGAACTAGATTCATTCAAGAAGAATAGTGTCACATTCTTCAGGGCAATAGTTTCTTGTAGACTATCGGTATATTCAAATTTACCATCCCGGTTCTACTTCCATCTTTTTAAAAAGATCTCCACTGGGATATGAATTTAATTCATGTACACAATTCCATTTTTTCTTTCTCCACAGATAGAACTATATCAAGGGGGAGAAACTAGAAACCAAAATCAAGTCAATTCATAGTTTCTATTTCTCTATGTCATTATGTTTCTGTAATATCAGGAATTTTTTATTGTAATTTTTTTTTCTTTGCTTTTGTACATTTTCCTATTTTATTTATTATGTTGTTTTCTGTATACATAGGCATTGTTGATTGTATCTAGATCAATAGATCTACATTCACTGAATAGTCATTAAAAGGTGAAATAAATAACAAAGTATTTGTTCTATAAGTTTTATCTGTGGTATGTTGTGTTACATTACAAATCAAAACGTAGAAATCTTAACTACATCTGAACTTATATTAATTTCTCTTTTTAATATGAAAATGCAATTATGGTTCATTTCTGGTTGGGAATTTAATAAAACCAAATTTAATTAAATTATCCATTAAATTTCATTTTTTAAAGTATTGGTAAAAATGATTGTAGAAAACTGCGAGACTCCAAAGAAAAGAACAATGGAAACAACTTCCAGTTTGTTATTTCCTGCTCTACAAGTATGACCGTGGAGACAGACACCAGCAAGGTGATATTCCTCCCAAACACACTTCAGGATGTCCCCATGCATCTTGTTGACTGCAGTTGAATGTCATTGATAGTGGCTGGTCACTGTGGAGCACTGGGACAGTTTCAATGGCACTTGTTTTCGCACAATTAAGACAGACAAACGCCTGCTATAAATATGAGTCCATTACAATAATTTCACATGCGTGATGATTTAGGCACATTCGTTTTTAAAACCACACAAAATATTGAAATTTAGCAAAAAAAATTTAGTTGAATTACAAAAATTAAAATCAAATTGAACCCAAAGAAAATACCAATTTTAAGAGAAATAAAAAAAACAAGATTACGTCGAAGTCGGATCCCTGTCGGAACTGCATATTCGCATAATAATATTCAAGAGGTGATTTAATTTTGATGGTCAAAAGTAATAATGTTTCAAAGATTCATTTGCCGTAAATTTAAATTAAATAAAAAATAGTAGATTAGTTTTAGTATATTATAACATTGCAATATTGATCAAAACGTTTGGAAATGAAAATCTACACTTTTTTTTTTACACTTTAAGTTTAGAAATTGAAATTCTACATCTTAATCTAGTCTATTTTAGTCTAAACTAGATCTAGAAATTCTAGATCTAGACTCTAAAATAATTTTAATTAGAATATAAATCCAGATCTAGATATACTGTAATAAAAATCTAGATCTAGTTTAAAAAATCTAGATTAGATCTAAATCAAGATATCATTCCTTTTTTAAACGCGAGTCACATAACGAGGCTTACTAAACATTACTATACCGAGTTCTTTTTTCATTTCATTTGAAGAATTAATTCCATATAACGTCAGAGGGAAAAAAAAACACTACGTCACACGGCCTAGCTAGACTAAAAATCGCCTTCATCTTTAGGAGCCATTTATCGAGTGTTCATTGACTTTGCTGCACCGAGTGTGTTCTTTAAGCATTTCATTTAAAGAATTCATTCCATATGACGTCAAAGGATAAAAAAACACTACGTCACACGGCCTAGCTAGAATAAAAATCGCCTTCATCATTACGAGCCATTTATCGAGTGTTCATAGACTTTGGTGCACCGAGTGCGTTCTTTTAGCATTTCATTTAAAGAATTCTTTCCATATGACTTCAAGGAAAAAAACAACACTACGTCACACGGCTTAGTTAGACTAAAATATGTTTTCATTAATCCGAGAAACTTTTCGAGGGTTAATAGACATTGGTGCACCGAGTGCGTTCTTTTAACATTACTTTTAAAGAGTCCATTGATATGACGTCAAAGAAAAAAAATTCCATTACCTCACAATAGGCTAGTACCGGTACCATAAAAAAATGTCTTTATTTACACGAGATATTTAACGAGGGTTCATTGACATTGATGCACTGAGTTCTAATAGAATTTATTTAAAGAGGATCAAAGCCGCATTGTTTTTGCGTTTTATCTGTCAGTCGGTCTGTCCGTCATCTTAATATTAAAAAAAACAACAACTAAAAGTTATTAAAAATTGATTAACCTTTATTTTACGTTTCAAAACATCGCAATAATTTTTAGGTATGAACACAATTGAAAAGTTTATATAATAGATTTACCCGGATGTTTGTAAAAGAAAAAGAGAATTTCAGATAAATGTAATACCGTTAATAAATTTTTTTGGATGGTCTCGTATAAAAATTAGATGTACTACAGCCATGTGGAGAGATTTTCATACCTTACTTTGGTGTTTGGATTCTGTTTTCCTTAAAAATCGGAACATAATATTAACGATTTTTAAATGTTTTAGGTAGAAAGTTAAATGTACTGTAAGAGAGTAGTGAGTTAAAATATTTTTCATAAAAATCCGTAAAAACATTATTTCGTAAATGAGAAGATTATTTGTTTATTAATTAGAAGAGGGAGTTCAAACAATTATTTGGCGTTAGTAGATTTTTAAATCAATTCGGAAATTTCTGGCGACGATTTGTAAGAAACAAAATCCGGAACTTTCTTTATCGATTACAAAACTTCTATGTTATGTTTCAGCAAGAAAATTAAATGTCTAAAAAGTAATTTTCAGTAATCAATTCTAGTAAATTACTTTTTTTAAAGCCCTGAACAACCTATTGTCGATATTTGTAAAATTTGTTTAAAGATGAAAATACGGAACAATTTGATATTGATAACCAAATTATAGTGATGCATTGTCAAATAATATAAGTGTAATATTAGTAAATTATGCGATTTCAAACAATAATTAGGCATAATTCATGTTTTATAAAACAGTATCCGGAACATTTTTACACTTAATGAAATATAAGTCAGTATAGAGATTTTGATTTAGCATTAATATGCTATTTACATAAAAAACGGAACAACATATTATTGATAATGTGTTTTTGCAACGTTTATGCATGGAAATGGAATGTAATATAAATTAGAAGAGCAAACAAACATTTGTTTGGGTTGATTAGTTTTGCACAAAAAAATCCAGAACAATCAATTTTTTTAGATACTTAAAACTATTGAGATGTTATGGGAGAAACATTAAAGTGTAAATCAGATTTTCAATAGCTTTTAGAGTTCTAGTTTTTTTAATCTAATCGTGACGGACAGACCGACCAACAGACAAAACGCACAAAAATAATCCTCTTTTATTCAGATGGGGGCACTAAGCAAAAAATAAATAAAATCTGATTTTTTTAAACAGTTTAAGGAATTGGTTTAGCACCTGGTCATATTGCGACGTTACGCTACTGCACGAAAATCTCTGCGTGATATTTACATACAAACTGCATTATTAGCCTTTATAAACAAATAGAAATGTTTTCTTTTAATTTTAGCAGCTAGTTGACCAGAAAAAACATCTTTAACTATTATTTATATTTGTTGTAAACATTTCCTGTACATTTTAAAAATATATTTGACTTAGTGATACTGAAAATACACAAAAATTGTCCATCTTTGTTAGCATATTGTAACATTGCCTCCTTTACGTAATTGTTTTAGAATTGGTGTATTTTTATGAAAAAAATCGCTTGCATAATTAATTTTATAAATTAAACGGTTTGCTTTTAGAAAACCAAAAGTAGCCGTTGCACCTAAACTTTTCAAGCCGCATTTAATGATGAAATAATATTTCTCATATCTCTTCTAGTTTTCGAGATCTGAGTGTGACAGACGGACAGACGGACAGACGGACATTTTGCACAAACCTAATAGCGGCTTTTTCCCCTTACGGGGGCCGCTAAAAAACAAGATTACAAAGAGAGTGTGTGTTATCACACAAACTTAGAGGCGGCCCCGTCGGTCCTCTATATGATCCACCAATTTGCAAGGAATATTCAAGACGTGATTTTGCTTTGATTGTCAAAGTTATTATGTTTTAAAGACTCATTTGGAGTTGTAAAAATGTTATTTCTGTAAAATATTTTACATGTTTCGGATTTTCCTTCTAAGTTAAAGATAATATTGCTGTTAACTTAATAAAAAAAAACTAATAGCCAAAAGATATAGGCCCAATTACACATTTCGGCATGACAACTACCGAATATTTACATTATGTCAGACGTGCAACTCTTTTGACATTGTTTTGTAATTTTAAAAAAATATAAAAGAACAGGTTTCGAGCTTGTACTTCGACAACGTCTGCTCGATTTCCCAGCGCATTTACCAAAAAAACTAGAGGCATTTTCATTTAAATGGAACTAGGATAAGGATGTAGGTTAGTGATCTGATTTAGTACTCTTAATTAATATAGGCTATATATATATAAATATCCTAGATCTAAGATCTAAATTTGGATGTAATTTAGATAAAGATTTATGTAAAATAAAAAAGCCTAGATAATCTATCAATAGACTGAAAGCCACATTAACTTTAAAAATAGTAGATTAGTTTAAATATTTTATACCATTGCAATATAGATCTAGACATATGGAAATCAAAATCAGAAACTGTTTGGGATACCAGTGAAGAAGACAAGAAAAAAGAACTGTGAGGTTTATAACATCTGAATAGACATTGGACTAGAGTCACACCATTAGTTAAATATCTCAACTTTGCATTGGAAGGATAAATGATCATTTCACAATAATCTTGTCAAACAGACAAAAGAAGCAGCAAGCAAAGATATTGAACAAAATCACATTTTGGCACTAAAGCCCCAGACTGAGATTACTCTCTTTATAGCAAGGTCCAGGTATCTGGGAGTGTTCAGTGGGGTTTGCCTCCCGATGAGTGGAAAAAAAGGCTTAATGATAAAACTAGCAAAGATTGGAGATTTGTCACAGTGTCAGAAATGGCATCACCTTGTTTGCTTGTTTTACTTATTTCCTTCAGAGTTGAAGATAATTTACTGCCTAGTCTAAACCTCGCGCAGGACGACCGGGGATGGGAGCGGGCAGGGTTTGAACCCGGGACCATCGATAAATCAGAACGACAGTCCAGCGCGCAAGCCACAGGACCAGGCAGCCATTAGTTGTCAGTAGCAATAGGGTTGCATCGGTCCCGGCCATATTCCTCACCTGCCGGATATCACTGCAGGATAGTTAAATAGATAGTAAGAAAGTAATTGGAGGCCCTTGTCGAAGTGAATAGGGTGGCCCTAAATAAAAAATCAAAACCTAAGATCGAAAAAATACGCAATGAATTAAAAACCTTCCTAGCCCAACAAATTAATTAAATTCATATATCGCCGATAACATGAATGTGCCTCATGGAAATAACGTTTCGACATTTCTCCCAAAGGAAGAAAAATGTAGTCAATAGCAAATATATCTCTAAACATTCGTTAATAGACTTCGAGCGAGTCTTGTAGACATAATAATAATAATGCTGGTTTAGACGACGCAGGACATAAGATTCGCCCATGAGAAGAAAAAACTGATCTTGGTGACATGCTTCCTTTGCATGTCTCACAGCTTTAGTAATCGACTCTTTACAGTTGGCCCACATGAGTACATTTCTTTGACCAGGTTATTCAAATCCTCCACGCTCTAAAGTGTACATTTCTCTGTTAGGATAGGCTTCTCGTAGTTTTTTGTCCTACTTAGTCTGTCCAGAAGGCATGTTTCTTAATTGTTTCTATAAATAAGTCCTGTGCGAGACCCTCATCAATAGGGGGCTCTAGGCGACTGCCTAGTTTGCCTATGCCTACTATAAGTCCGGCCCTGCATCTATCTATCACTGTGTGCCTCCTATGTTTACATTCTTTTTTACTTCAGTTTACAACTAGAGTCTAATCTCTTTTTCATCATTTGTTTCACAAAACTGTTGAAAGATGAAATTATTTTCGGAATGGGTTTGTATTTTATTTAGATTTTTATAAGATTCAAACAGAGATGAAATTGCGGGCTAAATTTTTCTTGTGCATCATAGGTGAATAGTGAAAAGATCTGTTGTTTATTCTATATTACCCTGGTACTTATGAAGTCATTGTAGCGTCCAACCACTGATGGTCCCAAAATGTCTTCATAAGCTACATTACTTGACAATTTTGAAATAATATTTCATCACTAACAGAAAAAAAGTCTGTTTAAAAAAATAATTTTAGTTTCAATCAATATTTAACAAAATCATAAACTTTTTTAAAAAAGCTCTGGATTTCTCTAAGAGGCCACTAAAACCTATTTTTCTTTGCCTTTTTTTTTTAAATATTGTTTTAATAGTAGATTTTTCATAATGGTTCATGAATATTCTTAAATTATTTTTGGATATTGCTATATGTTCATGAAGCCGACTTGGTTTCATAACCTCATCAGAAAATGCCGTCATTCAAAGTAAAACATACTTTTTATTAGCGGCCCCCGAAAGGGGAAAAGACGCTATTAGTTTTGTGCGAAATGTCTGTCCGTCTGTCCGTCTGACTGTCTGTCCGTCCGTCCCGTTTAGATCTCGTAAACAAGAAAAGATATTGAAAATCCGACATCACAATATTTTAGACCATTCAAAGTTCTGATGCAACGGCTACTTTTTTTTTTCTGAAAGCGAAAAATCTAATTTTTTAAATCAGTTATGCAAGCAGTTTTTTTAAAGAGAAAAGCTAATTAGTATGCATGATAAGTTAGACCTAATTTAAAACGAATAGTAATCTTGTAAACTTCATTTTCCTCAACATTTTTTTTATTGCGAAAATTTTTCATTTTTTTTTTTTTTTAGGATTCGAATAAGAGATTGAGCCTTTTCAAAACAATTAGATCAATTATAAGACTTCAGTTAGGCCAGGGGAGTCGCGGTGGCTGAGCGGAAAAGCGCTTGGCTTCCGAACCGGGGGTCCTGGGTTCGAATCCTGGTGAAGACTGGGATTTTCAACTTTGGAATCTTTGGGAGCCTCTGAGTCCACTCAGCTCTAATGGGTACCTGACATTAGTTGGGGAAAAGTAAAGGCGGTTGGTCGTTGTGCTGGCTACATGACACCCTCGTTGCATCATCTGCCACAAGGTCTAAAAGGGGATCTAGTTAGGCCAGGTTCACATCTAAATTTACATTCACTTTTACCTATTCTTTGATCCGAGGGACCGTTGGGTCTCCATTCTTATCTCTCATTTGTCTTTGAAATAATTTCATTTGGATGTTCTTTCTGAAAATATTGAAACCTGCCTAGGTCACCACTGGCGGATCCAGAACTTTTGAGTGGGGGGGGCGATTTTTTTCCAAACCCTAATGCCCAGTAAACCCTAACCCTATGCATAAACGTGCCAAAAGCGTTTTCTTGCATTCTTCACTGTAGAAACGCACTCTCCTGATATCTACAACTCATTATTTATCAATGGAGTTCGGGGCGAAACCCCGACGCCAAAAGCGTTTTCTTGCTTTTTTCACTGCAGAAAAGTATTCTCCTGACATTTACAACTCATTATTTATCAATGGAGTTCGGGGCGAAGCCCCGACGCCAAAACCGTTTTCTTGCTTTTTTCACTGCAGAAAAGTATTCTCCTGACATCTACAGCTCATTATTCATCAATGGAGTTCAGGGCGAAGCCCCGCCGCCAAAAGAGTTTTCTTGTATACTTCACAGAAGAAACGTATTCTCCTGACCTAAAACTCATTATTCATACTATTAAAAAAGGACCTTTTGAATAATGTTGTACTTGAAAAATATTCTAATATGAATTTATAGGCCCTTAATACATTGCAAAAAATCCGATTTGTTCCTTGAAAAGATAAGATACCCCACATATTTAGATTTTGGCATTGAGGATCTCCGCCGAAAAAAAATTATTCGATAAATAATATTCAATAAAATCAAAGTATAAATTGTGAGTTATAGTCCCAAATTTATTTAACTAGAAAAATATCAGATTGAGTAAAGGTTAGAAAAAGGCGACTATGAAAAAATGATTTGGGTTTAGAACTCATCTCATTCATTTGAGTTTAGAACTCATCTCAATCGTGACTCTTATACTGAAAAATTTCGTTTGAATTCTAATTTTTTGAATGCAAAGTCTTTCTTATCTTATCTTATATAATACAGACGTTACTTCAAAAAAGAAGATGATTACGTCCTACGCGTCATGCATTTAGTCATGCATATTAACCAATGACTTAAATTCTGCCAAGTCACTGGTTTTCCTGGCTAGCTCAGGCAACCCATTCCATGCTCTAATAGCACTAGGGAAGAAGGAGTATTTGTACAAATTTGTCCTAGCATATGGGACGAGGAATGTGCCTTTATCTTTGTGTCTTTCAGAGTATTTTATTAAATTTTGTTTTTGTATTTGAAGATTATGGTTCAGTGTTTTATGTATGATTGCTACTTTACTTTGAGCCTTCTGTCCTGAAGGCTTTCTAAATTTAGTGATTTTACTAAAGGTGTTACTCTAGTCAAATGTGAATATTCGTTTGTTATGAATCGCACTGCTCTATTTTGTGTCTGTTCCAGTTTCTTAATGTTTTCTTGAGTTGAGGGGTCCCAAACGGAGGATGCATATTCTACTATTGGCCTAACCAAGGTTAAAATAGTTGCTTTTTTCACTGCAGAAAAGTATTCTCCTTACATTTACAGCTCATTATTCATCAATGGAGTTCGGGGCGAAGCCCCGCCGCCAAAAGCGTTTTCTTGCATTCTTCACTGTAGAAACGCACTCTCCTGATATCTACAACAATAGTTTCTTAAAATAGTTATGATAAATTCATGTGAAATTACACAAACTCTGTCTGGAAATGGGAGGAGCGGTAGAGTGAAAATGATTAATCCTCGCTCCTTTAATAGTTTCTGCTAAAGATTGCATTTGTCATTAAAGAATAGGGGTGGGGCGACTCGATATAAGAATTTAATTTATAGTATATATAAATTATATTAGTGACAGATGTTTTTGTTTTGTAATTTCCTAACTGTAATACAAAAAGAAAAAGTATTGGTTTGTCCGATGGGGGAAAGGCGATTGCATGAATCGCCCCTCCCACCTGGTACAACCCTTTTTCATTTAAATTTTACTAATGATAAAATTTGAGATTAGAGTGTGGTACGACATAATATACAATGAGTTCACATATCAATATATAGTTTATATTATATAGATATTCAACTAATTTTGTTCACAAACTATGATTCTCCATAAAAATAGGACCGCCCCCCCCCCACTCAGAGGGCTAGAGTGGGAAGGGCAGTACATGCAATTTTCCCCTCCCCCAACCTCACCGAAACGGCCAAGATACAAGAAGGCGAGCGACATAATATAAATCTATATATTAATTCAACAAATTTTGTTCACAAACTATGATTTCTCCATTAAAGTAGGACCGCCCCCCCCTCAAAAGGTTTAGGTGGGAAGGGCAGTAGAGATAAATTGGCAAACAGGGAACGACATAATACAAAGATCGGTTAAAATATCAATAACAAGTTTTAATCACATAGATATTTAATTGATTCTGTTAGCAAGCTGTGATTTCTACAAAGAAATTGGATCGCCCCCCCCCACTCGAAAGTTTATGGGGGGGGGGGGGCGGGCGGGATTGATACCATCGCCCCCTCCCGACCCCACCAAATCGGCCAACATACTAGAGGGGGGGGGGCGAAATAATCTAAAATAGGTTGAAATATAAATAATTAGTATATATTATTAACATAATTAATGAAATCGTATACAAATTGTGTGAATTCTATACTAAAATTCGTCCGCCCCCCCCCTACCGCCAGTGGCCTAGGTGGACCACTACGGGGACCGATTTTGAGTTTGTGTTTCCACACAAACTGTCTTTTGTAACCTTGTTTAGTGACAATTTCCTAAAGCTTTTAGTAATATTCCATTACATACCAGTGAGTTTTCGTAACAACACTTTATCAATGTTTATTGTTTAAAAAAAAGTTTAAATTATTCTATTTGAATGTTAGTTTTAAAGGTTTTTTTTCAATTAACATTTACATATCAATATTGTTATAACCCTGCCATGAACACCGCCATTCAGGGAAGTGCAGAAGGTGGGCACTGCCAGAAACCGGACGAATAGGGATGTTGGCATTAGAAGTAAGAGAACATGTTTCTAGAGCCGATATGAAGATATAAAGATAGATGTTGTTTTATATACCCTGTCCCTCATTCCACCTACGCTGTCTTCGAAGGATCTTAAAAATAACATTTAAAGAAAGAGTGTGTAATACTGAGATCCTCGCCTTCCCAGCATCTTTACGGTCCTCAGGCAACGCCGCCTGCGCTGGCTCGGACATGTTCGCCGGATGGAGAATAATTGCATCCCAAAAATCATTCTGTACGGGCAACTTGCGTGTGGCTCAAGAAAAAATGGTCGCCCCCACCTCCGTTATGTTGATGTGATAAAAGGGATTTAAAATCAGTAAACATTGATACTGACCATTGGGAAGACATATTCTTAGACTGCACTAGTTGGAGAGAGACGGTGATCAAGAAAGCTATAGAGAGCGAGAAAACATGGGCCTCAGCTATTGAAGAAAAGCGTGCCACACGGAAAATGGCCAACTCCTCTATCACTAAAGCTAAAGCCACCTTGACCTGTGGACGGAAGTGTCTCTCCAAAATAGGGAATCAATCAAATATATACTTAGGTCTGAGCCCTAACCCTAACGCTCATTTTGTGAGAAAGTAATGAAAACAGCCTATTTTGGGATCTATCATATAAAAACAAATGGGAGTAATTCATTGTTTTTTTTAACGAAACCAAATAAATCTAGTTCTGTATGTCTTGACTACTAAGATAATAGATCTAGAAGTTGTTTTTTTTTACATAACGCCTTTTTTGCACAGTTTATATCATATTTTTTCTTCATCTAGATCTAGATATAGATAGCCCATGTGCGTAGCCAGGGGGGGGGGGGTTTGGGGTTCAACCCCCCCCCCCCCGAAATGAAATCCCCCCCCCCACCGTGGGGGGAGACGGACTTAAGTGACTGTTTTTTTGCTTTAATTTTGTTTATTTTAGGTGAAATTTTAATACTAAACCATCACTTGCCCCAGCGCAGCAAAAGGAGTTTTGAGTTAAAAAAAACCTACAATGAGGTTTTGAGTTAAAAAAAAAACCTACCACCGGGGGGGGGGGGGAGACGGACTTTAATAACTGATTTTTCTTTAATTTTGTTTATTTTAGGTTAGATTTTAATACTAAACCATCACTTGCCTCAGCGCAGCTAAGGGGTTTTTGAGTTTAAAATCCCTACCAGGGGGTTTTGAGTTAAAAATCCCTAACAGGGGGGTTGAGTTTAAACTCCCCTACCAGGGGGTTTTGAGATTGAAACCCCCTACCAGGAATTTTTTAAGTTAAATCCCCCTCTTCTATAAAATAAAAAAAATGCAAACGAAAATCCCCAAATTCCAAGAGTTAAGGAAGATTTTGATTTTAAAACACCCTCCAAAATTTACGATGAACCCCCTCTTCAATATGAAAAAAAAAAGCAAATTATGTTATGAGCTTAGCTAAATGGGTTTTGACTCAGTTCTAAGTTTAAACTCTCCTCCAGTGGAGTTTGAAGCTACAAAAAAACATATTCAATAAAAAAAAAAAGCAAATTACACACTCTAAAATCTATGAGCGTAGCCAAATGGGTTTTGAGTTTAAACCCCCCGCCAGCGGGGTTTGAAGCTAAAAAATACATCTTCAATGTAAAAAAAAGCAAATTACGCACTCAAAATGCTATGAGCGTTGCCAAAAGGGGTTTTGAGTTTAAATCCCCCTTCAGAAGGGTTTGATGCTAAAAAATACCTCTTTAATATAAAAAAAGCTAATTACACACTAAAATTATTTGAGCGTAGCCAAGCCAATTGGGTTTTTAAGTTTAAACTCCTTTCCTCCAGTTGGTTTTGAGTTTAAAATCCCCCTACAGAGCGTTTTGAGGTGGAAAATCTCTATCTTCAATATTACTCTAAAGCAAACTTTAAATTCTATGATCGTAGCTAAATGGGGTTTTGAATTTAAAAAAAAACAAGGTCCTGAGATTTTTTAGTTTAAAACCCCCAACAGATGATTTTGACGATAAAACGTCCCTTTTCGATATAAAATCTAAAGCAAACTACAGTCACCTAATTCCAAGAGCGTATTCAAGAGAGGTTACACATTTCTACCAGTGGCAGGGCTCCATTAATAAAGTGCAGTAAATATTCATCTGCCGAAATTGAAAAACACTAAATGTGGCTAAAAAAAGATGGCTAAGACAGATTTTAGGAGTCAGCTATTGAGATCGGGTCTAAATCAAGGAAATCCTATGCCGAACTGGGAGTCAACCCCTTAGTAAGATTGTGACCTCGCATGAGGTTTGCGGGACATGTTCTCCGACAAAATGAATTACGCATAATAAGAGTTGCGATGACATCCTAGTACAACTTGGCGTGACACAATCATGGAGGTCCTCAGAGCAGGTGGGAAGAGGCTTTAGACATCACCAAGTGGATTTTTGTGGAAACAGCTTGACGGTAAATGCGCCGAACGGCGCGGGAGGGAATAAGTCAGTAAGAATAGCACTGTAGATACATCAGAATATGCATTTTGTTGGCATTCAATACCAGAAATAGTGCTTGGCGGCGGGGCTTTGCCCCGCGCTGGGGGAGCTCGTAGCGCTCCCCCAGACCCCCTTGGTAGCAATGGCGGGGAGTCAACAATTTTTCCACTAACTCCAGGAAGAACCTATTCTAGGGCATAATAAACGTGTTCCGAAAGAATGAAGAGTCAGAATGTAATCAAGAGTATGTACAACCACACACATACATATATAGAAATATCTTTTTTTTCGCGCGACGGGGGGAGGGGGGGGGGGAGAAAAAAATCCCCCCCCTAACCCCCCCCCCCCGAAAAAAAATCCTGGCTACGCCCATGAGATAGCCTATGTAAAAATAGTGGTGGAAACCACATACCTATATAATAGATCTATTGTCGGAAAGTCTTCATTTTAATGGGCGATGTTGCTGCAAGTAAACATTGACCAAAACAAAAACACACACACAAAAAAAACGAAACAAACTCTTGCGTAACGCGAACCTAATCCTGTAAAACGTCCATGATAGGTCCACTTCCACTATTTAGTCTCCAGGTTGATGTATTCACAGACACGAATGAATCATATTACTGGTTTACCTCCTTTATTACATGATAGCGATTTTAAAGAGGAGTTTCTCTTTGACAAAGGCTACTACAGCAGGTTTGGGTTTGAAAAAAAAAATTTAATGAAAAAATATAAAACAAAAACAAATCCCTAAATATTTAGCAATATTTCTGAGTACTGTTGAATTGTCCCTTATCAAACAAAAAAAATAAATAACAAGTAATTAATTGACTGACGTCACAGACTCGTGCATATGATTTGTTCATCTCTTTACACTTGTACATTTTGCCTTGATTAAGATTCAGAGACACTGCTCACGATATATACATTATAAATAATTTAGGATGGAATTCACCTTCAACTTCTGCTATTACTTAGTTGGACTGCTTGGGCACCACATAAGATCTGTCGACCATCCCTCTCCATTCCTCTCTGTCTTTTGTCTTATTATTTTGTTTTGTATTCTTACCATTCTTGGATAAAGTTGAAATTTCACATAATTATTCATAGTTGATGTTAATACATGAATCAATGAAAAAAAATCAATAAATTATTCTATTAATTAATAAATTTTGTCTTATATTGAAAAAAAGGCGCTTATTCACGGAATATTGACATACATGCCAATAAGATATTTAAAAAATTTCACAAATTTTTTTCCAGGGGTAATACAGTTGAAAAAAATGTATTCACTATTTCCATAATCTCATAGTCGTCTTGTAATAGATTGAACTAAGAACTAAGACAACACTGGGGCTGCGCAGTCACAGGAACTACTGCATTCCTCATTCATCTTTGGACAAGCCTTATTATTATTTATATAGGCTAGTGCTAGGTTAGATGTAATTTAGTGGGTTTTTTTTATTTTACATAGGCTAGTGTTGATGACTTTAGCTAATTATTACTTTTCTGCTACTTCTAAGACTGCTGATTTAAATTTAAACCATCTTTTCCTTCTTTTGTCCTTGATAAGTTTATGTAAATTTAGTCTTTAGCATCCATGTTGGACTCTTACTTATTAATTTCATTTTTAATGTAGACCTCTAACCTTTAGTTCGTCTTGTTTATATTTGGAAATGTTTGGTGGTCTGTTTTTGTATTATTTTATTTGTTTTTATTTTTGTGTCTGGCTAGGTACGAATTAAGGGTCATCGGAATGAGCCATTATGTCATCTTTCCAATATGTTCGTGCTGACCAGTTACAATCAGGTCAGTTACTATATGGGGGCCCTTTTGTCTTTTACCAGTGATTAGTGCTGTGTGGAGTGCCATGGTTTTAGCATTGTTGATAGTGATTTTTTTTTTTTTATAATTCTGTTGGGACTGCCTGTAATTTGGAAAATGATTTATTTTTATTTGATTAGTTTAATTACTTTAGATTGTCTCAATGTTTGTCGATGTTATTTAGATGCAGGCAGATTAGTGCCATCACATCACCAGTTAATTAATTAGCCATTGTTGTGCTTAATGTAATCGAAAGTTCCATCTATCTACAAAACAATCCTAAGACCAGTTTGTAATGTAGGCAAAGGGAAAATGGCTGACACAAAAAACAACAGAAAATCTGCTAAATACTTTGGAAAAAAAAATCCTAAGAAAAATTTATGGTGCCATAAATGAGGAAACTGAATGGAGGACTCGAACCAGCTATTTGAAGACCCTCCATAGTGATAGAAATAAAAAGGGAGCAGCTTAGGTTGGGCAGCTCACTTCAAAAGAATGTCAGAGAACATAGGAGCAAAGATAATTCTTTGGCAAAAAAAAAGGCCTGCACCACATAGGTAGACAATGAGTTTGATGATGTAGAGGTGGATCTACAACAGCTAAGAATGAAGATGTTAAGCACAGGATAGATCAGAAAGGAAAGATGCACTAGAGTAGGTCAGGGCCCTCCATGGGCTGTCGTGCCACTGGGATGGATGGATTAATTTGTTTTATGTTATTGAAATGTGTACATTTTAAAACGGATTTATTTTTATTCTTTTATTGGAATAACTGCTATTATTATTGTTATTTTCTAGATTTTTGATGTTTTTGTGAATAAAGTAAATGTTTTTCATTGTGGTATAAATTAAATTTGTTAGTTTAGATTAGTTAAGTGTAGTCTGGTTGTTTAGGCCTGAGGTTCTCTAACTTTTTTTGACCCGGGGACCCCTTTATATAGTCAAAACTTGCCCACAGATTCCTAAGTGAAAATTATACACAAATTCAAAATGATATATAATTAATGGTTTCTTTTTTTGTGTGATAAGATTCATTACAGCAATGAAGTCAGCAACTTCTTTACAATGAACAAGACTTCTAATAAACAATATTAGCTAATAACTAATTATAGTCAAACCACTAGCAGAACTTTTGGAGTGGGGGGGGCGATTTTTTTCCAAACCCTAACCCTAATGCCCAGTAAACCCTAACCCTATGCATATATATGAGAATAAAAAAAAGCAATGTTTCTCAACCTTTGGCGAAAAAAAACAAACAAACAGGCATAGCTTGGGGATCTGGGGGAGCGCTGTAAGCCTTCCCAGTTTCGCCCCGACGCCAAAATTGTTTTCTTGCATTTTTCACTACAGAAACGCATTCTCCTGACATGTACAGCTCATTATTTATCCTATTAAAAAAGGACCTTTTAAATAATGTTTTACATAGGCCTTTACTACATTGCAAATAAAACGATTTGAAGATACCCCACATATTTAGATTAAGGCTTTAAGGATCGCCGCCGAAAAAAAAATTATTCGAAAGTACATTTTGTTGGATAGGCATGTTTGTAACTTTGTTTTGTTACAGAACTATAATTCAAAGTTCTAAACAAAACATTTCGGAAGTGGGAGGAGAAATTAAGTGTACCAATTAGATTCTACTCTAAATTTTCTTTTTGCATTTTTAGGATTCAAGCATAAATTGTGAGATATTGTCCAAAATTTATAAAAATATCAGATTGAGTAAAGGTTGGAAAAAGGCGACTAGGAAAAAAATATTTGGGCTCAGAACTCATCTCAATCGTTACTCTTGTACTGAAAAATTTCGTATGAATTCTAAATTTTCCAAAGCAAAGTCTTTCTTTAAAAAAAATATGATAATTTCCAGTGAAATTACATAAACTCTGTCACCATATCTGACTATTCTGTTTTAAAACATCATGTTTTTGTCTGGAAAAGGGGAGGGGTGGTAGAGTGAAAACGATTAATCCTCTCTCCTTTTTTATAATTTCTGCTAATGATTGCTTTTGGCATTAAAGAACAGGGGGTGGGTCGACTCGATATAAGAATTTAATTTATAGCATATATAAATTATATTAGTGACAGATTCTTTTTAAAATTTTGTAATTTCTTAACTATAATACAAAAAGAAAAAGTGTTAGTTTGTCCGATGGGAGGAAGGCGATTGCATGTATCGCCCCTCCCACCTGGTACAACCCTTTTTCATTTTATATTTACTAAGGATAAAATTTGAGATTAGAGTGTGGTGTGACATAATATACAAATGGGTTCACATATCAATACGTAGCTTTTATTATATAGATATTCAACTAATTGTGTTCACAAACTATGATTTCTCTATAAAAATAGGACTGCCCCTCCCACTCAGAGGGCTAGGTTCTGTTAACATTTGAGATTGATTCTGTTAGAAAGCTGTGATTTCTATTAATAAATTTGACCCCCCCCCTCACTCTAAAGTTAAGGGGGGGGGGGGACGCGGATTGATGCCATCGCCCCCTCCCGACCCCACCAAATTGGCCAACATACTAGAGGGGGGGTGCGAAATAATCTAAATAGGTTGAAATGTAAATAATTAGTATATATTATTAACATAAGTAATAAATTCGTATACAAATTGTGTGAAATCTATACTAAAATTCGTCCGCCCTAGGATCAGAAAGATAAAAGAATATTTAGTAAAGGTAGAAATTAATGCATAACTCACTTTAATAAACTAGAGACATCTACTTGAGACAGAAAGGGTCATAGGGTGATGGAACAAGCAATGGACAGTTAAGTGTTAGACTAGATGTCCTTTTTCTTGTATTCTTGCTTTCATCTCGGTTTTACTCTCACATTGTATTGTGAATATATTGTGATTGAATCTGTCTGGGTTGGTTGTGGAAACTTGAAGTGGGCTAAAAATAAAAATGTGAACTAAAAAGTGAAATGAAGAAAAAGAAAAATGTCTCACAATTAGTTTTGTCTCTAGTTTTAATTTCAAGTTTCTCTTATTTTATTTTAAGCTATGAAACTTGAAAATGGATTCATTACAATAACAATATAGGCACACAAAATAAGATTATCCTTAGAAAAAAAATCTAGTAAGTAAATTTAATATCTAGTTTTTATTTAATACTAAAAAACAATATTAGCTATTTACTAATTTGAGTAAAAACTAGATTCAATAACCAAGAAAGCACATGACAGATTTGAAATACTACAATGTAGAAGAACTCTAAATGTTATAGATTTTAAATTGAAACTCACCTTCATTACTTATAATGCCTATGTCATCAAAACATCAACTTAATAGTGGCTCTGTATAGATCTTGCTTTCTCTAAGACATGCACACAAAACATGATAGTGTTTGAAATTTAACTATAATAATAGTGCATGTTTTTTTCCCACTTAGTATTAACTATGATTGATCCCCAGCTTACCTTGGAGAAATAATTCAAAAGATCTCTTCACTGTTCATGCTTTATCTTTTAAAGAGAGCTAGAATACAAATTATCATTAGTAAGGTTCTTTAAAGAAGTGTTAAGAACAAAACATCACTCATGCAGTTAGCCAGTTAGCCAAAACTGCCCAGGGTGCAACTAAAGGAAGACATACATGAGTTAGGTAGTTGGAAATTGCAGGTTTTTGACTATTCAAAAGAATATAGCTGTCATTCACCTTTCCCAAATACCACACACCCAGTCAATCTTGCTGCTGTCACTTATGTAGAAATTAGTAAGATCAACAAACAAAAAAGAGAGAGAGACATGCCATTTTTTTGATGGATGAAACTGTAAGTGCTGAAATACAAATTTCATTAATGGAAATAAAAGAAAGTAATGAATGTAATTACACTGAAGTTTTATTATTATAGCTTTTATATAGCGCTACTTTCATGCTTGCTCAGAGCGCTTTTGGTCCAATCTCATTTGTGAACCAGTTGAGGGGGGGTATCTAGGAGTTGGTTTTCTGTGCTGCCTTTAGGCGCTCAGTAAACACAACTCTGCCCGAGTCGGGTGTCGAACCTCGAGCCCTCTTCTAGGTAGCCAAGCCAAGCGTACTTGACCACGCTTCCCACAATGGACAATGTACTGTAACGTAAATTTCTCCTGAATCATGGGAAATATGGTAAAATTAATTAAGCTAGAG